>NC_053024.1:112818500-113185798 GCF_003073215.2 Triticum urartu | reverse complement strand
GTATCTTGCCAGCATTATGGGTACCCAGGATATTGTTTCTTGAGATCTTCTGAAGTGGTTTCAGTTCTGGATTTGTTTTGTTGTGGCGTTTATTTGCGCTGGTCGCCAACTTTGACAACCAGTGTATATGATATGCTGCTTTGTTCCCTATATTTGCACTGGTGGCGAACTTTGATGCCCGGTGGATGTAATATGTGTAATAGCCGTGATAGCCTAGCGTTAGTTGCTTGCTTATTTATTTCCTTGTTGTCTTGTTTATTTGTTTGCTTGTAGTCATTGCAGTTCTTTTTCTGCGGTTAGCTAGTGGCTGCAATAACCTATTTTTTAAAACTAGGCCACAATAACCATGGGCTAATATTTACTGTAGTGACACTGGGCCTCCTACTGGCCGTAGAAACAGTGGGCCTTCTACGGGCCGTAGAAACAATGGGCCTTCTACGGGCCGTAGAAACAATGGGCCTTCTGTGGGATGTATCATCAATGGGCCTTATATGGGCCGTATGATCGATTGGCCAAACATGGGCCAAACAGACCGCATTATGGCGGTAAACAGGCTAGAGTTGGAATCATCCGTTCATGGGCCGACCATAATGGGCCATCCTTAATAGGCCGTATTTGATGACGCTATGAAAACGGCCCAACGTATTAACGGACCACAAACGGGCCGACTGTAACCACGAGCTGAATTTGGCCCACAAGCAGAAAATGACAGTAATGGGCCGTAAGTAAACGAATGCTGGAAATGAGCCCAAGAATAAATGGGCTCCGAGAAGGCCGAAAGATAACATGGGCTGGAAACGGCCCAACGGAATAACGGGCCGTTAATGGGTATAAAGTGATACACTGTTCATTATGGGCCAGTTTCACCATGGGCCGTTAATGGGTGTAAAGTGATGCATTGTTCATTACGGGCCAGTTTCACCACGGGCCGTTAATAGGCCAAGAGTTACATAGGGCCTCATATGGGCCGAAAGACGTCATGGGCCATACATGCGCCAGAAGTGAAAACGGGTTGGAATCATACTGGATGGCCCAGATGACTCTACTGGGCCTAATTCGGATAGGGCGTAATGGGCCTTGGGTTAGCGGGCTGTGAATGGGCTATATTCGAACAGACCGTTAACAGGCTTTCCATGGGCCAGCCCGCCAGCTTTTGACCAAGTCAAACGGGCCGGCCTTTTCACAGGAATGGGCCTCTGTTAGGCCGTGCCACGTGTCGACGTATCATAGGCGCCTTCCGTCCAATGAGTGGTTGACATCTGTCCCAACGATGAGCCGACACGTGTTTCCTCCAGCCAATGATGATTTTACACGTGGAAAATCCCCATTGGTCGGGGCTGTTAACGGGTTATCAGATCCAAAACCCGACCCGATAGCTTAACGGCGTTCTGTTACGGTGGATGCCACGTGTCGGTCACCCTTGACGAAAGCACTTCTGTGACGCGTGATTTATCGTCATGGAAGTGGACACTTCCGTGATGATAATTTTGGTAATGTCATGGAACACTTCTACGACAGCACATGTATGACTATCTTGATTCTGTCATAAATTTGTCATGGATGTACATGCATGACAGAAAACGCAACCTACTGTGACAAACACGTATCATCACGGAAGTGTATTTTTTTGTAGTGTAAATGAGTGTTATTTGGTGTTTGCGTTGAGCTTGAATATGATTTGATCATGTTTATTGCAATACGGTTATTCATTTAAGTTAGAGAATAATTGTTATTCTGTTTACATGAATAAAACCTTCTATGGTTATACACCCAATGAAAATGGTTTGTTGAATCTCGATCATAGTGATACACATATTCATAATATTGAAGCCAAAAGATGCAAAGTTAATAATGATAGTGCAACTTATTTGTGGCACTGCCGTTTAGGTCATATTGGTGTAAAGTGCATGAAGAAAATCCATGTTGATGGGCTTTTGGAATCTCTTGATTATGAATCAATTGATGCTTGCGAACCATGCCTCGTGGGCAAAGATGACTAAGACTCCGTTCTCCAGAACAATGGAGCGAGCAACTGACTTATTGGATATAATACATACTGATGTATGAGGTCCGATGAGTGTTGAGGCTCGCGGCGGGTATCATTATTTTCTGACCGTCACAGATGATTTGAGCAGATATGGGTATATCTACTTGAAGAAACATAAGTCTGAAACATTTGAAAAGTTTAAAGAATTTCAGAGTGAAGTGGAAAATCATCGTAACAAGAAAATAAAGTTTATACGATCTGACCGCAGAGGCGAATATTTGAGTTACGAGTTTGGTCTTCAATTAAAACAATGTGGAATAGTTTCACAAACTCATGCCACCTGGAACACCATAGCGTAATGGTGTGTCCGAACGTCATAACCATACTTTATTTGATATAGTGCAATCTATGATGTCTCTTACCGATTTACCAGTATCGTTTTGGGGTTATGCATTAGAGACAGCTGCATTCACATTAAAAAAGGCACCATCTAAATCCATTGAGACGACACCGTATGAACTGTTGTTTAGCAAGAAACCGAAGCTGTCGTTTATTAAAGTTTGGGGTTGCGATGCTTATGTGAAAAAGTTTCATCTTGATAAGCTCAAACCCAAGTTGAAGAAGTGCGTCTTCATAGGATACCCAAAAGTAACTGTTGGGTACACCTTCTATCATAGATCCGAAGGTAAGATATTTGTTCCTGAGAATGGATCCTTTCTAGACAAGGAGTTTCTCTCAAAAGAAGTGAGTGGGAGGAAAGTAGAACTTGATGAGGTAACTGTACCTGCTCCTTATTGGAAAGTAGTTCATCACAAAAATCTGTTTCTGTGACTCCTACACCAATTAGTGAGGAAGCTAATGATGTTGATCATGTAACTTCAGATCAAGTTACCACCGAACCTTGTAGGTCAACTAGAGTGAGATCCGCACCAAAGTGGTATGGTAATCCTGTTCTGGAGGTCATGTTAATTGACCATGACGAACCTACGAACTATGAGGAAGCGATGATGAGCCCAGATTCTGCGAAATGGCTTGAGGCCATAAAATCTGAGATAGGATCCATGTATGAGAACAAAGTGTGGACTTTGGTTGACTTGCCCGATGATCCACAAGCCATAGAAAATAAATGGATGTTCAAGAGGAAAATAGACGCTGATAGTAGTGTTACTATCTACAAAGCTAGACTTGTCGAAAAAGGTTTTGACAAAGTTCAAGGTGTTGACTACGATGAGATTTTCTCACTCGTAGCGATGCTTAAGTCTGTCCGAATCATGTTAGAAAATTGCCACATTTTATGAAATCTGGCAAATGGATGTCAAAACTACATTCCTTAATGGATTTCTTAAAGAAGAGTTGTATATGATGCAACCAGAAGGTTTTGTTGACCGTAGAGGTACTAAAAAATGTGCAAGCTCCAGCGATCCATCTATGGACTGGTGCAAGCATCTCAGAGTTGGAATATACGCTTTGATGAGTTGATCAAATCATATAGTTTTATACAGCCTTGTGGTGAAGCCTGTATTTACAAGAAAGTGAGTGGGAGCACTACAACATTTCTGATAAATATATTGTAGCGACCCGACCCGAATGGATCAAGTCTCTGTGCTTAAGTGTCATCCCTGGATCGGTATGCTGACACACACAATACTCGAGGATTTATAACAGAGGTAAATCACATGTATAAGTAACGTAAAATACTATTACCTCAATCCAGAATAGCGGAAGTAACAAGGTTGTGGATTCCCATCAACACCAACGGCAAAGTTGAGTGTAGAAATCGTAACCCTAACGTATCACTTACTTATCGTAAGATAAACCTGCAACATGAGACGTTGCAGCCACAAAGGGTCAGTACATTGAATGTACTGGCAAATTCACACCAGAGGATAATGATGAATAAAGGCTATCAGTACATGCATATTTGGCTGGTGGAAAGGCTCTGGGGTTATAATGTTTTTGCGAAAAGCCAATTTTTCCCTACTGAAAAAGAATACATTTTAATTAACTATCATGGTGGTTGTTGAACATCGAGAATGGTTGACAGCATTCTCAATCCCAATTAAGTAACATCATTAAACCCAACAAAATTAATTTAAAGTAACATGATGAGATTCACATGATAATCCAAGTACTAGATTCTCAAGATGTCCATAACCGGGGACACGGCTAATCATGATTAGTTTATACACTCTACAGAGGTTTGCGCACTTTTCCCCACAAGACTCGATCGCCTCCGTTTGGTTTCTCGCACTACATGGTGTTTGAGAAGACGGATGACTGAGACATAGTCTTTCAGAAGCGCTAACACCTTATGATGGATAGACCGTTACACCTACTTTCCCCTACATTTGCTAGTCTACCCTGTAAGAGTTCGCACGACTTAATCAACTATGCTAGAGCCCATAATAGCTTGTGGCTGCACACGGAAGTTTCTAGTATGAAAGATCTCATGATCCCTTTGAGCCTGGGTGGCGATCCATAAAAAAACAGGCAATGCTGGTCTACCCAGGTGCCTAGATAGGCAATCCTGGAATACCCAGGTGCCTCAATCCACCCAGATGTGTGTTAAAGTTGCCACCTTAAGTAACCCATTGATTAACAATCTCACATTTGCCATGAATACTCTCAAACCCAATCCACGTCTACGAGCATAGCATGGCAATATCAGCATAACGTAATAGTAACTCCCAAGGTTTGAATGCAGGGCAACAGGTTCCTACCTCATCAACTACTTCCCAATACCCACATGTTATCAATCCTACTCATGCAATGTTTGAGGGTGAAACTAATGCATAAAAACTGGGTATGAAAGGGATATGATCAAAGTGTGAACTTGCCTGCAATGTTGATGAAGATGATTCACACTCAAAACTCTTGATATTTCTACTCGTCACACTCCGGTCAATCTATCGTAAGCAAGCAATAGTAACCACACATAAGCAATCACTCAAAAGATCAGAAAGAACAAAGAAGACGATTCGGAAAACATCAAAACCAAGCAAATAACTCTTGCAACATAAAACGATTTCTGACAGTACCAAAATTATGTGAATTTGGCCTTATCAGAAAGTTTAGGTCAAGAGCTTCGATTTACAAAATGAATCAACTCAAATGGAGCTACGAAACTCAAGTTATGATCAAACGAAGTTTGAATTCAAAACTGATATAATTCAAATTTTAAAATTTTCAAAAACATGTTTGAGTAGGATTACTGGATAGAGGGGATCATAACGAAGAAGTGGGCGTTGGTTTCGTTGGATTTGGACAAACGAGCGAAAAGATGTGGTCGTTTGAAGTACATGGACTAATCTGTAAAAGAAACTACTACAAATAGGTCCCTGGACAGAAAACTAAAGAAATAAAAGAAAAAACAAAATAGTGAACGTTCGTTACCGACCGCTAACGAACGAAAATCGTTCGCTACCGAACTCTAGCTAACGAACGCTCGCAAAATAACTAACCTAATATATAAAAACCGTTCTAAAAGAAAAACCGATCTATATATAAAAAACCGAAGAAAAACTGGCGTAGGTTAACTCGGTTTATACAAGTTTGAGGAAAAAGTCCGGCGGCGGCGGTTAACTCCGGCGGGCGGCGCGGCGAGACGGCGGCTACGGCGCGGCAGCAGGCGACGGCGGATGCGACGCGGGATGGCAGCGGCAGCGCGGCAGCAAGGCCAGCAGGCGGGGCGCGGTGTGGTGGCGGTGGTGCAGCGGCGGCGAGCGCAAACGGCGGCGGCGTTCGGCGTTCGGCGGCAGCGGCAGATCTAGTCGCGGCGGCGGCGATGCGAGAGCGGGGAGGAGAGAGTGGGGGCGAGGGGCGGCGGGGTTGGCCTTATAAGGGCGAGGGGAGGGGACGTGGTGGCTTGGAGGAGGGGCGACGGGCGGCGTGGCTCGCTCGGACTCCGGCGAGTCCGGGTGAAGCACGGGAGGAGGAAGGAGGCGGCGGGATTTTGGGCCTGGGCTGGCTCGGCGGGCCGGCCCAGTAGACGCGCAGTTTTTTTTTCAAAACATTTTTCTAGACAAACCAAAAATAGTAAAACAAAATAAATGAAAATATTATATTGGCATATAATATATCAAAATTTTCAGAAAACAATTTTCTACAACGTGAACATTTTTCTAGAGTCAAATAAAATTCATACAAATTCAGATAAAACAAAGAGTGCTACTGGTCTATTAAAATCCAACAAAAATCATTTTAAAAATGCCAAAATGATTTCAAATTAATTTTTCTCCAATTTTCTAATGTAGGGAATCATGTTACCCTATTTTCCATATATTTTATTTTTGGAGAAAAATAATTTGAATAAAACTCAAACAATTCCAAATTGAAAATAATTTCAAAAGGACTTTGAATTTGATCCTTGAAACTCCCAACTCATATTTCATAATTTGAAGAAGTCATTTTATATTCTCTCGTGAAAATCATTGAGTTGCTTAAAGTTTTTGAATTGGAAATATTTTTGAAATGAAATTCAAATATTTTCAACACCCCTTGTCATTTAAATAATGGAAGAAGTCATGTCATCTTCTCTCCAGGGTTTCGTGATGAAGAAGTATTTGAATTCACGGAGAGCATAAATGCAAAAATAAAAGTTTGGGAAAGTCATTTTATTCCCTCTCATTTAACTTTCAAAAAGTTTCGATTTTCTCTCACTTTCAGTCAATCAATCAAACAATTAATCAAATCTATCTATTTATTATAACATTCCAAAATTTAGAATTTTGGGATGTTACAAACCTACCCCCCTTAAAATGAAGCTCGTCCTCGAGATTCGGAGAGGCTAGCAAGAAAAGGTTAGGGTTTGGGGGTCTCCTCAAAATCCACCGATCATCACAGGGGTCTGGGGTTCTACCACCCTTAAAAGCATGGTTACGGTTCCATCAAAACTCATATACTCCATCCTTATTCTTGACAGTGCCGGTCTTCTCAGATCGTAAGGATGATTCCTTCTCTGGGCTCTTCCGGTAGTGGCATAACCTTTTCCTCAATTCTTCTCGCATTTCCTCTTGGTAAGGTTATTCCGAGATTGGGTCTTCTTAGCTGACGGGTATGGCGCCAATACTAACTAACTATCGATATCTCATGGTGGTTAACAACTTAGGGTTTCTCCTGCATGAAATGGGTCTGGTTGATCCTCACCGTATAACCTACGGTTGGCAAAAGCTGCCTTGTACAAGGGAAAAATACCTATACCATTATAAGGCTTAAACAAGGTTTAATATCGCTGTCTCTCTACTATAGGTAAGTCACTCAGATTTACCATCCCATATAGCAAGGCGAATAATAAGAGTAAGTCGGTATGGTGATCAATCCATCCCGCACCCAAATCATTACCATGTATACAGTTTAGCGAATCTCGCATACTAACACTCGGTCATCCTTACAAGCATTGCAGAATTTCTCTTGTCCAAGAACTGCATTCGGAATAATCTATTGATTCTGCAAGACAAACAAACATCTATCGTTCCTTCACAACTCTCAGGTTTTGCGTTACTATAAAATCGTCTGCCGATAAATGTAGTATCTTCCTCCGGGGTTTTTCCTTCAGCAAGAATGTGCTTGCTTCTTGGCAGGTCCTGGGGCCTGTGGGTTATGGCCCATCTCATCGCTTGTAGTCCTTGAACTTATCATCTGGGCAACTTATCGTTATTCCAACATCCAACTTCCAGCTTCCTAGCATACTTAAAATCCATCCAATTGTATTGTCTTCCTTCCTTCTATTGGCACCAAACTAAGATGTGATTACTCAGACTCATCATGGAGTTTCCATTGATCCATATTTCCAACATCATACATCCTTTATGTCCAATAGTAATTTATCTCTTCATCCGCATGGATTATCCCACATACCGAGATATAAACTTATACTTATGGAGTCCATACTCCACTTCATGGAACATCATTATCCTTTCCAGGGTCAAGCGTCCTTACAGGGGAATATTGGCCATCTCTGCATGGCACTTCTTCAATTGGGAAACGTGAAACACATCTTGAACTCCTGACAGTCCTTCGGGTGACTCCAACTTGTTGGCCACTTCTCCAAAACTCGGTATGGTCCTACAAATCTTGGGGCTAACTTTCCCTTAACTCCAATTCGTTTAACTCCTCGCATAGGGGTCACACGAAGGCATGCTCTGTCTCCAATTTCATAGACTACCTCCTTGCATTTTTTTGTCTGCATAACTCTTCTGCCTGGACTGAGCTACCTTCAGTCTATCTCGAATAAACTTAACATTCTCTTCTGACTCCTTGATCACATTTGGTCAAAACAACTGACGGTCTCCAACTTCATCCCACATACTCTTGGGGCATCACACATATCGAGACAAAACTCGTATTCATTTTGTCCGAAATCCACTCAGTGGAGTATCCTTATCTTTTCTAGGGGTCAACGGTTCTTACAGGGTACTACCACCCTTAAAATGCACAAATCTTCCATAGACCATATTTCTCATATCCCCAAAATGGCCAAAATTCTTCTTCATAGAGTAACAACTCATAAAATCCATATCAGCACCAACGATGCTAACTTTATTCATTCTCAATCGATTACAATCTCTCGCCTTTCCATTACATGTCTCAACTCAACACCTCAATATAAAAGAAAATGTTCTCACTTCTACTACTCCATTTCTTTTGTTGCAAACTCAACTATCTAGCACAAGTTTCCTTCTCCTTGGGGCATTCTCTGGCAAAGTGCCCTGCTCCATTACAACTAAAACATATTACTTCTGACAAGTATCGAGGTTTCCTTTTTGGGCAACTGTTGAGGTAGTGCCCTGACTCCTTGCACCTGTAACAGGTGATATGACTCAGGTCCTTCCTGGAATCCAATATGCTTCTCTTCCTGGACCTTTCCATGCCAATCATGGCTTCTATTTCTTGTGGGTCATAATCTACTTCCTCTGTCGGGAA
The DNA here is from genome assembly GCF_003073215.2 of Triticum urartu. Lineage (NCBI taxonomy): Eukaryota > Viridiplantae > Streptophyta > Magnoliopsida > Poales > Poaceae > Triticum > Triticum urartu. The sequence continues at coordinate 113,176,890 of NC_053024.1, read as the reverse complement.
TTTTACTAGATCCCCATTCAAACAATTTTGGGAGATGTGTCCTTCTTCTCCACATGAATAGCAAGACTTAGTGCAGGGTTTACTCGGGTCTTCTTTAGGCGTGTCCTCCATCTCTTCCTTCATCACGGGTTCTTCTAAAATTTCCATAAGGGCTCCTTTCATTACTTCTTTCTTCTGTTGGATGGTTCGTTGTACCATGGGGTAAATGTGACATTGAGCAGGATAGTGGGTAGTCCCTTCACACAAGAAACAAGTATTCTTCCTAGTTGTGCATTCTTCAACTGGGTGACTTCCTTCACAATTTGGGCATTCATCCTTGTGTTCTTTAAGGTTGTGTCCTATTTCTCCACAAATCTTGCATGCACAAGGTTTCTTCATATCCTTTCCATAAGGTTTTAACTTCTGGGACACAAGGTGAGATTCTTTGCAGAGTCAATTTTAATTCTATCCAAGTGGTTACTCCTTGCCATCCATTCATGGTTTGGTACATCCTCCACCAAGTAGCAGCACCTCTTTCATAGCACTGAAGAGCATGCTGGGTCATATCATTTCCAACTATAGGGTTATTCTCCATGCGATCCTCCATGTTCTGAATCCATCGGTCCGTCTCCAACAGACTCATCGGTCCAGAAAATAGAAGCTCATCTTCATTCATCCTCTATTGGGTCCATGGGTTTGGGGTGAGATAAGAGAGATAGAGAGGGATACACATAATACAAACAAAAGTTTTGAAAAGACAAATTTTATTTGTGGCCGTCGGGAAAAACATCAAACAAATGACAGCTCACAAACGTCGCATCTAACGTAGGTATATAACAGGGGTTTGGTCTTGTAAAGGTCAATAAATCTTCAACGTCTCCAAACTCTTCAAGCCTTGTTCATGCCTCCAATGGCTTCTTCCGATCATGCTTGTCTTCTCAAGTTCTTTTCCCAGATCATCTCTATTGATGTGAAATCTCTTGTGACATCCTTTAATATTTCAGAGTTGCATTTCAAACTTCTAGGTTTCAACATCCTTGGTATGAACCATGGTCTAGTTTCCTGACGAATCTCCAGTTTCTCGAGGTTTTGCTCCTCCAGATTGGCTACTTCAGCTTCTTGGACCTAAGTTCTTCATGAAATGCTTCCTTTCAAATACGGCTTCTTGTGGCTCCATCTTAACTTCTTGATGTAATACTCCAGATCCTGGTGATACACCGGCTAAGGTTAAAACTGCATCCTTTGTTGATAGATGCTCCATCAGCCTTCTACCATCCAATCCTTCCGAAGAAATGCATGCTTAGCTCAGCTCGGTGACCATAGTATCAGTGGTGATGACATCATGGATAACCGTGTTTCTTCCCTTGTCATTGCCATGAGCTATCTTCCATAATTGATATCTCCTAACTTAGGGTTTTCTTGACAAAACTTTGAGGTTTTTAATTCTCCAGGCTCGGTCTTTCTCTGATACACCTTGATCTCGGGTATTGACAACTTCCCTAGTCTCCCAGGTTCCATAAGGGTAGCTTTCCTAGGTCATACTAATTCTGGAAATTCTTCATAGCCTCCAAGTTCTACTTGTCTTCGGAGTCTTCAACCGTTGTAGTTTCCATTATCATAATGTATGGTAAAATCCTCTTCATTCCGTAATGATCTTACTTTTCTGATATCTTGTACTTCTTGGAGTGGTCTCATCTGTCGAATCTTCGAGGTAAAAAGGGAAAAGGGGGTTATGGTCTCTCTAAAAGGGAATATTTGAATAAGTTCAGAAGAGAAGAGAGGTAAAAGATCTTTTTGAAAGGGAAAGTTCTAGAGAAAAATCTTTGCTATGGGCTTGCCAGTTTCTATGGTCATGTCCTACAGTCAACATGTGCTCTGATACCATCTTGTAGCGACCCGACCCGAATGGATCAAGTCTCTGTGCTTAAGTGTCATCCCTGGATCGGTATGCTGACACACACAGTACTCGAGGATTTATAACAGAGGTAAATCACATGTATAAGTAACGTAAAATACTATTACCTCAATCCAAAATAGCGGAAGTAACAAGGTTGTGGATTCCCATCAACACCAACGGCAAAGTTGAGTGTAGAAATCGTAACCTAACGTATCACTTACTTGTCGTAAGATAAACCTGCAACATGAGACGTTGCAGCCACAAAGGTCAGTACATTGAATGTACTGGCAAATTCACACCAGAGCATATTTGGCTGGTGGAAAGGCTCTGGGGTTATAATGTTTTTGCGAAAAGCCAATTTTTCCCTACTGCAAAAGAATACATTTTAATTAACTATCATGGTGGTTGTTGAACATTGAGAATGGTTGACAGCATTCTCAATCCCAATTAAGTAACATCATTAAACCCAACAAAATTAATTTAAAGTAACATGATGAGATTCACATGATAATCCAAGTACTAGATTCTCAAGATGTCCATAACCGGGGACACGGCTAATCATGATTAGTTTATACACTCTGCAGAGGTTTGCGCACTTTTCCCCACAAGACTCGATCGCCTCCGTTTCGTTTCTCACACTACATGGTGTTTGAGAAGACGGATGACCGAGACATAGTCTTTCAGAAGCGCTAGAACCTTACGATGGATAGACCGTTACACCTACTTTCCCCTACATTTGCTAGTCTACCCTGTAAGAGTTCGCACGACTTAATCAACTATGCTAGAGCCCATAATAGCTTGTGGATGCACACGGAAGTTTCTAGTATGAAAGATCTCATGATCCCTTTGAGCCTGGGTGGCGGTCCATAAAAAAACAGGCAATGCTGGTCTACCCAGGTGCCTAGACAGGCAATCCTGGAATACCCAGGTGCCTCAATCCACCCAGATGTGTGTTAAAGTTGCCACCTTAAGTAACCCATTAACTAACAATCTCACATCTGTCATGAATACTCTCAAACCCAATCCACGTCTACGAGCATAGCATGGCAATATAAGCATAACGTAATAGTAACTCCCAAGGTTTGAATGCAGGGCAATAGGTTCCTACCTCATCAACTACTTCCCAATACCCACATGTTATCAATCCTACTCATGCAATGTTTGAGGGTGAAACTAATGCATAAAAACTGGGTATGAAAGGGATATGATCAAAGTGTGAACTTGCCTGCAATGTTGATGAAGATGATTCACACTCAAAACTCTTGATAGTTCTACTCGTCACACTCCGGTCAATCTATCGTAAGCAAGCAATAGTAACCACACATAAGCAATCACTCAAAAGATCAGAAAGAACGAAGAAGACGATTCGGAAAACATCAAAACCAAGCAAATAACTCTTGCAACATAAAACAATTTCTAACAGTACCAAAATTATGTGAATTTGGCCTTATCAGAAAGTTTAGGTCAACAGCTTCGATTTGCAAAAAGAATCAACTCAAACGGAGCTACGAAACTCAAGTTATGATCAAACGAAGTTTGAATTCAAAACTGATATAATTCAAATTTTAAACTTTTCAAAAACATGTTTGAGTAGGATTACTGGATAGAGGGGATCATAACGAAGAAGTGGGCGTTGGTTTCGTTGGATTTGGACAAACGAGCGAAAAGATGTGGTCGTTTGAAGTATAGGGACTAATCTGTAAAAGAAACTACTACAAATAGGTCCCTTTACAGAAAAATAAAGAAATAAAAGAAAAAACAAAATAGTGAACGTTCATTACCGACCGCTAACGAACGAAAATCGTTCGCTACCGAACTCTAGCTAACGAACGCTCGCAAAATAACTAACCTAATATATAAAAAACGTTCTAAAAGAAAAACCGATCTATATATAAAAAACAAAGAAAAACCGGGGTAGGTTAACTCAGTTTATACCGGTTCGAGGAAAAAGTCCAGCGGCGGCGGCGGTTAACTCCGGCGGGCGGCGCGGCGAGACGGCGGCTCCGGCGCGGCAGCAGGCGACGGCAGATGCGACGCGGGACGACAGCGGCAGCGTGGCAGCGAGGCGAGCAGGCGGGGCGCGGCGCAGTGGTGGTGGTGCAGCGGCGGCGAGCGCAAGCGGCGGCGGCGTTCGGCGGCAGCGACGGATCTAGCCGCGGCGGCGGCAATGCGAGAGCGGGGAGGAGAGAGAGGGGGCGAGGGGCGACGGGGTTGGCCTTATAAGGGCGAGGGGAGGGGACGTGGTGGCATGGAGGAGGGGCGACGGGCGGCGTGGCTCGCTCGGACTCCGGCGAGTCCGGGTGAAGCATGGGAGGAGGAAGGAGGCGGCGGGATTTTGGGCCTGGGCTGGCTCGGCGGGCCGGCCCAGTTGACGCGCAGTTTTTTTTTAAAACATTTTTCCGGACAAACCAAAAATAGTAAAACAAAATAAATGAAAATATTATATAGGCATATAATATATCAAAATTTTCAGAAAAGAATTTTCTACAACGTGAACATTTTTCTAGAGTCAAATAAAATTCATACAAATTCAGATAAAACAAAGAGTGCTACTCGTCTATTAAAATCCAACAAAAATCATTTTAAAATGCCAAAATGATTTCAAATTAATTTTTCTCCAATTTTCTAATGTAGGGAATCGTGTTACCCTATTTTCCATATATTTTATTTTTGGAGAAAAATAATTTGAATAAAACTCAAACAATTCCAAATTGAAAATAATTTCAAAAGGACTTTGAATTTGATCCTTGAAACTCCCAACTCATATTCATAATTTGAAGAAGTCATTTTATCTTGTCTCGTGAAAATCATTGAGTTGCTTAAAGTTTCTGAATTGGCAATATTTTTGAAATGAAATTCAAATATTTTCAACACCCCTTGTCATTTAAATAATGGAAGAAGTCATGTCATCTTCTCTCCAGGGTTTCGTGATGAAAAAGTTTGGGAAAGTCATTTATTATGAAAGTTTTGAATTCACGGAGAGCATAAATGCAAAAATGAAAGTTTGGGAAAGTCATTTTATTCCCTCTCATTTAACTTTCAAAAAGTTCCGAATTTCTCTCACTTTCAGTCAATCAATCAAACAATCAATCAAATCTATCTATTTATTATGACATTCCAAAATTTAGAATTTTGGGATGTTACATATATGTGAATGACATATTGTTGATCGGAAATAATGTAGAATTTTCTGGAAAGCATAAAGGAGTATTTGAAAGGAGTTCTTCAAATAAAGACCTCGGTGAAGCTACTTACATATTGAGCATCAAGATCTATAGAGATAGATCAAGACGCTTGATAAGTTTTTTCAATGAGTACATACCTTGACAAGATTTTGAAGTAGTTCAAAATGGAATAGTCAAAGAAAGATTTCTTAACTGTGTTACAAGGTATGAAATTGAGTAAGACTCAAAGCCCGACCATGACAGAAGATAGAAAGAGAATGAAAGTCATTCCCTATGCCTCAGCCATAGTTTCTATAAAGTATGCCATGTTGTGTACCAGATCTATTGTATACCCTACACTGAGTTTAGCAAGGGAGTACAATAGTGATCTAGGAGTAGATCACTGGACAGCGGTCGAAATTATCCTTAGTGGAATAAGGATATGTTTCTTGATTATGGAGGTGACAAAAGGTTCGTCGTAAACGGTTACGTCGATGCAAATTTTGACACTGATCCAGATGACTCTAAAGTCTCAATCTGGATACATTTTGAAAGTGGGAGAAATTATCTAGAGTAGCTCCGTGGAGAGCATTGTTGGCATAGAAATTTGCCAAATACATACGGATTTGAAGGTGGCACACCCATAGACTAAAGTTCTTTCACAAGCAAAACTTGATCACACCTTAGTACTCTTTGGGTGTTAATTACATAGCGATGTGAACTAGATTATTGACTCTAGTAAACCCTTTGGGTGTTGGTCACATGACGATGTGAACTATGGGTGTTAATCACATGGTGATGTGAACTATTGGTGTTAAATAACATGGCGATGTGAACTAGATTATTGACTCTAGTGCAAGTGGGAGACTGAAGGAAATATGCCCTAGAGGCAATAATAAAGTTATTATTTATTTCCTTATTTCATGATAAATGTTTATTATTCATGCTAGAATTGTATTAACTGGAAACATGATACATGTGTGAATACATAGACAAACATAGTGTCACTAGTATGCCTCTACTAGAATAGCTCGTTAATCAAAGATGGTTACGTTTCCTAACCATAGACATGAGTTGTCATTTGATTAACAGGATCACATCATTAGGAGAATGATGTGATTGACTTGACCCATTCCGTTAGCTTAGCACTTGATCATTTAGTATGTTGCTATTGCTTTCTTCATGACTTATACATGTTCCTATGACTATGAGATTATGCAACTCCCATTTACCGGAGGAACACTTTGTGTGCTACCAAACATCACAACGTAACTGGGTGATTATAAAGGTGCTCTACAGGTGTCTCCGAAGGTACTTGTTGAGCTGGCGTATTTCGAGATTAGGATTTGTCACTCCGATCGTCGGAGAGGTATCTCTGAGCCCACTCGGTAGTACACATCACTATAAGCCTTGCAAGCATTGTAACTAATGAGTTAGTTGCGGGATGATGTATTACAGAACGAGTAAAGAGACTTGTCGGTAACGAGATTCAACTAGGTATTGAGATACCGACGATCGAATCTCGGGCAAGTAACATGCCGATGACAAAGGGAGCAACGTATGTTGTTAAGCGGTTTGACCGATAAAGATCTTTGTAGAATATGTAGGAGCCAATATGAGCATCCAGGTTCCGCTATTGCTTATTGACCGGAGACATGTCTCGGTCATGTCTACATAGTTCTCGAACCCGTAGAGTCCGCACGCTTAACGTTCGGTGACGATTTGTATTATGGGTTTATGTGTTGTGATGTACCGAAGGTAGTTCGTAGTCCCAAATGAGATAGGGGACATGACGAGGAGTCTCGAAATGGTCGAGACATAAAGATCGATATATTGGACGACTATATTTGGACATCGGAAAGGTTCCGAGTGATTCGGGTATTTTTCGGAGTACCAGAGAGTTACGGAAATTCGTTGGGGAGGATATGAGCCTTATTGGGCTTTGGGGGAAAGAGAGAGGAGAGCCCCCCCCCCAATGCTTAGTCCGAATTGGACTAGGGGGAGGGGGAGCGCCCCCTCCTTCCTTCTTTTCTCTTTTCCCTTTCCTTCTCTCCTACTCCTACTACTTGGAAGGGCTCCTAGTTCTACTAGGAAAGGGGGAATGCTACTTCCGGTGGGAGTAGGACTCCCCTAGAGCGCGCCATAGAGAGGGCCGGCCCTCCCCCTCCTCCACTCTTATATATACGGGGAGGGGGCACCCCTTGGAGACACAACAATTGATCATTGATCTTTTAGCCGTGTGCGGTGCCCCCCTCCACCATAATCCACCTCGGTCATATCGTAGCAGTGCTTAGGCAAAGCCCTGCGCCGGTAGCATCATCATCACCGTCATCACGCCGTCATGCTGACGGAACTCTCCCTCGAAGCTCTGCTGGATCGGAGTTCGTGGGACGTCATCGAGCTGAACGTGTGCTGAACTCGGAGGTGCCGTGCGTTCGGTACTTGGATCGGTCGGATCGTGAAGACGTACGACTACATCAACCGCGTTGTGCTAACGCTTCCGCATTCGGTCTACGAGGGTACGTAGACACACTCTCCCCTCTCGTTCCTATACATCACCATGATCCTGTGTGTGCGTAGGATTTTTTTTGAAATTACTACGTTCCCCAACAACTATTGCGCAAGCATATGATCGCGGCCAACTTGTCACTGTCCGATGGCCTGTTCTGGTTCCTTCCACTGCTCCCGGACCATAATATGAATACCATGTGGAGCACAGGCCTCAAGTCCAGAAGCCAAAGCCCAGACTACCAAGGTTTCCCAGTGCTGCAACATCGCCAGGATCGTTCAGTGTAAACAACTTCATGGCACACAACACGTTCTTTGACAGTGCAAAGAGCCCTTACTCGAAGCCAATGATCTCGTCTGATCGCTTCTGGAGCTATCAGCAGCGCAGTTATTACTCATATGTATTGTACAATGAAGGGCAAATCTTTCCTCACATGCGTCTGGATTGTGAAGCCATTGCTCGGCTGCCCTGCTTGGAAGAAGCTCTAGACTGTTTCAGAGATGTTGGCCTTCTGTAGTTCGTCACAGACAAAGAGCATTGGAATGAAGAGCTTCTGCTGCATTTCTATGCCACTCTTCACATTCGTGGCTACAACAGGGATCCGAAGACTTGGGTCCTTGAGTGGATGACAGGCGATGTGCATCATGAAGCTAAAGCTCAAGATATCATCGAGCTTACTTCCCTGCCCACTCCAGGTGAGCTCTATGAACCTGGTTGTCAGTTACACATGAATGCTCTGGAGAGTATATTTCAGAAGCCTGAGCCAAACATGAGTTAGATGAGCATGATGAAGCCATTGCCTCAAGATGCTGAATATCCCAAGGAATTCTTTGTTGAATACTTCGAGTATCTGCCCCGTACCGTTTATCACATTGCAACACGAACTCTATGACCTGTCAAGGGACATTCTCCTGCAGCCAAACTTGAAGGCACCATGAAGACTTTGGTGTTCTATATTCTCAATGACATCAGCTTCAATGCTCAAGACTTCTTCATCAGGCAACTTGCTGCATCTGGAGTTGATCTATTTGGCTTGAAGTTTTATGCTCCATGGGTGATGCGCCTAATCAAACTTCATTCATTGGTCGACTATCAGCCCTCAGCGTGCAACCATCTTGTCTTCTTGCCTGAGGTTGATATGTCTGTCGAAGCCATCTACCCTGAGCCTGCCAAGGAGCCACTTTATCTTCATAATGTTGATCGCCAAAGCTTCATGCAACCAATTGAGGGAGTCCTTGCTTCTACTTGAGTCTATCCTCTAGCTGGAAATATGTGTGCACCTCATCGTGCTCCAATTGAAGTCACTGAAAGCACCATTGCTCAAAGGCCTTAGAAGAGATCTTGTGTACTCAATAACTAAGAGCTTCTTGTGGCCTTACATCAGAAACATGATATACACCATGACTGGCTAAAGCGTCAAATGCAGAGCCTCTCGGTGGATGTTAATCGCATTCGCAATCTTGCCACCAAGAACGCATTCGTAGCGCATGAAGCCTGTCGGCGGTCTTGGAATAGTCTCACACTACTATGCCCTGAAGAGGATCTTCGCGACGGTGGCTTCACTAAGCGCTTCAAATTTGATTCCACGCCTCCCCAGAATGTCGTCTTGCACCGAACTCCTTCCATAGAAGACTCTAAGTACTCATCTTCGGCTGCAACTGTTATTGAGAGAGTCGTCGATGAAGAAGATGATGCCACTTCACCAACCATGGCTTCGCCGCGTCTCGACACTACACCAGGCCCCTCCGCACCACCAAACTCCAACGTCGACCCTGCACCTTCATCTACTCCTGATGGGAACGAGTAGATGCTCTATGTCTTCAAACCTTTTTGGTCATTACTGACAAAAGGGGGAGAAGCATATCAGTTGATAGTCTTCAAGCGGGTCCATATGGGTGGTTGCTATAATTTTTGCCAAGTGGTTACAACTCTCGTTTTTGATACATTTGGTTCTTTGGGTTGTAACACTTAAACTTGCTGGTCGTCTGCTATGTTTCCTACTACTCTGTGATGCGATGGTAAATTCCGCATGAAGTCATTCCACATACGTCCATTTTTCATTATGCATATCATTATCTTCGCTACATCTGTATATGCATGATGAATTGTCTTCATAGGTTGAAGAGGATCTCCACAAGTAAAACCTGTCATGTGCATATAAGTAGTTTGCTCTGGGGTGGCACAAGTAAAACCTGCCAGAGGATCTCATAAAAATTGCCTATTCACCCCCTCTAGTCGATAACTAGCACTTTCACATCCGACCCTATGTTCTCTAGTAGGCAACCCCTGTTATTGGGCGACGTGTAAGTGCATCTAGTGCCACCCCTAGTTGGTTTTGGAGTATTGACGATAAACCTGGTTGAGGGACTAATGTGTTTGTGAGAATGGCAGGATAACACAGGTAGTAGTCCCTCACTGAATTGATTTACCTATCGGAGATGACCCCTAAAAATGTATGAAGACATTGAAGACAAAGGTGGTATGTGAAGGTATTCACATTGAAGACTATGACAAGAGAAGACATTGTTTGAAGACTTAGTTGTTTCGTTGTTTCGTTTTCTTCTTTGTTGAGTCATAGGAACCATCGTACTATTAAGTGGGGTCCAAGTGAACCAGTCAGAATGACTGAAGTGATGCTTAACCAAAATCCTATGTCTTCGAGCGAAGACAATGAGTGCAAATCTTATCTAGAGCTGGATAAGTCAGCTTTGCTTGTAGCCCAAGTAAGGTTGTCGTGTGTGTTTGAAATCTGACCGTTGGAACATGTGTTAGTTCCTTAGTGACCCAGGGTCATTTCGGACAAATCAGATCGGGTTGCCTAGTAGCTATAAATACCCCACCCCCTACACCATAAATTGGTTGGCTGCTCAGAGTTAGTGTACGGCTTCTGTCGTTTGAGAGCAACCCACCTCGAAGCCTTTGAGAGAGAATTCCTTGCGAGGACAAAGCCCTAAACACCTAGAGCCAAAGAGTGTTAGGCATCACTGAAGTCTTCCTGTCTGTGTGATCTGAAGACTTATTACACTTGAGGACTGTGAATCCTCCAGCCGGTTAGGCGTCGCATTCTGAGCATCCAAGAGTCATTGTGGATCGCCGGTGAACGAAGTCTGTGAAGGTTTGTAAGTCTACCTTGAAGACTTACCAGAGTGATTGGGCGAGGACTGGGTGTCCTTAGCTCAAGGGGAATAAGGTGAAGATGCGGTCTTCTGAGTTAAATCTCAGCCTCCCTAACCAGACGTACAATTGTCACAGGAACTGGAACTGGTCCAACAAATCATAGTCTTCTACAAGTCACTGGTTCTATCTTCTCCCTTCCCTTACTTACCGTTGTCTTCGTGAAGTCATTGCCTGCTTGCATTACCTGTTTGACTTCACTGTGTGAACACTATCACTTTTGGCTTCATACTATCTTCCGTCCTGATCTTTACTACCTAGTTGCTATTAGTCTTTGTGCTTTCACTTTATTGAATACTTGACTATGGCCTGCCTAGTGTAGTCTACCTTCCGCTGCATATCATAGGTTCATTTCTATCGTTTGTCTTCGAAACTTCTATGTTCTGAAGACTTTCATAAAAATCGCCTATTCACCCCCCTCTAGTCGATAACTAGCACTTTCAATTGGTATCAGAGCAAGGTACTCCCTTGTTCTGTGTGATTCGGTTTAACCACCTGGAGTTTTAGCTATGTCGACTGCAGGGATAATTAAAGTCTCCGTTGCATGCCCCGTCTTTGATGGAACTGAATATCCCTACTAGAAGAATAAGATGCGCATGCATCTTGAAGCCATTGATGTCAACCTCTGGTATGTCGTCAAGAATGGCGTTCCCAAGGCTGGAGAAGGTGTCACCGCTGCTAATGTCAAGAAGTTCGTTCAACTAGATTCCACTGCCAAGAACATCATATGTGGTCATCTGACCAAAGGACAGTATGGCCGTGTGAGTGCTCTGGAAACATCCAAGCTAGTCTGGGACTGGCTCTCCAAGGTCAACGAAGGCGTCTCAACCCAGAGAGATCAAAGGATCAGTGTCCTTCGCAACCTCTTCAACCGCTCCAAGAGAAATGACAATGAGAATGTTCAGCTCACGTTTGACCGCCTCACTGACATCACAAATGAGCTTCGAGCTCTTTGCGTTACTGAGATCACCAAGCATGAAATCGTCAAGACACTCCTGAGATCACTTGACACCTCGTTTGACACCCTAGCCCTGATGATTCAAGAACGTCCTGACTTCAAGGCACTCAATCCGTCTGACATACTTGAAAGGCTCAACACACATGAATTTCAGCTCTCTAAGAAAAGAGACATCTACGGTCCCAACTATGGCCGAACTCGCGCCTTGAAGGCAAAAGTTGTTTCCTCATCTGAAGAAGAATCTGACTGCAGTTCTGATGATCCTGAAGACATTGGAAAGGAGCTTGCTATGCTTGTGAAGAAGTTCTAGAGATTCACCAAGAAGAAAGACTTCAGAAAGTCTTCACGATCTAGCTCAAGGAATGATGAAGCTTCTGCTCATGACTACATGAAGAGAACATGCCACAAGTGCAAGAAACCTGGTCACTACATCTCTAAGTGTCCGCAGTGGGACAATGAGAACAACAAGAAGAAGAAGAGCAAGGAATATGATTCAGACGACAAGAATAAGAAGAAATACTCAAAGTCTTCTTCCAAGTCTTCCTTAGGGTCTTCATCACACAAGAAGAGCTCATCTGGCAAGGCCCGCGCGTTTGTCGGCAAGGAAATGGATTCAGAGGAGGAGTCTGCTTCTGAGGAGGCAGAGGTGGAGTCTGAGGAGGAGTCCGATTCTGGCGTTGCAAGTCTGGCTACAACCTATGTTGCCAAGTCCATCTTCAATACTGAATACAATGACTTCGTCACCGACGCCGATGCTAATGACAAGGACAACTCCGCTCCCACCTACTGCTTGATGGCACGCAGTGCCAAGGTAAACTCACGCGCCACTCACTATCAAACATCAAGTGAAGATGACTCTGATTGTGGTTCCAAACCCAGCTACAAAACACTTGCTAAAATTGCAACTGAACAACAAAAAGCTATGGAACATATTCAAAAACTGTTAGACAAAAGCGATGACCTATTGGACGCTGAAATGACTCGATCTTAGTCCTTAATTGAAGACATAAAAAATCTTCATGTTAAGTATGAGGAACTTGAAAGTCGTCATGAAACGCTCTCAACAACTCATGAAAAGCTTTCCTATGATTATCTTCAAAGGAAGCAAGAACTTGAGAAATTGAGAGCGGCTCATGAAGATCTTCAAAAGGAAAATGAGTCACTTCGCGCCAAACAGATCAGTCCTGCTCAGGAAGGATTCGAACCACCATGTCTTAAATGCATTGAGCGTGATAACATTGCTTCTGTTGCTGAATGTTCTACTGCTGCTACTATTGCAATATCTTCAATTGCTGATGTGGTAACTAACCCCTCTGCTGAGGATGCCACTGCTATTGCTGATGAAAATGCTAGGTTGAAGACATTGCTTGAAATAGGGATGTTCAAAAGTCTCAAAGGGCATCCGACATTATGTGATGTCCTCAAAAGGCAGATTCTGAACCGAAACCCTAGGAAACAGGGTGTTGGGTTCGAAAGGAAAATGAATGTTGATGGCTCTTACTGGAAACCTGAGCAGTACCCCAAAACCACATGGGTTGCTGCAAAGGAACCTTTAGTGGATCCATCCACCCTATCTGGCTTCACTTGTGCTAATCCCATTGCTATTGATGAATCCTTTGATGCAAACTATAAACTGTTTAAGAAACAGAATGGTGAAGTGTTTGCCAGGTATATTGGTACTACCTGCAGGAATGGGCCACCTATGAAGAAAGTCTGGGTGGCGAAAAAATGTCTGGAGAATCTTCCTGTGAATGTCGTCATGACACCACAAAGGAAGAAGACGTACCCCAGACCACAAGCTTCATATGGTCCAAAGACTTCATATAGACAGAGGACTCGCCTGAGTCACACTAACGCAAATGTTTTGCAGGGAAACCATACTCAGGCCTATGAATATGAGCGTGTTTCATCGAACCGCCATGTTCATAAGACCCAGAACTACTCTGCTTACTCTTATGAATACTATATTCCTACTGCAAGACTGTTTGCCAGGGCTCCAAAGCCAAAGTTCTCACATGTTGCGCTAAGACTCATTGCTTCAAAGCCACCCTTGAAGATGTGGGTGGCTAAGAAAGCTTAACTCTCTTTTGCAGGGAAAGGTCTCCAGCCGAAAATCAAAGGCGTCTGAAGCTATTGCTGGAGACCTAAAACATCTAGTAGGGCGCAAGATCAAATGCTCAAATGGTCTTATTATGTATTTTGTTCCTGCGTCGCTTGCTACTTGTCCTATCAGTCCTAACCTCGATATAAGCTTTCATAATCCACTTGCTCGTCAAATGTTTATGCTTCACATTGCTCTTCGTGAAGCCTATCCCCCTAACTGTACTGTAGGGTACGACACCAGCGGCTTCAGAATGGATTATTGATAGTGGGTGTACTAATCACATGACTGGCGAACTAAGTCTTCTCATGGACTCAACCTTACGTCCATCTGACAAGAGTCACATCACATTTGTTGATACTGGTAAAAGCAAGGTATTGGGTCTAGATAGAGTTGCAATCTCAAGGGATCAGCACATGGATAAAGTGATGCTTGTTGAATCCCTTGGTTTCAACTTAATGTCTGTCTCAATGCTTTGCGATTTAACATGATTGTGATGTTTGGAAAATATCGTTGCCTTGTTCTAATGGAATCTGACAAGTCTCTAGTCTTTGAAGGGTATCGAAAGATGATTTGTACATGGTAGATTTCTCAGCAGGACCACAACTTGCCGTATGTCTTCTTGCAAAAGCTTCAGAATGCTGGCTCTGGCATCGGAGGCTAGGGCATGCTGGCACGAGGAATTTGCACACTCTTGCAAAGAAGAAGCATATCATAGGCATCGAGGGCGTCAAGTTCAAGAAGGATCACTTATGCGGTGCCTGCGAAGCTGGAAAGATGACGAGGGCCAAGCATCCCTCGAAGACAATCATGACAACGACTCAACCCTTCGAACTGCTACACATGGACCTCTTCGGTCCCACTCACTACTCAACTCTTACTACTACTGCTTGTCTCTATGGCTTCGTCATTGTTGATGATTATTCAAGATATACATGGGTGCATATAATCCTCTACAAGACTGAAGTGCAGGATGTCTTCAGATGCTTCGCCAATCGAGCCATCAACAACTATGGCATTAGGATCAAGCACATCAGAAGTGACAATGGCACTGAATTCAAGAACACCGGCCTCGACACTTATCTTGATACTATGGGCATCACTCATGAGTTCTTGATACGTCCATTTTGCATCATGCTTTTATATCGATATTTATTGCATTATGGGATGTTATTTCACTTATGTCACAATACTTATGGCTATTCTCTCTTATTTTACAAGGTTTACATAAAGAGGGAGAATGCTGGCAGCTGGAATTCTGGGCTGGAAAAGGAGCAAATATTAGAGACCTATTCTGCGCAACTCCAAAAGTCCTGAAACTCCACGGAACGTCTTAAAATAAATAAAGAAAAATCCTCGCCAAAGATGAAGGCTAGGGGGCCCACACCCTACTCACGAGGGTGGGGGCGCCCCCCTAGGGCGCGCCCCCTACCTCGTGGCCCCCCTGGTGGCTCTCCGACGTCCATCTTCTCCTATATGAAGTCTTTCGATGAGAAAAAAATAACAAGGAACTTTTCGGGACGAGACTTCGCCGCCACGAGGCGGAACCTCGGCGGATCCAATCTAGAGGTCCGACAGAGCTGTCCTGCCGGGGATAGTTCCCTTCGGGAGGGGGAAATCATCACCATCGTCATCACCAACGATCCTCTCATCGGGAGAGGGCAATCTCCATCGACATCTTCACCAGCACCATCTCATCTCCAAACCCTAGTTCATCTCTTGTATCCAATTCTCGTCTCAAAGTCCAGGATTGGTGCTAGTAGGTTGCTAGTAGTGTTGATTACTCCTTGTAGTTGATGCTAGTTGGTTTATTTGGTGGAAGATTATATGTTCAGATCCTATATGCATATTATTACCCCTCTGATTATGAACATGAATATGCTTTGTGAGTAATTACGTTTGTTCCTGAGGACAAGGGAGAAGTCTTGCTATTAGTAGTCATGTGAATTTGGTATTCGTTTGATATTTTGATAAGATGTATGTTGTCTAGCCTCTAGTAGTTTTATGTGAACGTCGACTACATAACACTTCACCATTATTTGGGCCTAGAGGAAGGCATTGGGAAGTAATAAGTAGATGATGGGTTGCTAGAGTGACAGAAGCTTAAACCCTAGTTTATGCGTTGCTTCGTAAGGGGCTGATTTGGATCCACATGTTTCATGCTATGATTAGGTTTACCTTAATACTTTTGTTGTATTTGCGGATGCTTGCAATAGAGGTTAATCATAAGTGGGATGCTTGTTCAAGTAAGAATAGCACCCAAGCACCGGTCCACCCACATATCAAATTATCAAAGTATCGAACGCGAATCATATGAACGTGATGAAAACTAGCTTGATGATATTCCCATGTGTCCTCGGGAGCGCTTTTCCTATTATAAGAGTTTGTTCCGGCTTGTCCTTTGCTACAAAAAGGATTGGGCCACCTTGCTGCACTTTATTTACTTTTGTTACTTGTTGCTCGTTACAATTTATCTTATCACAAAACTATCTGTTACCACTTATTTCAGTACTTGCAGAGAATACCTTGCTGAAAACCGCTTATCATTTCCTTCTGCTCCTCGTTGGGTTCAACACTCTTACTTATCGAAAGGACTACGATAGATCCCCTATACTTGTGGGTCATCAAGATTTCTGGCGCCGTTGCCGGGGAGTGTAGCGCCTTTGGTAGGTGGAATTTGGTAAGGAAAAATTTATATAATGTGCTGAAATTTACTGTCACTTGTTACTATGGAAAGTAATTCTCTGAGGGGCTTGTTCGGGGTATCTTCACCCCGTCCAGTAGAGCAAAGAGTTGCTCCTCAACCTACTGAAAATGAAACTCGTTTTGAATTTCCTTCGGGTATGATGGAAAAACTGCTAGCTGACCCTTTTACAGGAGATGGAACAAAGCATCCTGATGAGCACTTAATATATGTGGATGAAGTTTGTGGATTATTTAAGCTTGCAGGTATACCCGATGATGTTGCTAAGAAGAAGGTCTTCCCTTTATCTTTGAAGGGAGACGCATTGATATGGTATAGGCTATGTGATGATATGAGATCATGGGACTATAAAAGATTGAAGTTGGAATTTCATCAAAAGTATTACCCTATGCATCTTGTTCACCGTGATCGCAATTATATATATAATTTCTGGCCTCGCGAAGGAGAAAGCATCGCTCAAGCTTGGGGGAGGCTTAAATCAATGTTATATTCATGCCCCAATCATGAGCTCTCAAGAGAAATGATTATTCAAAATTTATATGCTCGGCTTTCTGAAAACAATCGCACCATGCTCGATACTCCTTGTGTTGGCTCTTTTATGATGAAGACTATTGAATTCAGATGGAATTTATTGGATAGAATTAAATGCAACTCTGAAGATTGGGACCTCGACGATGGTAAGGAGTGAGGTATGACACCTATGTTTGATTGTGTTAAATCTTTTATGGACACCGATATTTTCCGTAAGTTTAGCACTAAATATGGACTTGACTCCGAGATAGTAGCTTCTTTCTGTGAATCTTTTGCTACTTATGTTGATCTCCCTAAGGAGAAGTGGTTTAAATATCATCCTCCCATAGAAGTAAAAGTAGCTACACCTATTAAAGTTGAAGAAAAGACTATCACTTATAATGATCCTATTGTTCCTACTGCTTATGTTGAGAAACCACCTTTCCCTCTTAGAGTAAAGGATCATGCTAAAGCTTTAACTGTGGTTCGTAAAAGCAATATTAGAACATATACACCTCCTGAGCAAGTTAAAGTTGAACCTAATATTGCTATTGTTAAAGATCTCTTGTCTGATAATATAGATGGGCATGTTATTTATTTCTGTGATGAAACTGCTAGAATTGCTAAACCTCGTGATACTGATAAACTTAGACCTATGGTAGGTATGCCTATTATTTCTGTTAAAATAGGAGATCATTGTTATCATGGCTTATGTGATATGGGTGCCAGTGCTAGTGTTATACCTCATGACTTATACAAAAAAATTATGCATGATATTGCACCTGTTGAGTTAGAATATATTGATGTCACAATTAAACTTGCCAATAGAGATACTATTTCACCAACTGGAATTGTTAGAGATGTTGAAGTCTTGTGTGGGAAAACTAAATATCCTGCTAATTTTCTTGTTCTTACTTATCCGCAAGATAGCTTTTGTCCCATTATATTTGGTAGACCCTTCTTGAATACTGTTAATGCTAAGATAGACTGCGAAAAGAATGTTGTTACTATTGGCTTGGATGATATGGTTCATGAGTTTAATTTCTCTAAATTTAGTAAACAACATCGTGAGGAAGAATTGCCTAATAAGGATGAAATTATTGGTCTTGCTTCTATTGTTGTACCTCCTAGTGATCCTTTAGAACACTATTTACTAGACCATGAAAATGATATGTTCATGAATGAAAGAAGGAAAATAGATGAAGTATTCTTTAAACAGGAACCTATTATGCAACACAATTTGCCTGTTGAAATTTTAGGAGATCCTCCTCCACCCAAGGGTGATCCCGTGTTTGAGCTTAAACCGTTGCCTGATAATCTTAAATATGCTTATCTTGATGAAAAGAAGATATATCCTGTTATTATTAGTGCTAACCTTTCAGGGCATGAAGAAGAAAGATTATTGAAAACTCTGAAGAAGCATCGTGCTGCTATTGGATATACTCTTGATGATCTTAAGGGCATTAGTCCTACTCTATGTCAACATAAAATAAATTTGGAAGCAGATGCCAAACCAGTTCATGATCCTCAACGACGTCTGAATCCTAAAATGAAAGAAGTGGTAAGAAAAGAAATACTTAAGCTTCTAGAGGCAGGTATAATCTATCCCGTTGCTGATAGTGAGTGGGTAAGTCCTATCCATTGTGTCCCTAAGAAGGGAGGTATTACTGTTGTTCCTAATGATAAAGATGAATTGATTCCACAAAGAATTATCACAGGTTATAGGATGGTAATTGATTTCCGCAAATTAAATAAGGCTACTAAGAAAGATCATTACCCCTTACCTTTTATTGATAAAATGCTAGAAAGATTATGCAAACATACAAACTATTGCTTTCTAGATGGTTATTCTGGTTTCTCTCAAATACATGTGTCGGCTAGAGATCAATCTAAGACTACTTTTACATGCCCTTTTGGTACTTTTGCTTATAGACGTATGCCTTTTGGTTTATGTAATGCACCTACTACCTTTCAAAGATGCATGATGGCTATATTCTCTGACTTTTGTGAAAAGACTTGTGAGGTTTTCATGGATGACTTTCTGTCTATGGTTCCTCCTTTGATGATTGCTTGAGCAATCTTGATCGAGTTTTGCAGAGATTGTGAAGAAACTAATCCTGTCTTGAATTGGGAAAAATGCCACTTTATGGTTAATGAAGGTATTGTCTTGGGGCACAAAGTTTCTGAAAGAGGTATTGAAGTTGATAAAGCCAAGGTTGATGCTATTGAAAAGATGCCATGTCCCAAGGACATCAAAGGTATAAGAAGTTTCCTTGGTCACGTTGGATTTTATAGGAGGTTCATTAAGGACTTCTTAAAAATTTCTCGGCCTCTCACTAATTTATTTCAAAAAGATATACCATTTGTCTTTGATGATGATTGTGTAGAAGCATTTGAAATACTTAAGAAAGCATTACTCTCTGCACCTGTTGTTCAGCCACCTAATTGGAATTTACCCTTTGAAATTATGTGTGATGCTAGTGATTATGCTGTAGGTGCTGTTCTAGGGTAAAGAGTTGATAAGAAATTAAATGTTATTCATTATCCTAGTAAGACTCTAGACAATGCTCAAAGAAATTATGCTACTACTGAAAAAGAGCTTTTAGTAGTTGTATTTGCTTGTGATAAGTTCAGATCTTATATTGTTGATTCTAAAGTAACTATTCAAACTGATCATGCTGCTATTAAATACCTTATGGAAAAGAAAGATGCTAAACCTAGACTTATTAGATGGGTTCTCTTGCTACAAGAATTTGATTTGCATATTGTTGATAGAAAGGGAGCTGAGAACCCCGTTGCAGACAACTTGTCTAGGTTAGAAAATATTCTTGATGACCCACTGCCTATTAATGATAACTTTCCTGATGAACAATTAAATGTTATAAGTACTTCTCGTAGTACTCCATGGTATGCTAATTATGCTAATTATATTGTTGCTAAGTTTATACCACCTAGCTTCACATACCAGCAAAAGAAAAAGTTTTTCTATGACTTGAGACATTACTTTTGGGATGACCCGCATCTTTATAAAGAATGAGTAGATGGTGTTATTAGACGTTGTGTACCTGAGCATGAACAGGAACAGATCCTACGCAAGTGTCATTCCGAGTCTTATGGAGGACACCACGCTGGAGATAGAACTGCACATAAGGTATTGCAATCTGGTTTTTATTGGCCTACTCTCTTCAAGGATGCCCGTATGTTTGTCTTGTCTTGTGATGAATGTCAAAGAATTGGTAATATTAGTAGACGTCAAGAAATGCCTATGAATTATTCTCTTGTTATTGAACCGTTTGATGTTTGGGGCTTTGATTATATGGGACCTTTTCCTGCCTCTAATGGATACACACATATTCTAGTTGCTGTTGATTACGTTACTAAGTGGGTAGAAGCTATTCCAACTAGTAGTGCTGATCATAACGTTTCTATTAAAATGCTTAAAGAAGTTATTTTTCCGAGGTTTGGAGTCCCTAGATATTTAATGACTGATGGTGGTTCACACTTTATTCATGGTGCCTTCCGTAAAATGCTTGCTAAATATGATGTTAATCATAGAATTGCATCTCCTTATCACCCACAGTCTAGTGGTCAAGTAGAGTTGAGCAATAGAGAGCTCAAATTAATTTTGCAAAAGACTGTTAATAGGTCTAGAAAGAATTAGTCCAAGAAACTTGATGATGCATTATGGGCATATAGAACTGCATACAAAAATCCCATGGGTATGTCTCCGTATAAAATGGTTTATGGAAAAGCATGTCACTTACCTCTCGAACTAGAACATAAGGCATATTGGGCTATTAAAGAGCTTAACTATGATTTCAAACTTGCCGGTGAGAAGAGGTTATTTGATATTAGCTCACTTGATGAATGGAGAACCCAGGCTTATGAAAATGCCAAGTTGTTTAAAGAAAAAGTTAAAAGATGGCATGACAAAATGATACAAAAGCGTGAGTTTAATGTAGGTGATTATGTATTGCTATACAACTCTCGTTTAAGATTTTTTGCAGGAAAACTTCTCTCTAAATGGGAAGGCCCCTATGTTATCGAGGAGGTCTATCGTTCCGGTTCCATAAAAATCAACAACTCCGAGGGCACAAATCCGAAGGTGGTAAACGGTCAAAGAATTAAACATTATATCTCAAGTAATCCCATAAATGTTGAAATCAATATTATTGAAACCGTAACCCCGGAGGAATACATAAGGGACACTTTCCGGAACGTTTCAGACTCCGAAAAGGAATAGGTATGTGGTACGGTAAGTAAACCGACTCCAAAACAATTTTTAAGGTAATATTTCTCCGTTTTGGAATATTTAGAAAAATAGAAAAAATAAGTAGCAGTCCGGGAAGGAGACGAGGGCCCCACGAGGGTGGTGGGAGCGCCCTACCCCCCAGGGCGCGCCCCCTACCTCGTGAGCACCCCGTGTGCCTTTCGGACTCTGTTTTCTTGCACGATACGTATTTTGGTCGGTAAAAATTCATTATATATTCTCCCGAAGGTTTTGACTCCCGTATCACGCAAATATCCTCTGTTTTCGTTTCGAGTTGTCCCGTTGCAGATTAAATCAACATGTCTTCCCGGGATTCGGAAGGAGAAAGCTATGTGGATGATTACTTAGCAAATCCCAAGGTCTATGGAGATGTGGAACACGATGGATGGACCACGGAGGAAGAAGAGGACTATGAACCCAAGGGGAAGGAGGAGATGAGCTCAGATGAAGATGAAGCACCATTACCTCAACCCGGGGACATGCACGTGGAGTTCAAAAAGTCAAGTCTCCCTAATAGGGTAAAGAAACCCAAGTTCGAGTTTATCCCTTTTCGTCTCTTGCAGGAAAATAAGCAGGACCAATGCAAAAAGATATTAACCCTGGAGTGGGAGATTGATGATCTGAGGGATCAAAACGCCGTGCTCAAGCGCAAATTAAGGGAGAAGCCTAAGCCATCAACTAAGCCAACATCACCACCACCTTCTTCACCGACAAAGGAGACATAATCACATGGGTATGGGCACTCCCCTTGGCAACTGCCAAGCTTGGGGGAGGTGCCCCGGTATCGTATCACCATCACAACTCCTATCTTTATCGTTTTTCTTAGTTTGATCCTATTAGTAGTATCTTGATCTAGTAGAATAAAGTTTATGGCATGATCTAGTTTTGAGTTTGCTTTTTGATCTCTCTTTGTAATCGAGTTCGTGAGCTATATATAATAAAGATTAGTGTTGAGTCAAGGGCTTGATTATTTTGCCATGATCTGGGATGAATAAAAGAAAAGGAGAAAATAATAAAAAGAAACAAAGAGTTCATATTGATCTTATTGAGAGTAATAACTTCACATAGAATGAGTATGATGATTAAAAGTTGTTGGGAGTTGGCAGACATAGCTTTGGTCATTGTTGCAATTAATAGGAAGTAATAAGGAAAGAGAGGCTTTCACATATAGATATATTATCATTGACATCTTTTATGATTGGGAGCACTCATTAAAATATGACATGCTAAAGAGTTGATGTTGGACAAGGAAGACAACGTAATGAGTTATGTCTTTCTTATATATGAGATAAAGTATGTTGTCATGGATCCTCTAACTTGTTGAGCTTGCCTTTCCCCCTCATGCTAGCCAAATTCTCAGCACCAAGTAGAAATACTACTTGTGCTTCCAAAATCCCTAAACCAGTTTTGCCATGAGAGTCCACCATATCTACCTATGGATTGAGTAAGATCCTTCAAGTAAGTTGTCATCGGTGCAAAGCAATAAAAATTGCTCTAAATATGTATGATTGATTGGTGTGGGAGAAATAAGCTTTATACGATCTTGTGATGTGGAAGTAATAAAAGCGACGGACTGCATAATAAAGGTTCATATCACAAGGGGCAATATAAAGTGACGTTCTTTCGCATTGAGATTTTATGCATCCAACCATAAAAGCGCATGGAAACCTCTGCTTCCCTCTGCGAAGGGCCTATCCTTTATCATTATCTTCTACCTTATGCAAGAGTCATGGTGATCTTCACCTTTTATTTTTTTCATTTTATCCTTTGGCAAGCTCAGCATGTTGGAAAGAACATGATATATATATATATATATATATATATATAATTGGATGTAGGGGAGCGTGAACCATTATTGTTGACATTACCCTTGAGGTAAAAGGTTGTGGGGAAAAACTATAAGCCCCTATCTTTCTCTGTGTCCGATTAAAACTCCGTAACCACAAGTATTGCGTGAGTGTTAGCAATTATGGAGGACTAAATGATAGTTGAGTATGTGGACTTGCTTTTTAGCTCTGACATAGACTCTTTCTGATGTTATGACAAATTGCAATTGCTTCAATGACTGAGATTATGGTTTGTCGGAGCCCAATAAGGTTTATGATTTATAATTTTGCATTGTGAATAGATCATCACTTGAACATAAGTAATCGTATGATAAAATCTATATATGTTGCTGTTATGAGAATAATCATGATGTATTTTATTTTTATCGACGCCTCAACCTCTAAACATGAGGACATATTTATTGTTATCGGCTTTTCGCTTGAGGAGAAGCGAGGTCTAAGCTTGGGGGAGTTGATACGTCCATTTTGCATCATGCTTTTATATCGATATTTATTGCATTATGGGCTGTTATTTCACTTTATGTCACAATACTTATGGCTATTCTCTCTTATTTTATAAGGTTTACATAAAGAGGGAGAATGCCAGCAGCTGGAATTCTGGGCTGGAAAAGGAGCAAATATTAGAGACCTATTCTCCGCAACTCCAAAAGTCCTGAAACTCCACGGAACGTCTTAAAATAAATAAAGAAAAATCCTCACCAAAGATGAAGGCCAGGGGGCCCACACCCTGCTCACGAGGGTGGGGGGCGCCCCCCCCTAGGGCGCGCCCCCTACCTCGTGGTCCCCCTGGTGGCTCTCTGACGTCCATATTCTCCTATATGAACTCTTTCGATGAGAAAAAAATAAGAAGGAACTTTTCGGGACGAGACTCCGCCGCCACGAGGCGGAACCTTGGCGGATCCAATCTAGAGCTCCGGCAGAGCTGTCCTGCTGGGGATACTTCCTACCCGGAGAGGGAAATCATCACCATCGTCATCACCAACGCTCCTCTCATCGGGAGAGGGCAATCTCCATCAACATCTTAACCAGCACCATCTCATCTCCAAACCCTAGTTCATCTCTTGTATCCAATTCTCGTCTCAAAGTCCGAGATTGGTGCTAGTAGGTTGCTAGTAGTGTTGATTACTCCTTGTAGTTGATGCTAGTTGGTTTATTTGGTGGAAGATTATATGTTTAGATCCTATATGCATATTATTACCCCTCTGATTATGAACATGAATATGCTTTGTGAGTAATTACGTTTGTTCCTGAGGACAAGGGAGAAGTCTTGCTATTACCAGTCATGTGAATTTGGTATTCGTTTGATATTTTGACAAGATGTATGTTGTCTAGCCTCTAGTGGTGTTATGTGAATGTCGACTACATAACACTTCACCATTATTTGGGCCTAGAAGAAGGCATTGGGAAGTAATAAGTAGATGATGGGTTGCTAGAGTGACAGAAGCTTAAACCCTAGTTTATGCGTTGCTTCATAAGGGGATGATTTGGATCCACATGTTTCATGCTATGGTTAGGTTTACCTTAATACTTTTGTTGTTGTTGCGGATGCTTGCAATAGAGGTTAATCATAAGTGGGATGCTTGTTCAAGTAAGAATAGCACCCAAGCACCGGTCCACCCACATATCAAATTACCAAAGTATCGAATGCGAATCATATGAACGTGATGAAAACTAGCTTGACGATATTCCCATGTGTCCTCGGGAGCGCTTTTCCTATTATAAGAGTTTGTTCTGGCTTGTCCTTTGCTACAAAAAGGATTGGGCCACCTTGCTGCACTTTATTTACTTTTGTTACTTGTTGCTCATTAGAATTTATCTTATCACAAAACTATCTGTTACCACTTATTTCAGTACTTGCAGAGAATACCTTGCTAAAAACCGCTTATCATTTCCTTCTGCTCCTCGTTGGGTTCGACACTCTTACTTATCGAAAGGACTACGATAGATCCCCTATACTTGTGGGTCATTAGTAAATGGTCAACGAATTAAACATTATATCTCAGGTAATCCCATAAATGTTGAAACCAATATTATTGAAACCGTAACCCAGAGGAATACATAAGGGACACTTTCCGAAACGTTTCAGACTCCGAAAAGGAATAGGTATGTGGTACGGTAAGTAAACCGACTCCAAAACAATTTTTAAGGCAATATTTCTCCGTTTTGGAATATTTAGAAAAATAGAAAAATGAGTAGCAGTCCGGGAAGGACATGAGGGCCCCACGAGGGTGGTGGGCGCGCCCTTCCCCCCTGGGCGCGCCCCCTACCTCGTGAGCACGTCGTGTGCCTTCCGGACTCCGTTTTCTTGCACGATACGTATTTTGGTCGGTAAAAATTCATTATATATCCTCCCAAAGGTTTTGACTCCCGTTTCACGCAAATTTCCTCTGTTTTTATTTTCGAGCTGTTGCTACTGCAGATTAGAACAAGATGTCTTCTCAAGAGTCAATTGGGGAGAGTCGGGTATCTAATCCGGCACCGAAACCAAGGGCAAACAGTGACACTGACCACTTTGGGCCAGCAACGGAGGAAGAGATGGAGGCTGACTTGATGAGTGTAGATGCCATGGAGGATCAAGAAGTCACCTCTCGCCCCCGAGCTGGGTTCACGATGGGGGAACTACAGAGCTCAGCTATTCCAAACTCGGTTATCCCTTCTAATGTTAGATTTCTTTCTTATGAAAATATGAAGAGGAGTGTCACTTGTTCCCCCGCAGCTATGCAACACCCTTGGGTGCAAGGAGCTTTGGCTGTCACAGGAAAGCTCCGTAAGGAAATAATGGACCTCAAACAGCAAGTCAATAAGCTCGAGGGGGAGAACCGCGTCCTGGGGGGAATCATCGCCAAGAATATTACACCGACAACAAAGAAGGAGACATAATCACATGGGTATGGGCACTCCCCTTGGCAACTGCCAAGATTGGGGGAGGTGCCCCGGTATCGTATCACCATCACAACTCCTATCTTTATCGTTTTTCTTAGTTCGATCCTGTTAGTAGTATCTTGATCTAGTAGAATAAAGTTTATGGCATGATCTAGTTTTGAGTTTTGCTTTTTGATCTCTATTTGTAATTGAGTCCGTGAGCTATATATAATAATATTAGTGTTGAGTCAAGGGCTTGATTATTTTTCCATGACCTTGGGTGAATAAAAGAAAAGAGAAAGAATAAAAAGAAACAAAATATTCATATTGATCTTATTGAGAGTAATGACTTCACATAGAAAGAGTATGATGATTAAAAGTTGTTGGGAGTTGGCAGACATAGCTTTGGTCATTGTAGAAATTAATAGGAAGTAATAAGGAAAGAGAGGTTTTCACATATAGATATATTATCATTGACATCTTTTATGATTGGGAGCACTCATTAAAATATGACATGCTAAAGAGTTGATGTTGGACAAGGAAGACAACGTAATGAGTTATGTCTTTCTTATATATGAGATAAAGTATGTTGTCATGGATCCTCTAACTTGTTGAGCTTGCCTTTCCCCCTCATGCTAGCCAAATTCTCAGCACCAAATAGAAATACTACTTGTGCTTCCAAAATCCCTAAACCAGTTTTGCCATGAGAGTCCACCATATCTACCTATGGATTGAGTAAGATCCTTTAAGTAAGTTGTCATCAGTGCAAAGCAATAAAAATTGCTCTAAATATGTATGATTGATTGGTTTGGGAGAAATAAGCTTTATACAATCTTGTGATGTGGAAGTAATAAAAGCGACGGACTGCATAATAAAGGTTCATATCACAAGGGGCAATGAAAAGTGACGTTCTTTCGCATTGAGATTTTATGCATCCAACCATAAAAGCGCATGGCAACCTCTGCTTCCCTCTGCGAAGGGCCTATCCTTTATCATTATCTTCTACCTTATGCAAGAGTCATGGTGATCTTCACCTTTTATTTTTTTCATTTTATCCTTTGGCAAGCTCAGCATGTTGGAAAGAACATGATATATATATATATATATATATATATATATATCTAATTGGATGTAGGGGAGCATGAACCATTATTGTTGACATTACCCTTGAGGTAAAAGGTTGTGGGGCAAAACTATAAGCCCCTATCTTTCTCTGTGTCCGATTAAAACTCCGTAACCACAAGTATTGCGTGAGTGTTAGCAATTATGGAGGATTAAATGATAGTTGAGTATGTGGACTTGCTTTTTAGCTCTGACATAGACTCTTTCTGATGTTATGATAAATTGCAATTGCTTCAATAACTGAGATTATGGTTTGTCAGAGCCCAATAAGGTTTATGATTTATACTTTTGCATTGTGAATAGATCATCACTTGAACATAAGTAATCATATGACAAAATCTATATATGTTGCTGTTATGAGAATAATCATGATGCCTTCATGTCCGTATTTTATTTTTATCAACGCCTCTACCTCTAAACATGAGGACATATTTATTGTTATCGGCTTTTCGCTTGATGACAAGCGAGGTCTAAGCTTGGGGGAGTTGATACGTCCATTTTGCATCATGCTTTTATATCGATATTTATTGCATTATGGGCTGTTATTTCACTTTATGTCACAATACTTATGGCTATTCTCTCTTATTTTACAAGGTTTACATAAAGAGGGAGAATGCCAGCAGCTGGAATTCTAGGCTGGAAAAGGAGCAAATATTAGAGACCTATTTTGCGCAACTCCAAAAGTCCTGAAACTCCACGGAACGTCTTAAAATAAATAAAGAAAAATCATTGCCAAATATGAAGGCCAGGGGGCCCACACCCTGCTCACGAGGGTGGGGGGCGCCCCCCCCTAGGGCGCGCCCCCCTACCTCGTGGGCCCCCTGGTGGCTCTCCGACGTCCATCTTCTCCTATATGAACTCTTTCGATGAGAAAAAAATAAGAAGGAACTTTTCGGGACGAGACTCCGCCGCCACGAGGCGGAACCTTGGCGGATCCAATCTAGAGCTCCGGCAGAGCTGTCCTGCCGGGGATACTTCCCTTCGGGAGGGGGAAATCATCACCATCATCATCACCAACGATCCTCTCATCGGGAGAGGGCAATCTCCATCAACATCTTCACCAGCACCATCTCATCTCCAAACCCTAGTTCATCTCTTGTATCCAATTCTCGTCTCAAAGTCCGGGATTGGTGCTAGTAGGTTGCTAGTAGTGTTGATTACTCCTTGTAGTTGATGCTAGTTGGTTTATTTGGTGGAAGATTATATGTTCTGATCCTATATGCATATTATTACCCCTCTGATTATGAACATGAATATGCTTTGTGAGTAATTACATTTGTTCCTGAGGACAAGGGAGAAGTCTTGCTATTAGTAGTCATGTGAATTTGGTATTCGTTTGATATTTTGATAAGATGTATGTTGTCTAGTCTAAGTGCATCTAGTGCCACCCCTAGTTGGTTTTGGAGTATTGACGACAAACCTAGTTGAGGGACTAATGTGTTTGTGAGAATTGCAGGATAACACATGTAGAAGTCCCTCATTGATTCGGTTTTCCTACCAGAGATGACCCCTAAAAATGTATGAAGACATTGAAGTCAGAGGTGGTATGTGAAGACATTCACATTGAAGACTATGACAAGAGAAGACATCACGTGAAGACTATGGAGCGTGAAGACTTAGCAGTTTCGTCGTTTTGTGTTTTTCTTTGTTGAGTCATAGGAACCACCGTATTGTTAAGTGGGGTCCAAGAGAACCAGCCAGAATGACTGAAGTGATGCTTAACCAAAATCCTATGTCTTCGAGTGAAGACTATGAGAGCAAATCTTGTCCAGAGTTGGATAAGTCAGCTTTGCTTGTAGCCCAAGTAAAGTTGCCGTGTGTGTTTGAAGTCTAGATGTTGGAACACGTGTCAGTTCCTTAGTGATCCAGGGTCAACAAATCAGGTCGGGTTGCCTAGTGGCTATAAATAGCCCACCCCCTACAACCATAAACGGTTGGCTGCTCAGAGTTAGAGTACGGCTTTTGTCGTTTGAGAGCAACCCACCTCGAAGCCTTTGAGAGAGAATTCCTTATTAGGATAAAGCCCTAAACACCCAGAGCCAAAGAGTGTTAGGCATCACTTAAGTCTTCCTGTCTGTGTGATCTGAAGACTTATTACACTTGAGGACTATGAATCCTCCAGCCGGTTAGGCGTCGCGTTCTGAGCATCCAAGAGTCATTGTGGATCGCCGATGAACGAAGTCTGTGAAGGTTTGGAAGTCTACCTTGAAGACTTACCAAAGTGATTGGGCGAGGACTGGGTGTCCTTAGCTCAAGGGGAATAAGGTGAAGACGAGGTCTTCTGAGTTGAATCTCAGCCTCCCCAACCAGACGTACAGTTGTCACAGCAACTGGAACTGGTCCAACAAATCATTGTCTTCAATGAGTCACTGGTTTCATCCTTCCCTTTCCTTTGCTTACTGTTGGTCCTTGTGAAGTCATTGTATGATTGCATTATCTTTTGTCTTCACTGAGTGACTACTTGTTCTGATTGGCTTCACAATATCTTCCTACCTGATCTTACTGCCTAGCTGCTATTAGTCATTATGCTTTCACTTCATTGAATACTTGACTATGGTTTGCCTAGTGTAGTCTACCTTCCGCTGCATGGTAATAGGTTTATTTATATCGTTTGTCTTCGAAACTTCCATGTTTTGAAGACTTCCATAAAAATCGCCTATTCACCCCCCTCTAGTCGATCACTAGCACTTTCAATTGGTATCAGAGCAAGGTACTCCCTTGTTCTGTGTTATTCGGTTTAACCACCTGGAGTTTTAGCTATGTCGACTGCAGGGATAATTAAAGTGTCTGCTGCTTTCCCCGTCTTTGATGGAACTGAATATCCCTACTGGAATAATAAGATGTGCATGCATCTTGAAGCCATTGATGTCGACCTATGGTATGTCGTCAAGAACGGCGTTCCCAAGGCTGGTGAAGGTGTCACCGCTGCTGATGTCAAGAAGTTCGTTCAACTGGACTCCACTACCAAGAACATCATCTGTGGTCATCTGACCAAAGGACAGTATGGCCGCGTGAGTGCTTTGGAAACATCTAAGCTTGTCTGGGACTGGCTCTCCAAGGTCAATGAAGGCGTCTCAACCCAGAGAGATCAGAGAATCAGTGTCCTTCGCAACCTCTTCAATTGCTTCAAGAGAAATGACAATGAGAACATCCAGCTTACGTTTGATCGACTCACTGACATCACAAATGAGCTTCAAGCTCTCGGCGGCACTGAGATCACCAAGCATGAAGTCGTCAAGACACTCCTGAGATCACTTGACAGCTTGTTTGACACCCTATCCCTCATGATTCAAGAACGTCCTGATTTCAAGACACTCGATCCGTCTGACATACTTGAGAGGCTCAACACACATGAGTTTCAGCTTTCTGAGAAAAGAGACATCTACGGTCCCAACAATGGGTGAACTCGTGCCTTGAAGGCAAAAGCTGTCTCCTCATCTGAATAAGAATCTGACAGCAGTTCTGATGATCCTGAAGACATTGGAAAGGAGCTTGCTATGCTTGTGAAGAAGTTCCAAAAATTCACCAAGAAGAAAGGCTTCAGAAAGTCTTCACGATCGAGCTCAAGGAATGATGAAGCTTCTGCTCATGACTACAAGAAGAGAACATGCCACAAGTGCAAGAAACCTGGCCACTACATCTCTGAGTGTCCGCAGTGGGACAATGAGAACAAGAAGAAGAAGAAGAAGAGCAAGGAATATGACTCTGACGACAAGAAGAAGAAGAAACACTCAAAGTCTTCTTCCAAGTCTTCCTCAAAGTCTTCATCACACAAGAAGAGCTCATTTGGCAAGGCACGCGCGTTTGTTGGCAAGGAAATGGATTCAGAGGAGGAGTCCGCTTCTGAGGAGGCGGAGGTGGAGTCTGAGGAGGAGTCCGATTCTGGCGTTGCGAGTCTGGCTACAACATACGTTGCCAAGTCCATCTTCAACACTGAAGACAATGACTTCATCACCGACACCGATGCAAATGACAAGGACTACTCCGCTCCTACCTACTGCTTCATGGCACGCGGTGCCAAGGTAAACACACGCACTGCTCACTATCAAACTTCTAGTGAAGATGACTCTGATTGTGGTTCCAAACCCAGCTACAAAACACTTGTTAAAATTGCAACTGAACAATAGAAAGCTATGGAACATATTCAAAAACTGTTAGACAAAAGCGATGATCTGTTAGACGCTGAAATGAATCGATCTCAGTCCTTAATTGAAGATATAAAAAATCTTCACGTTAAGTATGAGGAACTTGAAAGTCGTCATGAAACGCTCTCAACAACTCATGAAAAGCTTTCCTATGATTATCTTCAAAGGAAGCAAGATCTTGAGAAATTGAGAGCGGCTCATGAAGATCTTCAAAAGGAAAACAAGTCACTTCGTGCCAAACAGATCAGTTCCGCTCAGGAAGGATTTGAACCACCATGTCTTAAATGCATTGAGCGTGACAACGCTACTTCTGTTGCTGAGTGTTCTACTGTTGCTACTGTTGCAATATCTTCAACTGTTGATGTGGTAACTAACCCCTCTGCTGAGGATACCACAGCTATTGCTGATGAGAATGCTAGGTTGAAGACATTGCTTGAAACAGGGATGTACAAAAGTCTCAAAGGGCATCAGACACTATGTGATGTCCTCAAAAGGCAGATCCTGAATCGAAACCCTAGGAAAGAGGGTGTTGGGTTCGAAAGGAAAATGAATGCTGATGGCTCTTACTGGAAACCTGAGCAGTACCCCAAAACCACATGGGTTGCTGCAAAGGAACCTTCAGCGGATCCATCCACCCTATCTGGCTTCACTTGTGCTAATCCCATTGTTATTGATGAATCCTTTGATGCAAACCATAAACTGTTTAAGAATCAGAATGGTGAAGTGTTTGCCAGGTATATTGGTACTAACTGCAGGAATGGACCGCCTATGAAGAAGATCTGGGTGCCCAAAATATGTTTGGAGAATCTTCCTGTGAATTTCATCATGACACCACAGGTGAAGAAGACAAACCCCAGACCACAGGCTTCATACGGTCCAAAGGCTTCATACAGACAGAGGACTCACCTGAGTCACACTAACGCAAATGTTTTGCAGGGAAACCATACTCAGGCCTGTGAATATGAGCGTGTTTCATCAAACCGCCATGTTCGTAAGACCAAGAACTATTCTGCTTATTCTTATGAGTACTATTGTCCACCTGCAAGACTTTTTGCTAGGGCTCCAAAGCCAAAGTTCTCAGATGCTGCACTTAGACTCATTTCTTCGAAGCCACCCATGAAGATGTGGGTGGCTAAGAAAGCTTAACTCTCTTTTGCAGGGAAAGGTCTCCAGCCGAAAACCAAAATCGTCTGACGCTATTGCTGGGGACCTTAAACATCTTGTAGGGCTCAAGATCAAATGCCCAAATGGTCTTATTATGTACTTTGTTCCTGAATCGCTTGCTACTCGCCCTATCAGTCCAAATCTCGATCTAAGCTTTCATAATCCACTAGTTCATCAAATGTTTTTGCTTCACAATTCTCTTCGTGAAGCCTATCCCCCTAACTGCACTATAGGGTACGACACCAGCTGCTTCAGAATGGATTATTGATAGTGGGTGTACCAATCACATGACTGGCAAGCGAAGCCTTCTTATGGACTCAACACTACGTCCATCTGACAAAAGTCACATCACATTTGCTGACACTGGTAAAAGCAAGGTATTGGGTCCAGGTAGAGTTGCAATCTCAAAGGATCAACACATGGGTAAAGTCATGCTTGTTGAATCCCTTGGTTTCAACTTAATGTCTGTTTCAATTCTTTGCGATTTAAACATGATTGTGATGTTTGGAAAATATCGTTGCCTTGTACTAATGGAATCTGACAAGTCTCTAGTGTTTGAAGGGTATCGGAAATATGATCTGTACATCATAGATTTCTCAGCAGGACCACAACTTGCCGTATGTCTTCTAGAAAAAGCTTCTGAATGCTGGCTCTGGCATCGGAGGCTAGGACATGCTGGCATGAGGAACCTCCACACCCTTGCAAGGAAGAAGCATGTCATAGGCATCGAGGGCGTCAAGTTCAAGAAGGATCACTTATGCGGTGCCTGCGAAGCAGGAAAGATGACGAGGGCCAAGCATCCCTCGAAGACAATCATGACAACGACTCAACCCTTCGAACTGCTCCACATGGATCTTTTTGGTCCCACTCATTACTCAACTCTTACTACTACTGCTTGTCTCTATGGCTTTGTCATTGTTGATGATTATTCAAGATATACTTGGGTGCATATAATCCTCTACAAGACTGAAGTGCAGGATGTCTTCAGGTGCTTCGCCAATCGAGCCATGAACAACTATGGCGTCAAGATCAAGCACATCAGAAGTGATAACGGCACTGAATTCAAGAACACTGATCTAGACACTTACGTGATACTTTGGGCATTACACATGAATTCTCAGCTCCGTACACACCACAGCAGAATGGCGTCGTGGAACGCAAGAACAGAACACTTATTGAGATGGCCCGGACGATGCTTGATGAATACAAGACTCCAAGAAAGTTCTGGCCTGAAGCCATTGATACTGCATGCCATATCATCAACCGTGTTTATCTTCACAAGCTTCTCAACAAGACATCCTATGAGCTCCTTACTGGCAAGAAGCCAAATGTCAGTTACTTCAGAGTATTTGGTGCCAGGTGCTGGATCAAGGATCCACATCACACTTCAAAATTAGCACCAAAAGTACATGAAGGTTTTATGCTTGGATATGGAAAGGATTCGCACTCCTACAGAGTCTTCAACCTCTTTCATTATAAAGTGGTTGAAACAGTGGATGTGCGGTTCGATGAGACTAACGGCTCACAAAGAGAGCACCTGCCAAATGTGCTAGATGAAGTTCCATCCAGTGAGTCAATTAAACTTATGGGAACTGGAGAAATCATACCTTCTGAAACTCAGCCTAAAGAGGAACTTATCATCTCCGCACCTGATCAACCTGAAGACAATCCTTCTAACGATGACAATGATCAGCAAGAGCAAAATCTTCGTCCTGTACATCCTCGTGTCGCAAATGAAGTACAGATTGAGAGAATAATTGATAGCATCAATGCACCAGGTCCACTCACTCGTTCAAGGGAAACACAGCTAGCAAATTTATGTGGGCACTTCGCATTTGTCTCAATATCTGAACCCAAGAAAGTTGAAGAAGCTTCTAGGAACCTGAATGGATTCAAGCTATGCAAGAAGAGCTTCAACAGTTTGAGCTGAATAATGTATGGGAACTGGTTAAGCGTCCTGATCCTCGCAAGCACAATATAATAGGCACCAAATGGATATATCGCAACAAGCAAGATGAGCATGGTCAAGTTATCATAAACAAAGCTCGTCTCGTTGCTCAAGGGTACACTCAAGTTGAAGGGATTGACTTCGATGAAACATTTGCTCCTGTGGCTAGACTTGAAGCCATACGCATACTGCTGGCCTATGCAAATCATCATAACATTCTTCTGTGTCAAATGGACGTGAAGAGCGCTTTTCTCAATGGCAAGATTGAAGAAGAAGTGTATGTTGCACAATCGCCTGGCTTTGAAGATCCAAAACATCCTGACATGGTGTACAAGCTCAACAAGGCACTGTATGGCCTCAAACAAGCCCCTCGGGCTTGGTATGACACACTCAAATACTTCCTGAAGAGCAAAGGCTTCAAACCTGGTTCCCTCGACCCCACTCTCTTCACGAAGACATATGATGGTGAACTGTTTGTGTGCCAAATATATGTGGATGACATTATCTTCGGTTGCACCAATCAGAAATACACTGACGAGTTTGGATATATGATGCAAGAGCAATATCAGATGTCCATGATGGGTGAGCTGAAGTTCTTACTTGGTCTTCAAATACGTCAGCAACACAACGGCATCTTCATATCTCAAGAGAAGTATCTCAAAGATTGCCTGAAGAAATTTGGGATGCAAGACTGCAAAGGCTTCACGACGCCAATGCCCGCCAAACATCATCTGGGTCCCGACGACAATGGTAAAGAGTTTGATCAAAAGGTATACCGCTCCATGATTGGTTCTTTACTGTATCTATGTGCATCTAGGCCAGATATTATGCTTAGTGTTTGCATGTGTGCTCGATTCCAAGCGGCACCAAAGGAATCGCATCACTTAGCTATGAAGCGAATTCTTCGATATTTGGCTCACACCCCAACACTAGGATTATGGTATCCAAAGGGCTCAGAGTTTGATCTAGTTGGATTCTCGGATGCTGATTACGCTGGTGACAAGGTGGATCGCAAGTCTACATCAGGCACATGTCATTTTCTAGGACGATCACTTGTATGTTGGTCTTCAAAGAAGCAGAACTGTGTATCTCTCTCCACTGCTGAATCTGAATACATTGCTGCTGGATCTTGCCGCGCTCAGCTTCTATGGATGAAGCAAACACTCAAAGACTATGGCATTCATCTGAAGCAAGTGCCACTCTACTGCGACAACGAAAGCGCCATCAAGATTGCCAACAACCCAGTTCAGCACTCGAAGACAAAGCACATTGAAATTCGTCATCACTTTCTCAGAGATCATGTTGTGAAGGAAGATATTGATATCATACACGTCAACACTGAAGAGCAATTGGCAGATATCTTCACCAAGCCCTTGGATGATCAGGCACACATCCTTACACTTATGCATATTGATGACTTAGATGTGCAACACACGAAGTAAAATATATCTTTAATCAATGAAGACTTACATTCTAAGTGTGAATACATTAATGTGGAATTTGACTTTGGAGCGCCACGATAATTGTGCGCTGTGTCTGGGTCTAATACTTCCTATACGGTGGGTAATGCCACCACCAAATTTTTCTGTTTGAAGTGTTTCACTCATGGCGTTACGTTTGGTATGTCTTCACATTTGGTTTGGTTTCAATCTCAACCTGTCTTCATGATTATCTTCACTATGTTGATCATACATATATATACTAGTGTTCTTGTTGAAATATTTTGAACTAAGTGAATGTGATCGGACCCTAACCTCTCTATGCTTTCTATCTCAAACTCTATCTCTCCAAATCATATGCATTCTATTGAAACTGTCGAATATCTTCTCTGCGTCCTTGTCAGCAGAAGATACAGAGACAAACATTAAGTCTGTTTTCAATGCTAATTCCTTCACCTAAAACCCGAAGAAGTGGGAAGGACCACCCGACAATCCAGGCGTGCGTGGGAACGTGGAACAACCTCCGATATGTTGGATGATGGCCACGTGTCCTTCAGATGTGAATCGCTAGGGGCACCTGTGTAATAACACTGTGCCGTCCCTGTCTCTATAAATACACGCCTCACCATAGTCATTATCCTTTATTCCACTCTCGCACAAACCCTAGCGCCACCGCTCACCCTCGACGACGCCGGCGACGAAGCGCTTAGTTGCCGCGACCTCACCGACGTCGTCTTCACGCCGGCTGCGGACATCGTCTTCTCCGCCGTCGCCGTAGGTGTCCTCTGTCGCCAAGTTAGGGCACGGACGATCGATCTGCTCGGCCTCCTCTCCCACTCCGTCTAGCAGTTCTTCGTGTGGTACATGTCCGTGGGAGAATCCCTTGGTTCTCATAGTCTGCATTCATTTGCAGAATTCTTACAACATCATATAAATTCTTCCGAAGCCAGTTCCTGTTTGACCAGCAAGCGGAAGCCTTTGAAACCTTTGAACGTGTTGAAACCATTCAATTTGAAGCTCATGGCTACAGAGAAATCAGCAAGGAAGGGTGGCCAACAGCGTCGAGGGGGAACATCAAGAGATCTGCCTGATGACCTCTCAGAGCTGTACAAGACAGACCTAGAAGAGGATTACAATCAGCGCAAGACACGAATCCAATGGATTCGAAGGTACTGGTCTGAGCAATGGTTCAAGTACAGGTTTGTGACCCAGGAATATGCAGAGAAGAATGCCATCAAGCGACCATGGGGAGACATCCTATACAGAAATCTTCAACCCAGGTCCAGAGATGAAGCCATTGAACAAGGCTTCTATCCCTGCATAGTCCGTGGACCACAGCCTGTAGATGCTGATCCATCGTCATTGCTATGGTGTCGTGATGACAATCTGTTCAAGCGCAACTTCTAGTTTGCCAAGAACTCGGCTAAGCAAAACAAGAAGACATTGGGACTAGACTTCAACCCTGGTCCTTCTGCTCCCCGTGTCGATGGCACCCGCGAAGCTGAACCCAATCTTGTTGGGCCCTTCTACAACCTGGAAGGTCTCATCACTCATATCATGGTTCAAGGGACAGCCGTGGATGAGCCTGTAGATGACGCTGAATCTGATGAAGCGCTTGCACCGCCGAAGCCAAAGAAACTGAAGAAGCCTAAAGCTTTAAAGCCTGCTCCTGCACCAAAGGTCTTACATGCGAAGCCACTGGCTACTGCACCTCCTAAAGACAGTGTGCAGTCTGAAGATCTATCACGTATCTCCAAGAAGACTGAGATGAGAAAGAATACTGATCAGGCACTGACTGCTGCTGCTATTCTGCGCAATGACGCCATTGATCTATCCAGCGATGAAGATCTTGCAGATGACGCTCTTGAGCAACTGATCAAGAGCAAGGAAGAAGCAGAGATCTTCAATGATTTGCCTCTCTTTGATGTGGCAATCATCCATAACTTCATCGATGAGTGGTTTGACACGCCCAACCTCAGCTTTGAAGACCTGCAACTTCCAATTGGCCTCGGTGTCGCCTTCACTGGCGCCATTGCTTCTGAGCTATCTCTAGCTCAGCGCATCGTTGAACTAAAGCAAAAGATCGACTATGAGAAAGCTCAGTTCAAGAAGCACATGGCCAAGCTTAGCGTGCAAGATGTGAAAAACTTCAAGATTATGCTGCACGAGCTCAAGGAAGCCTTTCTCAAAAAGCGTGAAGAAGCTCAAGGTTCTCGTGAACGCATGAAGAGCCTGGCTGACAAGTGTGTGCAAGCCTACAATGAGGCTGAGAAGCGCAAGGCTCTTGGTCGTCCTGGCATCGACCCAAGAATGGCTGCAAAGAAGAAGAAGCCCTCAACTAACCAATCTGCACCTTCAAGGCAGGAAGAACCTCGCATAGTCTTCCCAAGCAGCATGACTGGCTCGAAGCCAAAGGTTAGGTAAACCGCTTCAGAACTGAAGAAGACGAGGACTGTCGAGGCTGAAGCCAGAAAAAGGAAAAATCCTGAAGCTTCTGATGTCGCTCCCTCCAAGAAGAAGCGCAAAACCAAGAAGGATCGGGCTGCTCCCACAGAGCCCTTAGTTGTTGAACCTATCTCAATGGTTCGCCTTGCATCTGAACACCACGAGCGCCAACTGATTGTTCATGAGCCTGCTTTCATAGAGGCTCCTGATGCTGAAGACATTCCAGCAGTTGACCCCACCGCTGCTAAAGACATTGGTCACCATGACAATGTTGAAGATGATGAAGTCCTTCCTCAGATCGAGCACCAACTGGTATCATCGCCTGTGCTCACGCACAGTGAACTCATCAGCATTGGTCATCCTCTGACGCCAACTGCTCAGGATGCATCGTGGGCTGATCACCCACAGAGACAAGACACTCCAAGCTCTCCCCAACCGCAAGCAACCCCATCAGTGCAAGAAGAAGATGACTTTGAGGCCCAGCCAACTCCATCTCCACAGGCATCGCCAGCGCTACGCAGGCTTCGCAAAGGACCAAGGCCTCAAGTACCTCTTTTGAGCGTTCCAGAAGGAGAAGTGCCCCACCAATCTGTTGCACGTCAAGTGTTTCCAGATGCCACTCCTACTGTGAATATCTCCGAGTATGCGGCTAAAGCTGCCGAAGACATTCCGGCTGCATCAGCCGACGACAAACAAGAAGAATGTGTCCCTACTCCCCCCATTACTGAAGAAGCTGTTCTCGAGGAGAACGTGTCTGTGCCCGACCCTCCAGCTCATCAAGTGGAGGTTGAGAATCTTGAGGCTGCCACCACCAACACAAATGAAGCTAATGACGTAGTCATGGCTGAAGCAAATGTGGAGCCTGCACCAACCAATGTGCCAGAAGTCAATGAAGCCAATGATGCAACTGCTCCTGAAGCCTCTGTTGTGCAGCCTAACGCCTCTGTTAATGTCACTACTCCTGTTCCGCCACCTCGGCCCCACACTATCGAGCAAGCATTCAACTATGGCCAACTTGCCCCTGTCAAATGGTCTTTTCTGACTCCTCCGCCTGCTGCTGGTCCTCAGTTTGACTATCACGTTGAGCACATGCCTCAGGTTCAGAAGCCAATACCAAGGTTGCCCAGGTTTCCAAGCACTGCATCTGCACCCGGATCGTTCAACATCAATGGCTTCAAGGCACACAACACCTTCTTCAATAGCGCCAAGAACCCCTACTCAAAGGCAAGAATATCTTCTGATCGGTTCTGGAGCTATCAGCAGCGAAGTTATTACTCATGCATTCTGTACAATCAAGGTCGCATTTTCCCACATATGCGTCTTGACACTGAAGCCATAACTAGTCTCCCTGTTTGGAAGAAGCTCTGGATTGCTTCAGAGAGTCTGGCTTGCTGCAGTTCATCACTGATAAGGAGCACTGGAATGAAGAACTGCTGCTCCAATTCTATGCCACTCTTCATATCCGTGGCTACAACAGGGATCCGAAGACTTGGGTCCTTGAGTGGATGACAGGCAATCTTCATCATGAAGCCAAAGCCTTTGATATCATTGAGCTTACTGGCCTGCCCACTCCAGGAGATCTATATGAACCTGGTTGTCAGCTTCACAGTGCTGCTATGGAAAGCATCTTCCACAATCCTGAGCCCAATATGAGTCAGATGCTCAGCATGATGAATCCTTTGCCTCCAGATGCTGAATATCCTAAGGAGTTCTTTGTTGAAGACCTTGAGTATCTGCCACGTACTATCTATCACATCATAAGGCGAACTCTCTAGCCCATCAAAGGACATTCTCCACATGTCAAGCTAGAAGGCGCAATGAAGACTTTGGTCTTTCATATTCTTCATGGCAAAAGCTTCAATGCACAAGATTTCTTCATTTGCCAGCTTGCTGCATCGGGATCTGACATTTTTGGCTTGAAGTTTTACGCTCCATGGATTATGCGGCTGATCAAACTACACTCAGTTGTCACCTATCAGCCCTCTGCTCGCAATCATCGGATCTTTCTGCCTGACGTCGATATGTCAGTTGAAGCCATCTATCCAGAGCCTGCCAAGGAGCCCCTTAGTCTTCAAAATGCTGAGAATCAAAGCTTCTCTCAAAACATCGAGGGAGTTCAAGCAGTCACTCATGTTTATCCTCTGGCTGGTACTACACGTGCACCTCATCGTGCCCTCACTGAAGCCACTGGAAGCACCATTGCCCAACGGCCAAAGAAGCGATCTCGTGTTCTCAATGACCGAGAGCTTCTAGTTGCCCTTCATCAGAAACAGGATAAGCATCATGACTGGCTGAAGCGCCAAATGCAAAGCCTCTTGGTGGACGTAAACAGGATTCACAATCTTGCCACCAAGAATGCCTTTGTTGCCAATGAAACCTGTCGGCGTACATGGAAAGGGCTGACGCTTATGTGCTCTGAGGATGATCTTCAAGAGGATGGCTTCTCTGAACGCTTCAAGTTTGACTGCACACCTCCAAGAAGGACTGTGCTGCGACAAACTCCGTCTCTTGAAGACTCTGAGTTCTCTTCCTCCGCGGCAACTGTGAATGCCAGAGTGATCGATGATGAAGACGATGCTACTTCACCGCCCCCTACTTCTGCACGCATCGACACTGCCCAAAGTTTGTCTGCACCGCCTATCAACACTGACGACCCTACTGCTTCACCTACTCCTCATGGGAACGAGTAGATGCTCTATGTCTTCAAACCTTTTTGGTCCTTACTGACAAAAGGGGGAGAAGCATATGAGTTTGATAGTCTTCAAGCGGGTCCATATGGGCGGTGGTTTTATATTTTTCCTAGTGTTTACAACTCTTGCGTTTTGATACATTTGGTTCTTTGAGTTGTAACACTCAAACTCGATGGTCGTCTGCTACTTATTTGCTTTACTGTGATGCGATGATAAATTCCGCATGTGCGACGATAAATTCCGCACTTAGATCATTTTGCAGACGTCCATTTTTCATTATGCATGTCATTATCTTCACATACTTTTCATGCATGATGAATTGTCATCATAAGTTGAAGAGGATCTCCACAAGTACAACCTGCCATGTGCATTTGCATACCAAAAGCAAATTACTTATATGCACATCTTCAGGGGAGCCTTTTCCACTTATGAAGACAATACATATCCTTTACAATTTCACATATTTTATTCCCCGTTGAAAACTTCAACTAGTTTGTCATCAATCACCAAAAAGGGGGAGATTGTAAGTGCATCTAGTGCCACCCCTAGTTGGTTTTGGAGTATTGACGACAAACCTAGTTGAGGGACTAATGTGTTTGTGAGAATTGCCGGATAACACAGGTACAAGTCCCTCATTGATTCAATTTTCCTACCAGAGATGACCCCTAAAAATTTATGAAGACATTGAAGTCAGAGGTGGTATGTGAAGACATTCACATTGAAGACTATGACAAGAGAAGACATCACGTGAAGACTATGGAGCGCGAAGACTTAGCAGTTTTGTCGTTCTGTGTTTTTCTTTGTTGAGTCATAGGAACGACCGTACTGTTAAGTGGGGTCCAAGAGAACTAGTCAAAATGACTGAAGTGATGGTTAACCAAAATCCTATGTCTTCGAGTGAAGACTATGAGAGCAAATCTTGTCCAGAGTTGGATAAGTCAGCTTTGCTTGTAGCCCAAGTAAAGTTGCCGTG
Organism: Triticum urartu; assembly: GCF_003073215.2. NCBI lineage: Eukaryota > Viridiplantae > Streptophyta > Magnoliopsida > Poales > Poaceae > Triticum > Triticum urartu. Next base: position 113,134,989 of record NC_053024.1, on the reverse strand, counting down.
TGTGTTTGAAATCTGGCCATTAGAACACGTGTCAGTTCCTTAGTGACCCAGGGTCATTTCGGACAAAACAGGTCGGGTTGCCTAGTGGCTATAAATAGCCCACCCCCTACAACCATAAACGGTTGGCTGCTCAGAGTTAGAGTACGGCTTTTGTCATTTGAGAGCAACCCACCTCGAAGCCTTTGAAAGAGAATTCCTTGCGAGGATAAAGCCCTAAACACCGAGAGCCAAAGAGTGTTAGGAATCACTTAAGTCTTCCTGTATGTGTGATCTGAAGACTTATTACACTTGAGGACCGTGAATCCTCCAGCCGGTTAGGCGTCGCGTTCTGAGCATCCAAGAGTCATTGTGGATCGCCGGTGAACGAAGTCTGTGAAGGTTTGGAAGTCTACCTTGAAGACTTACCAGAGTGATTGGGCGATGACTGGGTGTCCTTAGCTCAAGGGGAATAAGGTGAAGACGAGGTCTTCTGAGTTGAATCTCAGCCTCCCCAACCAGACGTACAGTTGTCACAACAACTGGAACTGGTCCAACAAATCATTGTCTTCAACGAGTCACTGGTTTCATCCTTCCCTTCCCTTTGCTTACTATTGGTACTTGTGAAGTCATTGTATGATTGCATTATCTTTTGTCTTCACTGAGTGACTACTTGTTCTGATTGGCTTCACAATATCTTCCTACCTGATCTTACTGCCTAGCTGCTATTAGTCATTATGCTTTCACTTCATTGAATACTTGACTATGGTTTGCCTAGTGTAGTCTACCTTCCGCTGCATGGTAATAGGTTTATTTCTCTCGTTTGTCTTCGAAACTTCCATGTTTTGAAGACTTTCATAAAAATCGCCTATTCACCCCCCTCTAGTCGATCACTAGCACTTTCATCTACCCTCTAGTGGTGTTATGTGAACGTCGACTACATAACACTTCACCATTATTTGGGCCAATAGGAAGGCTTTGGGAAGTAATAAGTAGATGATGGGTTGCTAGAGTGACAGAAGCTTAAACCCTAGTTTATGCGTTGCTTCGTAAGGGGCTAATTTGGATCCACATGTTTCATGCTATGGTTAGGTTTACCTTAATACTTTTGTTGTAGTTGCAGATGCTTGCAATAGAGGTTAATCATAAGTGGGATGCTTGTTCAAGTAAGAACAACACCCAAGCACCGGTCCACCCACATATCAAATTATCAAAGTATCGAACGCGAATCATATGAACGTGATGAAAACTAGCTTGATGATATTCCCATGTGTCCTCGGGAGCGCTTTTCCTATTATAAGAGTTTGTTCCGGCTTGTCCTTTGCTACAAAAAGGATTGGGCCACCTTGTTGCAATTTATTTACTTTTGTTACTTGTTTCTCGTTACAATTTACCTTATCACAAAACTATGTGTTACCAATTATTTCAGTACTTGCAGAGAATACCTTGCTGAAAACCGCTTATCATTTCCTTCTGCTCCTCGTTGGGTTCGACACTCTTACTTATCGAAAGGACTACGATAGATCCCCTATACTTGTGGGTCATCAGTTCTCAGCTCCGTACACGCCGCAGCAGAATGGCATCGTGGAATGCAAGAACAGAACACTCATTGAGATGGCCCGGACGATGCTCGATGAATACAAGACTCCAAGAAAGTTCTGGCCTGAAGCCATTGATACTGCATGTCATATCATCAACCGTGTTTATCTTCACAAGCTTCTGAACAAAACATCCTATGAGCTCCTCACTGGTAAGAATCCAAATGTCAGTTACTTCAGAGTATTTGGTGCCAGGTGCTGGATCAAGGATCCACATCACACTTCAAAATTTGCACCGAAAGCACATGAAGGTTTTATGCTTGGATACGGAAAGGATTCGCACTCCTATAGAGTCTTCAACCTCTTTCACTATAAAGTGGTTGAAACTGTGGATGTGCGGTTCGATGAGACTAACGACTCGCAAAGAGAGCACCTGCCAAATGTGCTAGATGAAGTTCCATTCAGTGAATCCATCAAGCTTATGGGAACTGGAGAAATCATACCATCTGAAGCACAACCCGAAGAGGAACTTATCATCTCTGCACCTGATCAACCCGAAGACAATGCTCAACCTGAAGACAATCCTTCAAATGATGACAGTGATCAACAAGAGCAAAATCTTCGTCCTGTTCATCTTTGTGTTGCAAATGAAGTACAAATTGAGAAAATAATTGATAGCATCAATGCACCTGGTCCACTCACTCGTTAAAGGGCAACACAACTAGCAAATTTTTGTGGGCACTTCGCATTCGTCTCAATATCTGAACCCAAGAAAGTTGATTAAGCCTTCATGGAACCTGAATGGATTCAAGCTATGCAAGAAGAGCTTCAACAATTTGAGTTGAATAATGTATGGGAATTGGTCAAGCGTCCTGATCCTCATAAGCACAATATCATAGGCACTAAATGGATATATCGCAACAAGCAAGATGAGCATGGTCAAGTTGTCAGAAACAAAGCTCGTCTCGTTGCTCAAGGATACACTCAAGTGGAAGGAATTGACTTCGATGAAACATTTGCTCCTGTGGCTAGGCTTGAAGCTATACGCATACTGCTGGCCTATGCAAATCATCATAACATTCTTCTGTTTCAAATGGATGTGAAGAGCGCTTTTCTCAATGGCAAGATTAAATAAGAAGTGTATGTTGCACAACCACCTGGCTTTGAAGATCCAAAACATCCTGATATGGTGTATAAGCTCAACAAGGCACTGTATGGCCTCAAACAAGCCCCTCGTGCTTGGTATGACACACTCAAGGACTTCATGAAGAGCAAAGGCTTCAAACATGGTTCCCTGGATCCCACGCTCTTCACGAAGACATATGATGGTGAACTGTTTGTGTGCCAAATATATGTGGATGACATTATCTTCGGCTGCACTAATCAGAAATACAGTGATGAGTTTGGATACATGATGCAAGAGCAATATCAGATGTCCATGATGGGTGAATTGAAGTTCTTCCTTGGTCTTCAAATACGACAGCAACGCAACGGCATCTTCATATCTCAAGAGAAATACCTCAAAGATTGCCTGAAGAAGTTTGGAATGCAAGACTACAAAGGTTACACGACGACAATGCCAGCTAAACACCATATGGGTCCCGACGACAATGGTAAAGAGTTCGATCAAAAGGTATACCACTCCATGATTGGTTCTTTGTTTTATTTATGTGCATCTAGGCCAGATATCATGCTTAGTGTTTGCATGTGTGCCCGATTCCAAGCGGCACCAAAGGAAACGCATCACTTAGCTGTGAAGCGAATTCTTCGATATTTGGCTCACACCCCAACACTAGGATTATGGTATCCAAAGGGCTCAGAGTTTGATCTAGTTGGATTCTCGGATGCTGATTATGCTGGTGACAAGGTGGATCACAAGTCTACATCAGGCACATGTCACTTTCTGGGACGATCACTTGTATGTTGGTCTTCAAAGAAGCAAAACTGTGTATCTCTCTCCACTGCTGAATCTGAATACATTGCTGTTGGATCTTGCTGCGCTCAGCTTCTATGGATGAAGCAAACACTCAAAGACTATGGCATTCATCTGAAGCAAGTGCCACTCTACTGCAACAACGAAAGCGCCATCAAGATTGCTAACAACCCAGTTCAGCACTCGAAGACAAAGCACATTGAAATTCTTCATCACTTTCTCAGAGATCATGTCATGAAGGAAGATATTGATATCATACACGTCAACACTGAAGAGCAACTGGCAGATATCTTCACAAAGCCCTTGGATGAGAAAAGGTTTTGCAAGTTACGGTGTGAGCTAAATATCTTGGAATCCTCAAATGTCCTGTGATCAGGCACACATCCTAACACTTATGCATGTTGATGATTTAGATGTGCAACACACGAAGTAAAGTATATCTTCAATCAATGAAGACTTACATTTCGAGTGTGAATACATTAACGTGGAATTTGACTTCGGAGCGCCACGATAATTGTGCGCCGTGTCTGGGTCTAATACTTCCTATACGGTGGATAACACCACCACCAAATTCTTCCCTTAGAAGTGTTTTTCTCATGGCGTTACATTTGCAAAGTCTTCGCATTTTGTTTGTCTTCAATGTTAACATGGCCTCATGTTTATCTTCAATGTACTGATTCGATTTCTGTCCTCTACAGCATTCACTTATAGCTATGTCTTCTCGTTGAATCTTTTGAACTAAGTGAATGTGATCGGACCCTAACCTCTCTATGCTCCCGTCTCAAGTCTATCTATCCAAATCATATGCATTCTATTGAAACTGTCGAATGTCTTCGTTGTGTCCTTGTCAGCTGGAGATACAGAGACAAACATTAAATCTGTTTTAAATGCTCAATCCTTTTTGCCAGAAACCCGGAGAAGTGGGAATGACCACCCGACAATCCAGGCATGCGTGGGAACGTGGAACACCCTCCAATGTGTTGCATGATCGCCACGTGTCCTTCAGATGTGAACCGCCAGGGGCACCTGCGTAATAACGTTGTGCCATCCCTGTCTCTATAAATACACGCCTCACCCCAGTCATTATCTCTTCTTCCACTCTCACACAAACCCTAGCGCCACCGCTAGCCCTCGACGATGCCGGCGACGAAGCGCTTCGCTGTCGCGGCCTCACCGACGCCGTCCTCACGCCGGCCGCGGACATCGTCTTCTCCGCCGTCGCCGTAGGTGTCCTCCGTCGCCAAGTTAGGGCACGAAAGATCGAACTGCTCGGCCTCCTCTCCCACTCAGTCTAGCAGTTCCTCGTGTGGTAAATAAAACCTCTTTTTACAGTCTTTTTGATCTGATAGATTCATCCTTTTCAAACACAAATGGTTTCTGTTCCCACAAGTTGGATCTATCTCATTCTGCATTCATAGCATGCCTAGTATGTTCACTTATGCTTCACAAAGTAGTTAGATTCCTCACTTGTACTTATTCGTGGATTCGTACAAATTTGGAACCAACTCTCTACATATGAGTGAATGTCTTCACACTATGAGGTCAATGTCTTCTAAACTGATTTATCTTCAAAATCTTCTGAGAATGCATATGACCTCTTCCCCTTCCCTCGCACCTTTAATGCTGTCACAGGTACATGTCCGTGGGAGAATCCCTTGGTTCTCATAGTCTGCATTCATTTGCAGAGTTCTTACAGCATCATATAAATTCTCCTAAAGCCAGTTCTTGTCTGACCAGTAGACGGAAGACTTTGACAGTGTTGAATCCTTTCAGTCTAAACTTCATGGCAACAGAAAAATCAGTCAGGAAGGACGGCAGACAGCGCCGTGGAAACACTGCTAAGGACCTGCCACCAGATCTCTATGAGCTATACAAGTCAGATCCAGAAGAGACCTATGGAGGACGCAAGAACCGAATCCAATGGATTCGAAGACATTGGGTAGAGGAATGGTTCAAGTACAGATTCGTCACCAATGAATATGCTGAGAAGAATGCCATAAAGGGCCCCTGGGGAGATATAATATACAAAGGTCTTCAGCCCAAGACGAAGTCCAAAGCTATTGCTCAGGGCTTCTACCCCTGCATGATTCGTGGACCTCAGCCTGCAAATGTCGACCCATCCTCTCTGTTATGGTGTCGTGAAGATAATCTCTTCAAGCGCAACTTTCAGTTTGCAAAGAACTCAGCCAAGGAAAACAAGAAGTCCTTGGGATTAGACTTCAACCCAGGCCCCTCTGCACCACGTGCCGATGGCACACGAGAAGCTGAACCCAATCTTGTTGGGCCCTTCTACAACCTAGAAGGTCTCATCACTCACATAAAGGTTCAAGGGGCAGACGTGGATCAACCTGCAGACAACGATGATTCTGACGAAGCGCCTGCACCACCGAAGCTTGTGAAGCAAATGAAACCCAAGGCTTCAAAGCCCTCTTCAGTACCAAAAGCTTCAAAGCCCCCATCTGCACCAAAGGTCTCACGGGCAAAGCCTCTGGCCACTACACCTCCTGAAGCCAGTGTGCAGTCTAAAGATCTCTCACGCATCTCCAAGTCTGCCAACCTAAAAAAGCCCATGCACCCCACTAGTCAAGCACTGACCCCTGCTGTTGTTTTGAGAAACGAGAATAGACGCCATTGATCTGTCCAGCGACGACGATCTTGGCGATGACGCTCTTGAGCATTTGATAAAGAGCAAGCAAGAGGCGGAAATCTTCAATGATCTTCCTCTCTTTGATGTGGAAATCTTAAACAAGTTTATTGATGAGTGGTTTGATAGCCCAGATGTCAGCTTTGATGATCTTCAGCTTCCAATTGGCCTCAGCGTCTCCTTCCATGGAGCCATTGCTCCTGAGCTGGCTCTAGCTCATAAAATTGTTGAGCTAAAGCATAAGATCGATTATGAAAAGGCTCAGTTCAAGAAGCACATGGCCAAACTCAATGTTGAAGACATTCAGAACTTCAAGGTCATGATGCATGAGCTCAAGGAGGCATTCCACAAGAAACGAGAAGAAGCAAAAGGTTCTCGTGAGCGCATGAAGACTCTGGCTGCCAATGTGCTCTAGACTACAATGAAGCTGAAAACCGCAAGGCCTTGGGGTGACCAGGCATCGACCCTAGAATGGCTGCCAAGAAGAAGAAGAAGCCAGATGTGGCTGAACCAGAAGCATCAAGGCAGGAAGAACCTCGCATTGTCTTCCCAGCCAGTATGACAGGCTCGAAGCCTAAGGTCCCCACAGTGGCTTCAGAATTCAAGAAAACTAGAGCAGCTGAAGCCGAAGCCAGAAAGCGCAAGACCAAAGCCACCTCTGATGATGCTGCCCCAACCAAGAAAAGGAAAAAAAAGAAGAGAGACCGGGCTGCTCCCACAGAGCCCCTTGTTTCGAGCCAATCTCAGTGGCTCGTCCTGCATCTGAACATCGCGAGCGTCAGTTGATCATTCATGAGCCTACTTCCATAGAGGCTCCTGAAGCTGAAGAGAATCCAGCTGTTGACCCCACCGCAGCTGAAGACATTGGTCATCAAGACAATGTTGAAGATGATGAAGTCCTTCCTCAGATCGAGCAAAATTTGGTATCATCGCCTATGCTCACATACAGCGAACTCATCAGCATTGGTCTTCCTCTGACGCCAACTGCTCAGGATGCATCGTGGGCTGATCACCCACAACAACAAGACACCCCAAGTACTCCCCAACCACAAGTCACCTCACCAGTGCAAGATGAAGATGACTTTGAGGCCCAGCTAAGGATGGCAATGGGTCGGGTTTGGATCGGGTTGAACAATATCAAATCCATATCCATATCCATTAAAGCAGTCCCGGCCCATCCATGAAAAAATCCATGGGCAAAAAATTGTGACCATGTCCAAATCCGATGGATATCCATACCCATTGGATATCCACCTTACGTGGGGGTAGAGGCTGGAAGCGGTGGCCACCTCTAGGGCTATGAGAGGAGTAACTCATGGAGATGGCACCGATTCTCAATGACAACTCATTTAATTAGTGTAGATAATAGGATGAGAAGGTGCGTTGGAGTATGTTACGATGGAGATTGTGTAATTTATTTTGGATGTTTTAGATAAAGGATAAAATTATAGTGGGACATGTGACTATCGGGTAGGGGTAGCAGAATATTGCTTGTTAAGTCAGACGATCGGGTCGGGTTTAGATATATCCATGGGTACAAGATTATGTCCATGCCCTATCCACGAGTAATCGGGTTGGGTTTGGGCGCTGCCCATGGGCACAAAAGCATATCCAAACCCTATCCATTTGGGTTAGATATCCATGGGTATCCATGTCCATGGATAAAATTGCCATCCTTAGGCCCAGCCAACTCCATCTCCATAGGCGTCGCCAGCGTTATGCAGGCTTCGCAAAGGACCAAGGCCCCAAGTCACTCTTCCGAGCGTTCCAGAAGGAGAAGTGCACCACCGATTTGTTGCACGCCAAGTGTTTCCAGAAGCCACTCCAACTGTGAACGACTCTAAGTCTGAAGCCAAAACGGCTGAAGATATTCCGGCTGCATCAGCCAATGAAGAAGAAGAACCACGTGATGAAGAAAGAGTTGCTACACCACCAACCAACCCTGAAGCTGTTCTCGAGGAGAACGTGTCCGACACTCCAGCTCCTGAAGTGGAGGTTACCAATACTGAGGCGGCCACCAACATCAACACTGAAGCCAATGACGTTGTCATGGCTGAAGCTAATGTGGCGCCTGAAGCTAATCTGGTGCCAGAAGTGAATGCACCTGAAGCCAATGCAGGACCCGAAGCAAATCTGCTGCCTGAAGCCAATGCCTCTGCTCCTGTACCTCCTCCTTAGGCCACACACCATCGAGCAAGCATATGATCGTGGACAGCCTGTTACCGTCCGCTGGACAATCCCGATTCCTCCGCCTGCTCCCGGACCTCTGTTTGCCTATCATGTGGAGCACAGGCCTCAAGTCCAGAAGCCCAAGCTAAGACTTCCCAGATTCCCGGGCACTGCAACCTCTCCTGGGGTCTTCAATGTGAATGGCTTCATGGCACATAACACCTTCTTCAACAGCACCAAGAACCCATACTCCAAACCTCGTATTTCATCGGATCGGTTCTGGAGCTATCAGCAGTGCAGCTACTATTCTTGCATCTTATACAATCAAGGGCACATATTTCCACATATGCGTCTTGACACTGAAGCCATAGCTGGCCTGCCCTGTCTAGAAGAAGCGTTGGATTGCTCCAGAGATGCTAGACTCCTGCAATTTGTCACAGACAAGGAACACTGGAATGAAGAGCTTCTATTACAGTTTTATGCAACTCTTCACATTCGAGGCTACAACAGGGATCCCAAGACATGGGTCCTTGAGTGGATGACAGGCAATGTCCATCATGAAGCCAAAGCTCTTGATATCATTGAGCTCACTGCCCTGCCCACTCCTGGTGAATACTTGAACCAGGTTGTCAACAACACCAGAATGCTTTGGAGAGCATTTTTCAGAAGCCATAACCCAACATGAGCCAAATGCTGAGCATGATGAAGCCTTTGCCTCACGACGCTGAATATCCATCTGAATTCTTTGTTGAAGACCTAGAGTATCTGCCTCGCACCATCTACCATATCATCAGAAAAACTCTATGGCCTGTCAAAGGACATTCATCTGCAGCGAAGCTTGAAGGAGCAATGAAGACTTTGGTTTTCTATATCTTCAATGGCATCAGCTTTAATGCTCAAGACTTCTTCATCAGGCAGTTGGCTGCATCTGGCTCCGACATTTTTGGTCTAAAGTTCTATGCTCCATGGGTAATGCATCTTATCAAGCTTCACTCTGCCTTCAACTATCAGCCGTCTGCGCGCAATCATCTTGTATTCTTGCTAGAGGTTGATCTGTCTGTTGAAGCTATTTACCCAGAGCCTGCTAAGGATCTGATTTATCTTCACAATGCTGATCGTCAAAGCTTCACCCAGCCCATTGAAGGGGTTCAGGCAGTCTCTCGTGTTTATCCCTTGGCTGGTAACACGCGTGCCCCTCGCACTCAAACTGACGCCACTGGAAGCACCAGTGCCCAAAGGCCTCAGAAGCGATCTCGTGTTCTCAATGACCGAGAGCTTCTCGTCGCGCTACATCAGAAACAGGATAAGCATCATAACTGGCTTAAGCGTCAGATGCAAAGCCTCTTGGTGTATGTCAATCGCATTCGCAATCTTGCCACCAAGAATGCCTTTGTTACACATGAAACCTGTCGGAGGTCTTGGAAGAGTTTGACATTGCTCAGTGCTGAAGCTGATCTGCAAGATGATGGCTTCACAGAAAGATTCAAGTTTGACTCAACTCCTCCAAGGAATGCTCACTTGCGTCGGACTCCCTCACTTGAAGACTCTGACTATTCGTCCTCAGCTGCCACGGTGAATGCCAGAGTCATCGATGACCAAGATGATGCCACTTCACCTCCTCCATCTTCAGCGCGTATCCACACTGCATCGAGTTCTTCTACACCACCGAACCTCAACGACGACCCTGCTGCTTTGCCTGCACCTCATGGGAACGAGTAGGCGCTCTATGTCTTCAAACCTTTTTGGTCCTTACTGACAAAAGGGGGAGAAGCATATGAGTTGATAGTCTTCAAGCGGGTCCATATGGGTGGTTGCTTTACTGGTTGCTATACATTTGCCAAGTGCTTACAACTCCCGCTTTTGATACATTTGGTTCGTTTTTTGAGTTGTAACACTTAAACTTGATGGTCGCCTGCTACCTTTTTCGACACTATGTGATGCGATGATAAATTCCGCATGTGCGATGATAAATTCTGCACGAAGTCATTTTACAAACGTCCATTTTTCATTATGCATGTCATTATCTGTTGGGGAACGTAGCAGAAATTCAAAATTTTCCTACGTGTCACCAAGATCTATCTATGGAGAAACCAGCAACGAGGGGAAGGAGAGTGCATCTACATACCCTTGTAGATCGCTAAGCGGAAGCGTTCAAGTGAACGGGGTTGATGGAGTCGTACTCGTCGTGATTCAAATCACCGATGATCAAGTGCCGAACGCACGGCACCTCCGCGTTCAACACACGTACAGCCCGGTGACGTCTCCCATGCCTTGATCCAGCAAGGAGAGAGGGAGAGGTTGAGGAAGACTCCATCCAGCAGCAGCACAACGGCGTGGTGGTGGTGGAGGAGCGTGGCAATCCTGCAGGGCTTCGCCAAGCACCACGGGAGAGGAGAAGAACTTGGGAGAGAGGGAGGGGCTGCACCAAAGGCATAAGGGGTGGTCTAAGAGGCCCTCCTACCCTCACTATATATAGGGAGCCCAAGGGGGGGGGTGCGCCAGCCCTAGGAGATCCAATCTCCTAGGGGGCGGCGGCCAGGGGAGGTTTCCCTTCCCCCCAAGGCACCTAGGAGGTGCCTTCCCTCCTTGGGACTCTTCCTTAGGGTTCCCCCTTCACCCTAGGCGCATGGGCCTTAAGGGAAGTGGCGCCCCAGCCCACTTTGGGCTGGATCCCTTCCCACTTCAGCCCATGGGACCCTCCGGGATAGGTGGCCCCACCCGGTGGGCCCCCGGGACCCTTCCGGTGGTCCCGGTACAATACCGATGACCCCGAAACTTGTCCCGATGGCCGAAACAGGACTTCCTATATATAAATCTTTACCTTCGGACCATTCCGGAACTCCTCGTGACGTCCGGGATCTCATCCGGGACTCCGAACAACATTCGGTAACCACATACAAGCTTCCTTTATAACCCTAGCGTCATCGAACCTTAAGTGTGTAGACCCTACGGGTTCGGGAGACATGCAGACATGACCGAGACGTTCTTCGGTCAATAACCAACAGCGGGATCTGGATACCCATGTTGGCTCCCACATGTTCCACGATGATCTCATCGGATGAACCACGATGTCAAGGACTTAATCAATCCCGTATACAATTCCCTTTGTCTATCGGTATGTTACTTGCCCGAGATTCGATCGTCGGAATCCAATACCTAGTTCAATCTCGTTACCGGCAAGTCTCTTTACTCGTTCCGTAACACATCATCCCGTGATCAACTCTTTGGTCACATTGCGCATATGATGATGTCCTACCGAGTGGGCCCAGAGATACCTCTCCGCTTACACGGAGTGACAAATCCCAGTCTCGATTCGTGCCAACCCAACAGACACTTTCGGAGATACCTGTAATGCACCTTTATAGTCACCCAGTTACGTTGTGACGTTTGATACACCCAAAGCATTCCTACGGTATCCGGGAGTTGCACAATCTCATGGTCTAAGGAAATGATACTTGACATTAGAAAAGCTATAGCATACGAACTACACGATCTAGTGCTATGCTTAGGATTGGGTCTTGTCCATCACATCATTCTCCTAATGATGTGATCCTGTTATCAACGACATCCAATGTCCATGGTTAGGAAACCGTAACCATCTATTGATCAACGAGCTAGTCAACTAGAGGCTTACTAGGGACATGGTGTTGTCTATGTATCCACACATGTATCTGAGTTTCCTATCAATACAATTATAGCATGGATAATAAACGATTATCATGAACAAGGAAATATAATAATAATCAATTTATTATTGCCTCTAGGGCATATTTCCAACATTATCTTCATTATATCATTTCATGCATGATGAACTGTCTTCATAAGTAGAAGAGGAGCTCCGCAAGTACAACCTGCCATGTGCATTTGCATTCAAAAGCAAAATACTTATATGCACATCTTCAGGGGGAGCCTTCCTGCTACTTATGAAGACAATACTTAAATCCTTTACAATTTCACATACCTTTATCCCCGTTGAAAACTTCAACCAGTTTGTCATCAATCACCAAAAAGGGGGAGATTGTCAGTACATCTAGTGCCACCCCTAGTTGGTTTTGGAGTATTGACGACAAACCTGGTTGAGGGACTAATGTGTTTGTGAGAATTGCAGGATAACACAGGTAGTAGTCCCTCACTGATTCGGTTTACCTATCGGAGATGACCCCTAAAAATGTATGAAGACATTGAAGACAAAGGTGGTATGTGAAGGTATTCACATTGAAGACTATGACAAGAGAAGACATTGTGTGAAGACTATGGAGCGCGAAGACTTAGTTGTTTCGTTTTCTTCTTTGTTGAGTCATAGGAACCACCGTACTGTTAAGTGGGGTCCAAGTGAACCAGTCAGAATGACTGAAGTGATGCTTAACCAAAATCCTATGTCTTCGAGCGAAGACAATGAGAGCAAATCTTATCCAGAGCTGGATAAGTCAGCTTTGCTTGTAGCCCAAGTAAAGTTGTCATGTGTGTTTGAAATCTGACCGTTGGAACACGTGCCAGTTCCTTAGTGACCCAGGGTCATTTCGGACAAATCAGGTCGGGTTGCCTAGTGGCTATAAATAGCCCACCCCCTACACCATAAATTGGTTGGCTGCTCGGAGTTAGTGTACGGCTTTTGTCGTTTGAGAGCAACCCACCTCGAAGCCTTTGAGAGAGAATTCCTTGCGAGGACAAAGCCCTAAACACCCAGAGCCAAAGAGTGTTAGGCATCACTGAAGTCTTCCTGTCTGTGTGATCTGAAGACTTATTACACTTGAGGACTGTGAATCTTCCAGCCGGTTAGGCGTCGCGTTCTGAGCATCCAAGAGTCATTGTGGATCGCCGGTGAACGAAGTCTGTGAAGGTTTGGAAGTCTACCTTGAAGACTTACCAGAGTGATTGGGCGAGGACTGGGTGTCCTTAGCTCAAGGGGAATAAGGTGAAGACGCGGTCTTCTGAGTTAAATCTCAGCCTCCTTAACCAGACGTACAGTTGTCACAGCAACTGGAACTGGTCCAACAAATCATTGTCTTCTACAAGTCACTGGTTCTATCTTCTCCCTCCCCTTACTTACCATTGTCTTCGTGAAGTCATTGTCTGCTTGCATTATCTGTTTGACTTCACTGTGTGAACACTGTCACTGTTTGGCTTCATACTATCTTTCGTCCTGATCTTTACTACCTAGTTGCTATTAGTCTTTGTGCTTTCACTTCATTGAATACTTGACTATGGCCTGCCTAATGTAGTCTACCTTCCGCTGCATATCATAGGTTCATTTCTATCGTTTGTCTTCGAAACTTCTATGTTTTGAAGACTTTCATAAAAATCGCCTATTCACCCCTCCTCTAGTCGATAACTAGCACTTTCACGACGTCCAGTGGACATCATTGATGCCTCCCCTTCCAAGTTGCCCGAAAGTTGGATCAAGTACGATCCCGATCCAATATATGGCTAACGCCAGGGGAGGAGACTCCAACGACTGATCGATTCTGGTCGACCGACCAATGAAAGTTTTCATTCGCTCGAGAGCTCGCGATCAAGTGAGCCAGCCCACAGAGGCCCCCTTTAGACCCCCCCCCCCCCTCAGCTTCCAGGCCTCCAGACCTAATTATAATTTTCTTTATAAAACATGTATTTTTTCAGAAAAATGTACACTTTCTTATAAACAAGAATAGATATTTTGTTTTATACAAATGCAATGATCTGAAGATTTTATTTTTTTTGAAATTTGCCATGCCACGCCACAAGGTGTGTGTTCTTTTTTCGGTTTGGTTAATGCGGTTTTTATACTTTGGTTTATATGGTTTTGTATAAAAATACGGTTCGGTTTCGGTAATAACCATTTGATTTTTGTTCGGTTTCGGTAATAACCAAAGTTGACGCGAATTTTTTAACAAACACATCATTTTTTGTCACATATTTGAATTTTCAGTTCAGGGATAATCAAAGATTGAAGTATGTTTCATTGTTGTACATTTTTACCTACAATACCATGTAATAAACTTAGTTATCCAATGTCGATTAAGTGTTTCTGCCATCTTAGTTATGCTTACAAGTTTTATATCTCCTGGTCGGGCAACTTTCTACAGGCACATGGTGACTTGTCCCTGTTATAAAAAAAGATTAATTGGCATGTTCCCTTCATTTGCCTACTCCAAATTAGAAGCGTCTGAATTAGAACTGGGAGCACATGTTGCCTTCGTACAATGGTATATGCATATTCAGGATATTAATATCTCCTAGCATAAATCAACAAACTTAGCTGCCCTGGTTAGCTACCAAACTTCGGCAATGGGCTTTCTGGAGTTCGACTCCATGTACGTGCAAATTATTTTTTCGTAGGCTGTAGTTCACTTCATTTCGGTTTAACCGAACGGTTGTTGGTTTCTAATCAAAAAAACCGAATGTCATATGGTTATTAGATCTGGAAACCAAAAACCAGAAAAACCAAAAATTCGGTTTGGTTTGGTTTTTTGGTTTGGTTTCGGATTATTGGTTCGGTTTTGCACACCCTGAGCACACATGAGGGATCGCTACATACTTCTTAAAATGGCCCATATAACGACGAAACGCAACATGGTTTTGGGAACATTATAAATGCTTCCTTCGGCCATTTTTTCTTTCGCTTTACTTGAGTTTTTCTCTTGTTTGTGTTTCGTTGGTTTTTCATTTTTTTAGTTTTTCTTTCTATTTTTAGTTTTTAGTTTTATTTTTCGTTTTTATCATTTCTTTATCTTTTTATTCCATGAACTGTTTCCAAATTAATGAACTTTTTGGAAATTCCATTGTTTTTCGAATTGGTGAACATTATTCAAATTCACATTTGTTTCAAATCTGTGAACCTTTTTCAAACTCATGAACTTTCTTTCAAATTAGTGAACATTTTTTGAATTCATGAACTTATTTCAAATTTGTAATTTGTTTTTCTAATTTGTGAACTTTCTTTCAAGTCCATGATTTTTTTAATTCACAAATTTCTTAAATTTCGTGAACAATTTTTAACTCGTGAACCTTTTTAAATTTAAAAACCAGAAATCAGGTTTTCACTAAAAAACACAGCATAAAAAGAGAAAACCTAGGAAAAAGAAGAGTGAGTGCAAAAAAGAATGGGAGCAGCTAGGGACGCGAGCGAGGGAGCGTGGCATACAAGGTCGTGGCGGCCCATGAGGTGACCTACGGGTGCTACAAACCTTAGTTGGGGCTGAATGTGCTAACTAGTTTTGTTATGTCTCCAAAATGAAGGGAGTCCTTATATGACGCTAACTGTGCCCAATAGCACACGCAACAGACGGGTCCGTGACTGGGCTGGCCCACTCGCAGGCACCGATGCGAGTTATGTTTGTAGCGCTAGAGTAAAAATGCCAAAAAAGTGGCACGCTTAAGAGGTACTCCCTCCGTCCGAAAATACTTATCATCAAAATGAACAAAAGGGATGTATCTAGACGTATTTTAGTTCTAGATACATCCCATTTTATCCATTTTGATAACAAGTATTTTCGGACGGAGGGAGTATCAGACTCGTGACCTCCCACTTCCGAACGCTGGTGACTGATGAGAAACGTGAGCATTTAAGAACTCACTGCAGCGTTAGATTTGAATTTTTTTGGAAAATTATGAACAATTTTGAAAGCAAAAAAAGTATTTTTTTAAACACATGATTTTTTTTGTAATTTCAAAATTATAATAAAATGTGAAGAATTTTTTGCAATTCTGGTCATTTTTAGAAACACAAACAATTGTTGGAAACATGGAAAACAATTGAAACCGCGAAGAGTTTTTAAAATTCACACAATTTTTGAAAGTTTCAAACATTTTCAAAAAAATATGAACACTTTTCAAAAAACATACCAAATTTTGTAAACAGGAACAAATTTTGAGATTCCTGAACATTTAGGAAAACATGAGTATTTTTTGAATTTGTGAACAAATTTTGAAAACAGGAAATGTTTTAACATTCAGAACATTTTAAAAAATGTATGAACAATTTTTAAAACAGAAACATTTTTTTGAAATTCCAATCATTTTTGGAAAATATGAATATTATTCAAAAAATTAAAATCATCTTCTGAAATTTGTAATTTGTTTTAAAAGAAACAGGAGAGACATGGAAAAACTCAAAAAAAAACCTGTTGAGAAATGACCGAATAGAAAACCGGTTCAGGACATCTGGAAGGTTCCCAAAAGCAGTCAGAACCTTCTAGAAAATTCTAAAACCGAAACCTTGTGTACGCTGCTACCGCTTCGCTAGCTTGCTGCACTATGCTATTCAGCAGCAATCTGCGGCAGTCAGCATCGTATAGAATTTTTCCAAAATGAATGCCTAGTTGGCTTTGGCTACATATCCAAAAGTGTAGCTAAGCATATTTTTTTAAAAAGAAACTAAGTGGTATCTGTATACAATATGTTTTTTAACACAATACAAACACATACGCTCGTACATATACACATACACTTAGAACACACGCAAGCACACCCTATCTCTATGAGCATCTTCGAGACGACACATCATCTAAAAATTGACAAAATAGCCACAGACACCTTTGTAGTCAATTAGAATCTTCTTTTACTGAAAGCACATTGCCAAAAGACCTAAAATAAATTCAAAAAAAAATGCGAACACCAATATAAAGTCTAAAACTTAGATCCCAGTGGGCTGGATACCACCTTCCTTCTAGATGAACTGGTTCGCTATCTGTATACAATATGCATGCACCGAATTTGCACACCTCGCGCATGCGTCTCATCTCTCGGACGTAAAGCGGTGGCTCTTGTTGCGTGGCAGAGGCTGTCCAAGCCGGAGTAACTAATCAGCTGGTGGCCGAACTTGCCTAATTCCAAATGATTGCACATGTTAATCGATTAATTAAACTACACGCGCATCGCATGCATGCAGCCATGCAGGTGGTCGCTGCTGGGTGCATGGGCCGTCGGCGTCGACGACGTACGTACGTACCGGTCGGCCGTTGCGACCGGCTTGTCCGTGAGCAGTTCCGTTTCAGGCCGGGACTCAGGAGCACTGTACGTACCGTGTCGGGATGAAAAGGAGAACTGTGCGGAGCTAGACTGCACACACATAGCCATAAGATGTAGCCTCGCACAGTCACACTGAACATATGCGTGATGGCCTCAACTTGCATGTGTCAAGGCCAGGCCGGGGACAGTACTAGTGTCGATCAGTGCGTAGGCGGTCACACACTGATGGAACCACCCGAACTAACCATCTATCGTCTATCGACAGCCTATTTTAAAATATGTTCTTGGTTGTTTATTGATCGATCGCAGCCCCATCCACTACTAAGAATAGCCTCTGAGATGTACGTATGGTCATCATGCATGTCGACGCAATGTTGTTCATATAGTATCGTTTAGGTATAGAAAAGGTCCATGCATGTCTCATTGTTAAAGCTATAGCTACGCAAGTGGTACGTACCTAAGTACCGGAAATACCGGGAGCTGTGAGTGCTTACGTACGGCGACTCCACAACACCGGACGTGTATACCTAATTTGCCATCCATGTAACTCATGCATGCATCGTGTGTGTGTATAAGGCAAAAGTTTTTTTTGGCGAATATATAAGGAAAAGGTTATATCAGGGTAATTGCTCGCATATACAAATGGACAATGTAATTGCAAGCATGCAATGATTCGTGTTGGATCAGAATGATATAGTATACACGAGGATGGCAGCAGTCTAAGCTAGCAATAGTCTATAGCTAATGGTGCATGCACTTGTTTCATGCATGGCACATCGATCGATCTATCGTTCAACGTAACCCTGCAGGCTGCACAACAGATCGGCCCGTGCATGCACTTGGCATTAGGTTAGCTGCACACTTAGATAAGACTTCGCTGTAACAACCATATAATTGGTGTGGTGTGTGTCAGTCGATCAGATATAACTAACTAGCTAGCCGAACGGCTAGATAGCTACAAATATAGCCGGGCACACGTAGCAACGTGTGCTGTTTTAGCTAGGGCAGGTTCGTCGATTTGTCATATTGATTTATGTCTATTTCATCATTAGCTCGTTACCCTTTCTTGACCATGACCGACTGGTCTTTTCAATCATAACTTCACATCACAAGTAAACTAATTAGTCCTCCCGATCTGACCTCTTAATTAACACTTTTCACTGTGGTGTAGGTCCAGTTGGTTTTGTCTTCAAAGATGATAGACATGCATGCATGCATATTTATGTGCAATTGCAAACAGCTTACGTATATAGCTAGGCAAGGATGTCAACGTCGAAGAACCCACGCATGACTTTGTTACAGAAGTACCGGGTCCTGCTTCATGATTATGTCTAATAAAAGGCGAAACTATTATTATGAGAACGCCATCAACATTTGACTACGTACCGTTTCTGCATCCATCTTCCCTAGCAGTTTAGCCAGCGTAGCCCGACTTTGGTTGCCTATGTGTAAGATCACAAGTTGCGTACAATCCAGCACCGAAAGCGAGAGTTGAATAATTAAGGATGACGTCGAAAAAAACATGCAACTGATAGTACAACAATTTTTTTAAAAGAAATTGCAAAATTGCACAGAGCTACCATGCCTGAAAATATAAGGGCACTGAGCACCTACACTCAGAGTCTCGGACTGTGCAAATCCGGCCCCTTCAACTTCCGTGCTGCGTTCCCGGGCAGCGCCACACGGATAACCACACCCTCATATTCAAACCCTCAAATTCATCCAAATCCATACACATCCATCATATAACACAAATTCATCGCCAATTCAACAATTCAACCAAGCAAAATAAAACACAAGTCAACCCATACCAAAAGAAAAAAACGACAATTCATAAATAGGCGATACAAGAATGAATCATTCATACGCGCGTTGATATCCTTCTTCTTTGCCTCAAATCACTTCTTGCCTTCCGGATCCAAGAGGGAAGCATCGGCCAACATGTTCCTCGAATCATTCATGTTCCGAGCTAGCTGCAATCTCTCTTTCTCGAGATCAATTGATCCAAAAGTATTTGCCTTCTCCAGCTCACATTTGACATACACATCATGCTTCTCTACATCAATCCTCTCCTTCCGAAGCTGCAACTTGTTCACTCTCTCTTGCTCGCAATCTATCCTCTCTTTTTGCGCACAACAAGAGCTTGTATCTGTCGTCCTTCTCCTCGGTGAAAAAAATGCCCATCCATGTGACGGACATTTTGCCCCTAAAATGATCAAGATCACTAATGATGTATGCAACACAAAAAATCAATGGCATATGCATCCCTAAATTGATTCAATGGCATATGTATCCCTAAATTGATTCTATGGCATATGGAACAAACGGATGAATCGATACAAAGAGGGGCAACAAATGTATCGTGTCCTGCATTGTAGAAAAAGCGAGTACCGATATTTGATGGTGATGGTGAGGACGGCTAACTTCCATTTCATCGAACATGACCTGGGCAGCGGCGAGTCGCACACCATCTCCGGCGCCTCTTGTTACATCCAGCCGAACAGAGTCGGCCATGACTGGGGCGGATGGTACCTTCCTTCCTTCTCGGCGAAGGGGTGGTCCTGAAAATTTGCAAGCAATGAGAACATTTATCAAAGTTTGCACAAAAAAGGCAGAATTTTTTGGTTTTTTCTCCAAAATTTACTGTTCATCTTGAGCTCAAATGAGCTCCGGAGCAGAAGTGGATTTTCGGGGCTTTTAATGGCTTCTCTCGATCCATCGGTCGAGCAACTCGGCTGACAGGTAGCTACTACCTCCGTGCTGATTTATTAATCCCTTTTTATTCATGGTCACATTTCGACCATATCTTTACCTAATAATAAAGTAAATTGGGTTTCTTTCGTTCGTCATGGCATCTAATAAAATTTCATATATAATATGTTGAAATCGAAGTTACGGTTTAAAAGATACAGATAATTTAGAAAATCATTTTGTTTGACTCAAATATATTCCAAAATAATATTTAAAAATACTTAACAGGTAAAAATAATCTCATATTCATATTCTACATATTTTTCTAATCAAATTTTATATATAACATGTTCAAATCAGAGTTACAGTTTAAAAGATATGGATGATTTTAAAAAGCATTTATTTGACTTAAATATGATTCGCGGATGAATTATCTAAAACATCAGGGGGTTTTTCGAAAAATATAAAATAACGGTTCGGGTGTGACTTAAATCCGGACGGCGGGTTGATTTCAAGAAAAGATAGGGACTTTGGTGTAAAATATGAAAATAACGATTCGTTTTAATTTAAAACAGGACTGTGGGTTGAATTCTCTGAAATAGAGGGACTTTTCTGAAAAATGCCATGACGAACGAAAGAAACCCAATTTGCTTTATATATATAGAACAGGTAAAAATAACCGCAGTCCTGTTTTAAGTTAAAACGAATCGTTATTTTCGTATTTTACACAAAAGTCCCTTTCTTTTTTTGAAATCAACCCACTGTCTGGATTTAAGTTACACCCGAACCGTTATTTTACATTTTTCGAAAAAAAACCTGATGTTTCAGGTAATTCATCCGCGGATCATATTTAAGTCAAACAAATGCTTTTTAAAATTATCCATATCTTTTAAACTGTAACTCTGATTTGAACATGTTATATATGAAATTTGATTAGAAAAATATGTAGAATATGAATATTAGATTAATTTTAACTGTTAAGTATTTTTAAATATTATTTTGGAATATATTTGAGTCAAACCAAATGATTTTCTAAATTATCTGTATCTTTTAAACCGTAACTTCGATTTTAACATATTATATATGAAATTTTATTAGAAAAATGTGTGGAATCTAAATATGATATTAATTTTACCTGTTAAATATTTTTTAAATATTATTATGGAAGCAAACTTATAATTCATAGTGCAAGATTCGTTTTTTTTCATACCGGCGGTGATCCGGATTGCAAATAAACACCCCACTATAACCATATACGGAAAAGAAAACATCGATAACTACACATGCATACCTCTGGAAAATGTCGCAGGGAAAAACAACAGATTTCTCATCGCGAAAGTGAGAGAAAGCGAGCGAGAGAGAGGGAGAGAGAGAGGGAGAGAGGGAGGAGAGGGAGAGAGATACGCCTTAGGATTAACCATATTCAACACACGTTTTTTTGTTGTTTTGTGTGAACACCGAACCCATCACCGGCGAGGGTGAGAAGGGGATAAGCGGCAACACAAATATGATGCCTCGCAAAAATAAAGAAGATGGACCTATTGTGGTCTTGAGTGATAATTGTTAAGTTAAGAGCGTGTGTTATGTTTTCTCTCCCGTTGCATAGCAAAATATATATTGTAAGAAACTATATTCAAATACGAATCCAGCAATATAATTTTTGATGACATGCATTAATATTTTCTTAGCTAAATTTATAACCAAAATTTAACATAAAATATGAAAGGGACCAATGAAACGAGGACGGAGGTAGTAGATTAGATGACAAGCGAGGGCGACCTCGCCTGATCCCTCATATACTCCGTAGTCATCACGTGAGGCCAACGGCGCTGAGCCGCGGCGCCATCCGTGGCCCCGCGTGTCCGGGCTGCATTAGGACACGCGATTAAGGGGAAGCTATATACGTCTAAGCCAGCCAGGGCGCCACAGGCAGGCAGGCTCCACGAGTCCGCCATTATTAATTAGCGTGAGCGACGGATGATGGCAGGTGCAGAGAACGGGCGGGCAGGCCTCTAATGGCCTGATTAGTGATTAGCTAGCTGCCTCTGTCGCCATTAGCCACGCAGGAGCTAAGCTAAACCGTGCGTGTCGATCGATCCATTGGTGCAATGAGTGGGTGGTGGATGGATCGACGGGAGGTTGGTCCGGGCCGTAGGTGGATGCATGCACTGCATCACGGCCCGACCGTCGACTGGAGCAACGCCTGCCCTGCCTGGCCGGCCGGCTGTTTCCATCAGTGCCCGCGAGCGCGAGGGCGATCGCGCGTTGCGCCAAACCGAAAGAAACAGTGCTGCTCTCTGCGCGCGTGGGTCCGGACACGGACAGGATGGGCTAGCTGTGTTGAGCTGAGCCCGAGGGTTGCTTGGAACTAGGAAAAAACTTGTACGATGTGTTGAAAACAGAGAAGTAGGGCAAGGCTAGATGTAAAGAGCAACTCCAACACAGTGAACCAAATCGTATCTGTTTTTACCCGTTTGGGTTGACCAGGCGAACGGTATTGTCCGCCTTTTTTTTTTGGTCAACCTGTGCGCCCAGCGCGAGCTTACTCATTTCCAGCGGACATAGCCTCTTCTTTTGAAAAAGAAAACAACAAGAGCTGCCAAGGCTTCTGCGGTTGCCAACCGAGACGAGCGGTGCCTGCCTGCCTCCACTTGCGGGGACAAGCGCCGGCAGGGAGGAGCTCCTGCGCAAGACGGGCGCCGGGCGGGACTAGCTCCTACAGGGACGGGCGCCTCCGGCCGCCGGAGCGGGAGACGGCCGCTTGTGCGGAATGGCCGCTGGCGGGAACGAGCTCCTGTGTGGACAGGCGCCTTTAGCCGCCTGTCACCGCGTGGATCCAGCCGAGCGCCGCCGCATTGCCGGTGGAAGCGCCGACACGCCGCTAGCACGGCTGGCTCAGTGCGGGAGGGTGGGTGGTGGACTAGGTGTCGGTGCTAAAACCGGTAGATCTCGGGTAGTGGGTTTCAAACTTGATGAACGAAACTAGATGGTAATAGGGAGAGTAGGGACACGATGTTTTACCTAGATTCGAGCCAAGGTAAACCCCTACGTCTTGCTTCTTATATATTGATTGTGATGGGGTGCAGAATACAAATTGATATACCTCGAGATCGTATGAGTATCCCTTAATAGACTAATGATGAGTCAAATTTATGTGATATTTTTACTAAGTATTTTCTGTCCATGGAGTAGGCTTTGCGGCATTTTCGCGCACTTAGTTTTGTTTATAATCCTCAGGTAACGTCTTTTGAATCAGTTATCATTTAATGGAGAAAATCCTTAAAAATGATGGTGGAATCACACATTTAAGGTGATGGTCACCTCAGACATCCTCGGAAATGGTTCGAGTGAGAGGGATTAAGTGGTTGCCTAATAAGTCCATCTCGTGGAAGAGACGGAGTCGGGCTATGAAGCACCTCATTTCGTCGCCTGCGGGCGACTGACTCATCAGACAAGCCGGTGAAAAACTCACCAAAATCGCTTTGGAGCTTGCGCTAGGGTGTGTCGACTTGCTGCAAATTCTTCAAAAGAAATTTTGGATCTAAGGGAGCGTCATGATGTGAAAATGGTACCATTCTGATGGCTCATCTCATTTTCTTCGGGATTGAAGTTTTTGAGCTGAATGAGATTGAAATTACTTCAATGTGGCCAACTCGACCGTGCTCGGTATTATCCCGAGAAGGCGTCAGCAAGTTGAATAAAAAGATGACCAAGCGATTCAAGCTCTACCTTCAACTCATTTTCGATAGCCGGCTCATCGGCATCGACTGACTCATTTTTTTGTTGAACTAGGGTAGGGTAGACTTTCGAGGATTCTTCTTTTTCCAAAACTTGTTGTCTGCCTGCATATATGATAAGCCAGAAATTAAGATTGAGATGAACAAGTCAAAAACAGAATGAGTAAGAAAGTGCAAGAGTACTTATTGGAGGCACATGATTGTTTATGCAAAAGGGATCCAGGCCAGTCTTATTACATTTTTCCTGGGGCTTTCCCAACAATTTCTTCGTGGCCTTGTTGATTTCACCTTCATATAAGTCAATTTGACTGAAGCGTTGTGCATCCGTCAGCTCACCAGTATAGTTGCACATTAAATCGCCCCTCACGCTAAGGGGTTGGATGCGCCGGCTTATCCTTCACCGGGTCAAATCGATCCCGGTGAGCCCGTTAGCTGTCAAGGCTCTCAGTTTTGAGTAGAAAGGTGCAACTTGTTGTCACTCCTCACCGGACGACCAACCCGGAAAAGCAATAGTGGTGTTGAGATGGTCCGGTCTGTAACCCGGCAAGGGGCTTTTGACCTGAGGAACCGTGTTTTGCGATAGAATCAAGTCCTATTCTAGCCCTTGGGTGACTCGCCAGCTTGGCTTCAGGAAAGGTACCGTTCTTACGCCTTTAAACGGAAACTCCACCAAGTTCTATACTAGGACCGTGTTTTAACTCGGTCTGATGGTTGATGTAAAAGAACTCCCTGAAGAGAGCGACGATTGGCTCTGTTTGAAGATATACTTCACAGAACACTTGAATTGGCGGAGGTTGATGATTGAGTTGGGGCCAAGATCCTGGGGCCGGAGTTCAAAGAAATTGAGCATGTCCCGAAAGAATTTTGACCCGGGCGGTGAGAAACCCCTCCGAAGATGGTCTACGAAGACCACAACTTCTCCTTGCTCAGGCTGGGGGGAACTCTCTTTATCAGGCGCCCGCCAACTAATTGTTTCCTGAGCCGGCAACAGGCCTTGTACCACGAGGTCATTCAACATGAGAGTGGAGACATGCGATCCAACCCAGTTGCAGGCCTTATCAGTCTTAACCATGATGACATGCCTAAGATTAAAACTGTGAAGTAAAGGTAATAATGATGAGTCAGCACATTATATTCATGGGCGGCAAGTCGCTGGGTTATCCAATTTACAAGCTGGTAAGGTAATGAGGCTGCTATGATGGCGGATAAGCCAGCGCATATGTCCGTGGGTGGTGAGTCGCCAGGCTATTCAAATTATGAGCCGGCAAAATAATAAAGCAGCTATGACTCAAGTTTATGCAAGCTACAAAAAGTAAAGATAAGCCGGCAACTCATAAGTCGGCACTAGCTATTTAGAAGGCTTTCTGGTTCTCTGCTAAGTGTTGAGTAGGCTATAAACAAGATTCCAATGGAGCAGTTACACTTATGGATCTAAAAAATATCCTAAAAGGTAAAGCTTAAAAGGCCTAAAAGCGAAGTGATGTGCAAGTTAGTCTGTCAAATGGGGTTTGAAAGCAGTACAAAGATTCAATATGCAAAGATAGTATTACAGCAGCAACTAGGGCATTTCCTCGGTCATTCAAATGAATCTAGATCTACTAGCAAAGGGTGGTGATGAACACCGATGAGCTACGTACGGAAGGGAATATAGGAGTGCTACAGATCTAAGGAGAAGGATTTGGAAATACCTGAGTGCGGCAGAAGTGGCTGAAGCATTCTTAGAGAGCTCTAGTGACGACTTGGACGACGTTGAGGTCGCGGTAAAGATGGCCATAGAACTCAAGGAGGCATGGTGCTGCTCCCGTCGCAAGAAGGCACAAAGGCAAGGAAGAAGACAATGCAAGGAGGTGGAAGCTGTTAAAGTGAAACCCGAAGCCCTTGTGTGTATTTATAAGATGGAAAGAAGGTGGAAATGCAAGTGTGAAAAAGAGGAGGCGCAGTAACTTTTGGGCAAAAAGGACGCCTCGATTCTCGCGCTTGACCGATATGCTTAAAAGATTCGTTGTGACGTCACATCCCAAGCTCCATAATTTTAGGATAATGATGTCACGGCATAAGGAAGCAAGAAATGTTAATGTGTAGAAGTGCCATGATACGTCTCTGATGTCGCTTGAAGCTATGTTGGTATTTCCCAAAGAGGAAGGGATGATGCAGCAGAACAGCGATAGGGATTTTTCCTCAGATATGAAACCAAGGTCATCGAACCAGTAGGAGAACCAAGTAACACAACGTAACCAGCCCTTGCACATAGATAACAAATCCTCGCAACCTGACGTGTTAAAGGGGTTGTCAATCCCTTTCGGGGTACGATGCCTCAAGTGGCAAACGGATGTGAGATAAATTTAGTAAATTAATAGATCGAACGCTAAAGAAAATAAATAAGGAAAAAAATGCAGCAACGTATTTTTTGGGTTTTTGGTTTAGTATATCTGAAAATAAAAGCAAAGGAACATAGATAGCAAAGGCAAATATATGAGAAAGAAGACGCGGGGCCGTAGGTTTCACTAGTGGCTTCTCTCGAGAAAAATAGCAAACGGTGGGTAAACAAATTACTGTTGGGCAATTGATAGAACTTCAAATAATTATGACGATATCCAGGCAATGATCATTATATAGGCATCGCGTCCAAAATTAGTAGACCGACTCCTGCCTGCATCTACTACTATTACTCCACACATCGACCACTATCCAGCATGCATCTACTGTATTGAGTTCATGGAGAAACAGAATAATGCAATAAGAATGACGACATGATGTAGACAAGATCTATCTATGTAGAGATAGACCCCATCATTTTATCCTTAGTAGCAACAATACATATGTGTCGTTTCTCTTTCTGTCACTGGGATCAAGCACCGTAAGATCGAACCCACTACAAAGCACCTCTTCCCATTGCAAGATAAATAGATCAAGTTGGCCAAACAAAACCCAAATATCGGAGAAGAAATACGAGGCTATAAGCAATCATGCATATAAGAGATCAAAGAAACTCAAATAACTTTCATGGATATAAAAAGATATAACAGATCATAAACTCGAAGTTCATCAGATCCCAACAAACGCACCGCAAAAAGAGTTACATCATATGGATCTCCAAGAGACCATTGTATTGAGAATCAAGAGAGAGAGATTAAGCCATCTAGCTACTAACTACAAACCCGAAGGTCTACAAAGAACTACTCACGCATCATCGGAGAGGCATCGATGGAGGTGGTGAACCCCATCCGAGATGGTGTCTAGATTGGATCTGGTAGTTCAGGACTCTGCGGCGGATGGATGAATATTTCGTCGCTCCCCCTAGGGTTTCTGGAATATTGGGGTATTTATAGAGTAAAGAGGCGGTCTGGGGGGCACCCGAGGTGGGCACAACCCACCAGGGTGCGCCTGGGCCTCTTGGCGCGCCCTGGTGGGTTGTGCCCCCCTCGGGGCACCCCCAGGCGCATCCAGGGCCCGTTGTGTTCCTTCTGGCCCATAAAAATTCTCTGTAAAGTTTCAGGGCATTTGGACTCCATCTGATATTGATTTTCTGTGACGTAAAAACATGGAAAAAATAGCAATTGGCACTTGGCACTACGTCAATAGGTTAGTACCAAAAAATGATATAAGATGACTATAAAATGATTGTAAAACATCCAAGATTGATAATATAATAGCATGGAACAATCAAATATTATGGATATGTTGGAGACGTATCAGCATCCCCAAGCTTAACTCCTACTCGTCCTCGAGTAGGTAAGTGTTAAAAACAAATTTTTTGATGTGAAATGCTGCCTATCATGTCATATCATATTCTTTTCTTTATAGCATGGACATTTGTACTTTTAGTTGTTCAAAGCAATAGTCTAGTTTTGACACGATAATTTAGATACTCAAGCATATCAACAAGCAACCATGTCTTTCGAAATATCAACGCTAAAATAAGTTATCCCTAGCCCATCATGCTCAAACATTGATCCATTCATGAAACACACTCGAATATTAGCTACACCCAATACTTAAGTACGATCATATTGCCTCCTAGTTGGTGCTTTAATAAGAGAAGATGGAGAGTTAAAATAAAAATTGTATAAAGTAAAAGAAAGGCCCTTCGCAGAGCGAAGTAGGGATTTGTAGAGGTGCCAGAGCTCAAAGCGAAAAAGTTAGAGATAAAAACATTTTGGGAGGTGTATCCATCCCACCAACGAAAATGCCTTAGAGTTCCCAACAATTTCCATGCTAGATATATCATAGGCGGTTTCCAAACAGAAAATAAAGTTTATTCCTTTTTTCACCATACTTTCACTTTCCATGGCTAACCGTATCCACGGGTGCCCTCCATACCAACACTTTCTAAGAAATTTATTATTTGATGACATAAAGTAAATTCAAGTTTTTGCATTTCGGGACTAGGCATCCCTAATATCTTTGCCTTACTCTCGTGCAATGACAAGTGAATGAACCCTCATCTTGAGAATAACACATCTAGTATGGAAAATATTAGCCACCCCTCACCGCTCCGCAAGCGAAACAAACACATAAAAGAGAAGTTTATTTTGAAAATTAGAGATGGCACATGCAAATTTGCTTAGAATGTGTGAGAACCCGGAATTATCTTCCAGATCCTCCTGTGTTTAATTGTCAACTCCAGGATCATTGTTGACAACACAGTGAAATGGTATCATTGCAGAATATGTAAAAGCATTAAATGTAGTATAATTGCCACAAGACATACCTAGTGAGATGACTCATGACATTTACAATCAGAAAACGGCGGAAAGTAAAATGCGTAGTGACTCCATCTCAGCCAGAGGTAGTCGATGTAGTCCATGTGACCTCACTCCTACAGATCGCCATAGTAGTTGTAGTCATCACCTTCGTCTTCATGGAACTCGGTTGTCAACAAAATTATTGCCATGAGTACATTACGTACTCAACATGCCTCCCACGGGGAAGGACCTAATAGCTACATGTGGCTTCAAAGGAAGGCTGTATGGCTCATTTGCGTAAAACTAATTTTGTTTGACAAATAGAGTAGTTGGATAAAAGCAGTTTTAGATGAAAACATGTTTTATCTCCAGAATAACTTTCATCAAGCGAGGATCCACGATCAACACATGTCTTTCATAGGTTTCAAGAATAGGGGCAAAGAGGAAATAAGCAAGACAGGTCCTGTACGTCGAGAAAGATTCATGTGCTGTCCTTGACCGTGGACACGGCTATTCGAATAGTTTTACATTCTAAAGAGGTTGTACACTTTACCCACACGACACAATCCCGACTTGTTGCCACTAGCCGTCGCTAGCGTAGTACACCATTTGGTATACCGGCAGGGAGATTGTGACGAGGTCTTTCATTAGACCAAACTTATTGTGCCAAGCCCACTAGGTTTCAACACGGAAGTAACCGTAGTTCACAGTTTGGGCCCCCCTTTTGTGCCGAGGATACTCCTTGCAAGGCACTATCCCATCTGCGGTACGGCGATGATGATGATAAGAGTGAACTAACTAATTAACCAAGCCAGTGCCCATATAGCATGTGGCTGTATTGTTATCACAATCTTCAAATCCAAGACTTATTAGGCCTCATGCGACACGGACGACTGATTGCCCCCTTCAACTTGTGAAGGGCAGCCAATCACACCTTCAATCCTTGATTTAGCTGTCGCCTGTGCCAGTATTCAGATGGTAAGTTTCACCCAGAGTAGAGGAGATCAACAAGGGCCAACCAACCTAGCTCAGCGATAAGTTTCAACTGTCAATGACCGAGAGGTCATTTAACGAAGGACCTATAGGGTAATAAGCATGGCTAAGCATTACTACTCTACCAGAATACTATAATTCTACTCAGGTGTCAAGTGATTAGGCGACAAGCGGATCAAGGTAATGTGTCAATTGACATGCTAGCTACAAGATTAAAAAGCATGCATATAATAACCATAAAACACAATGCAATTTTGTAAAACATAGGATAAGTATGATCAAGGAGGGAGCATGCCTTCGTTGTTGAGTCCTTCTTCGGTAACCTGATTATGTCCATGTCCAACACCGTTGTCACTCCCTACTCGTTGTAACGATAGAAAAAGACAACCAATAAATACTAAAACAAAAGTAATCCAAATAACATCCAAAACAAATTAAGGGTGGATGGATAGCAAGATATTGATCAGATGGAGATTCCAAAAGGAGATAGATTGATTGGAAGGTAAGTAGAGGACTCAATGATTTGACAGGGTTTAGGTTGATTATGGATAATCAAGGCTTCCCCACAAGTCTAACGTTCTAATATGAACTATGCTATTGACCACGAGCAGTTCCCGCTACACAACCTGACTATCTATAAAAGAAATTACTATATAACATACGCACACGCATCAACACACATGAAATTGAACCAACCTAAGCATTATAACTAAACAATCACAACATGGTATGATAAAGGAAAAGAAAGTTAACCACAAATAAATATTTACATAGAATTTAAATATTTATAATGGACAACGACAGCCAAACATATACATCAACTATATAATAATTCCAAACAAACAAACATTACAAACCATACTAGTTAAGCAATCAAACATCATTCAACAACATGAGTTGAAATGATCTAGGTCTAGCCCTAAAACAACATTAAAATGGAATAGGATCAACTCCATTATATCAAGCCAATTCATTTGCCAAACAATTAACAAGATACTATACAACACACGGAACAAATGGATGCACATCTATCCTAGGCATGATATGATTAAGAGTAACAATCAACCGAGAATAAATATTTGGATGAATCCAAATACTTATAATGGTTAACAACAATCAAAGGCTAAACATAAATCATAAAAATTATTAGCAACCTTTCTATAAACGAAGACAAACCAATACTAAGGTAGAAACTAATTAAACAATTTAATAATAACACAGATCCCACACAAGGCATGTGAGTATAGAATCACTGGAGGTCTAAACAAATAACACAAGCATCACACATACAAGTGATCATGATAAGATACTAAACGAGGACATGGTCTTATTACTAAATAACAACTAATACCAATAACCAATAGCAGTACTATTATCACCACATGCTTACAATAACAAGGTATGATACACACACTTAGTGTGTGATCAAAGTACAACTCTACTAACATGACATATGACTCATCCCAAGCATATGATAAGTCATAGCAACAAGTATTAAAACATTCATAATACTAAAATGAGACTAAGTTAAACATCTATAAGAAACACAAGGGTCTAAGTACT
The DNA here is from genome assembly GCF_003073215.2 of Triticum urartu. Classification (NCBI taxonomy): domain Eukaryota; kingdom Viridiplantae; phylum Streptophyta; class Magnoliopsida; order Poales; family Poaceae; genus Triticum; species Triticum urartu. Next base: position 113,104,111 of record NC_053024.1, on the reverse strand, counting down.
CAACTATAGCATATGGAACACAATAAGACAAGACAAATCACTAGCATGACTTGATCCATTGGCTTAAGCATATCACAAATGTAATAGTAAAATAAACCAGACATGATGCGAAGCATCACAGAAGATGCTACAATATGCTATTAATAGAATACAACTCCTAACTGCGAGATTACCTAGTTGATAATAACTAACCTAAAGAGCAAACACGATGTTAGCATACAACACTATACCATGCTAGTTATGATAAATAAGCACATGGAAGCATACAACATGTGGGAAAGTAAACAACTAGATCATCTCATCAACCAAATCAACATGTATTATAGAAGCAGGAATAACAAGATGGCATGTATTTCTATCTGGCACAACCTACAATTGCAGGTACATAAGATGCATCACTAGTCATGATCTTCTAATACATGAATTGGTACACACACACATACCCACACACACGCACACACACTATGTAGTCTAGTTATACAATCACAACATCATGGCACTATATTGAAGCAAGAAGGAATCCTACTTAATTAAAATATGTGAGATCATAAACTACTAACATGTACCTCTACCAAGCAAATATTAAGCATATGATTGGTAATACAATATAAAGTAGCAATCATATAACACATACAATCAAAACATGCGTTGGACATTGAGCAAGTCCTAACATGGCATGGTAATAAACAAATGTAAATGGACACATGATAGTTAGCAAGATGATATAAACTAAATTCTATTTCACAAGAATAAATTATATATAGTAATACAAAACTAAATGATTTCATGAAGCATCTATCCATGCAATCTTGTATAACACACATTTATAAACTAAAAGGAACAACTAGCCAATAATATTCTATGCTATGAGCTACAATGTACTCATATCCAAACAATAAGGCATTTCATTTGATATCTTGCATAAGGAATATTATGCAATAACACGTACTAAAAATGTATAAACACCTATCGTAGACATGGCATGATTTCAAACCAATCAACCAAACATGGAACATCGATGAAAATGAATATGTAATCAATATATAAGATATCCTCATTCCCAAACAAAAATGAAAATAATCAAGACATTAGGTATTGCATAATCACACAAAGGTTACAATAATTCTACATAAACCTACGCATGGTAATAATTTGCAAAAACATGTACATATGCATATCTTAACTATGTACCACAAGAAGAAAAATATCTATCTGAAATAACATGTGGAACAATTTTTGAATAACTATAATCGGTGAAAGAAATAAATCTAACAAGTCCTACATTGCACTAAAATTATAAGATGAATAACATACACTTGTAGGCATATCACGAACATAATAAAATAACATACTAAAAAGAAAAGTTGACCGATCAACCACTACACATGGTAGTAATACATAAGAACTAACTCAAAGGTGTATCTCACTACTACATGATGCACGAAGTTATTACAAGAAACCATACAAAACTATACTTAATAAAATAAAACACACATTCAACTTAATTGAGTAAACACAAGACACTCCTAAAATTATAATATAACTCAAGATGACTCCTAGGCATGACAAGACATAAAAAATATATTAAACTAACAAGAAAAGTTATCAAACTCAAAACACTATCAGATTTAGGCCAAACGGCTATAATTAAATCAACACTAAACATGATTACCAAACAAGTAATCTAACTCTACCACGGGGTTACCAAGGACATGGGAAACAACTCATGTGTTGAACACAAGATCATTCAAGGGACTAAAAAGTATGCTGACATGTTGATGACATCCGTTCATGCATCGGCGTGAGTAACAACAGAGATAGGTTGAATAATGATGTCTAGGAGATACTATGAGTGATGTTGAGAAGGTGTGCATGAGGAATTGGATAGAGACTCACCGAGTTGGACAGAACGGTGTGGTGCACTTGGCGAACAGTGTACACGCACATGTGAAATTCTTTGCGTGTGGTCGACGGAATGCGTTCCTTTTTTCCTGAATGGATTCACCACATCGAGGGGAACCTTCTGGCGCAAGGTCATGGATGGAGATGCTTGAAGTCATCGGGAACAAGCACTGGCGTCCATGGACAGCAGTAGTTCGAGGAGAGTTCTTGGGAGAACGGGGAAGGGAGAAGGCAGGAGCACTGAAGGGAATGGGATAGAAGGTCGGGAGGCAGGCCCTCATATCTTCATAACTTGAAACGGTTGAAATTTTATGGGAGTTATGGAATGTCACCAGTCATGGCTGTAGCGTTTGGTTTTTTGTAGGTTTGCATGAACGTGTGCGTGCGTATGGAAGGAGATGAAGGGCTGTGGAGCTCTCGGTGGAAGATGGACCAATGAGAGAAAATTAGGCCAAGGGACAGAGAGAATTAAAGGAGGAAGCAGTCATGACTCTTCAGTTTCTCCTCTGTACGTTTCTCTAGAGTATGGTGTTTCTCATGATGAGTACGTGAGGAGCAAGGTTCAACCAGGTGATGTAAATGGGCTAAATAGGCTAAAGGCCCAGGTGGGAAAAGAATTTGAGAAGGAAAAAAATAGATTAGAGACCCATTCACTTGGAGATAAAAAAATGTGAGTTGCAACCAGAGAAGAGAGAGGAGGTACAGGGCAAGGAATTTCGCCGAGAGTGGAGGAAAGAAAATGAATTGATTTTCCTATGAGAAAATTATAGAAGAAAAGAATTAGATTTTTCTAAAAGAAAAATCTAGAAAAGGAATAGAAGATCAAACAACAATCAAAAGAACTTCCAAAAATACAAATGCGCATAATTTAATATGCCAAAGACAAGAGAAATTATACGGCCAAAAGAGAACAATAAAACTCAAATTTAATTTAGGTTCGCATTAGTGCAAATTAAATCCTCCAAATTTATAAGAGGTCAATTTAAGCTTTGTTAACAAATAAAACAAACAAATTTTCTCGTCCTGATTTTTAAAAAAAATCTTAAACATTCCAAGAATCGGGATGTTACAGATCTACCCCCTTAAAAGGAATCTCGTTCCCGAGATTCAGGCTGACTAAAGAGAATGGGTTTAGGAAAGCTTCGTCTTTGACACAGTCCTTCTTAAAACGTGTGGTTCACGGTCGATTCTGAAATTGGTGAAAGGTGGCTTTGGGGTCTTGATTGGAGATACTTCGATTGTCAATACTTTCTCCAGCTTCCTCAAGGCTTGGAAGCAGTCCTTTGGTCTTGGCGATGGTAACTGATAGCTTCTTTGGGTGGTTCAAATTCTTCTGTCTTTCCCTTCTTCTTTAGGTCAAGCTTTGGTGCGGTTGGACTCATTGATCCTTCCTTCAGGTTGAACTTTACGGTAGGTGCGGTGAAGGTCTTCAAATATTTCTTCTTCTTTGCGAATGAAGATCTTCAAAACTTCGTTCTAGCCACAAATCACCGTCCACTACCCCCCTTAAAAGAGGTTGTCCATATGGTTCGCTTTCATAATAGATCTCCAAGTGGTTGTTGTAGCTTCTTTCCACTCAAAGTGGTTCTCTAGGGTTTATAGAGAAGAGGGAGAGAGCGTAAGAGGAGTAAAAGAATCCTAAAAAAGGCAGAGATACCCCAAAAGATAAACAAAGATAACACTGAGATATCCAAGAAGATATCCAAATAAAACTCAAAAGCAACTCATTTTGGCAAATAGGGTTTTAGTATGACTGCATAGGAAAACACCAAAATATGCAGACAATACTCACACAAGAAAGGTTTTGCGTCTACAAGCTACGAATTCTATCACTACAAGGGTGTTAACCAACCTAATCCTATATGGAAGGTCACAATAAATCTTGGGGCAAATCTTCAACGTTGACAATTGCAGCATGATCGACGGTTGTTGCCTTCTTGAGGTCTCGAACTGTCTTCTCTTGGAAAAATGTTGCTACTCAGAGCTTCAGGGTTTGAAGTTTGAAGTTCATGGCAAGTCTTGAGAAACTTATGATTTTTCAACACCTTGGGTGGGCAAAAGGGTTTCATACTATAAAGAAGATGGTAGCGAAGTAGAGTTTAAATTTCAAATGAATAAGATGAGATGACAATAGCAATAGTGAAGGAGAAGTGTATGAGAATGATCCTTTACAAAATAGTTTTATTATAAAAGTAGTCCATAAGGCTTTCCATTTCTAACTAAGGCCACGCGACTAGGTCGACATCGGCTTTGATACCACTTTTGTGAGAACCCAGAATTATCTTCCAGATCCTCTTGTGTTTAATTGTCAACCCCAGGATCATTGTTGACAACACAATGAAATGGTATCATTGCAGAATATGTAAAAGCATTAAATGTAGTATAATTGTCACAAGACATACCTAGTGAGATGACTCATGACATTTACAATCAGAAAACAACGGAAAGTAAAATGCATAGTGACTCCATCTCAGCCATAGGCAGTCGATGTAGTCCATGTGACCTCACTCCTACAGATCGCCATAGTAGTCGTAGTCATCACCTTCGTCTTCATGGAACTCTGTTGTCAACAAAATTATTGCCATGAGTACATTACGTACTCAACATGCCTCCCACGGGGAAGGACCTAATAGCTACATGTGGCTTCAAAGGAAGGCTGTATGGCTCATTTGCATAAAGCTAATTTTGTTTGACAAATAGAGTAGTTGGATAAAAGCAGTTTTAGATGAAAACATGTTTTATCTCCAGAATAACTTTCATCAAGTGAGGATCCTCGATCAACTCACGTCTTTCATAGGTTTCAAGAATAGGGGCAAAGAGGGAATAAGCAAGACAGGTCCTGTACATCGAGAAAGATTCATGTGTTGTCCTTGACCGTGGACATGGCTATTCGAATAGTTTTACACTCTGCAGAGATTGTACACTTTACCCACACGACACAATCCCGACTTGTTGCCACTAGCTGTCGCTAGCGTAGTACACCATTTGGTATACCGGCAGGGAGATTGTGATGAGGTCTTTCATTAGACCAAACTTATTGTGCCAAGCCCACTAGGTTTCAACACGGAAGTAACCGTAGTTCACAGTCCGGGCCCCCTTTTGTGCCGAGGATACTCCTCGCAAGGCAGCTATTCCATCTGCGGTACAACGATGATGACAATAAGAGTGAACTAAATAATTAACCAAGCCAGTGCCCATATAGCATGTGGCTGTACTATTATCACGGTCTTCAAATCCAAGACTTATTAGGCCTCATGCAGCACGGACGATTGATTGCCCCTTCAACCTGTGAAGGGTAGCCAATCGCTCCTTCAATCCTTGATTCAGCTGTCGCTCGCGCCAGTATTCAGAGGGTAAGTTTCACCCAGAGTAGAAGAGAGTAGAGGAGATCAACAAGAGCCAACCAGCCTAGCTCAGCGATAAGTTTCAACTGTCAATGACCGAGAGGTCTTAATGAAGGACCTATAGGGTAATAAGCATGGCTAAGCATTACTACTCTACCGGAATACTATAATTCTACTCAGGTGTCAAGTGATTAGGCGACAAGCGGATCAAGGTAATGTGTCAATTGACACGCTAGCTACAAGATTAAAAAGCATGCATATAATAACCATAAAACACAATACAATTTTGTAAAACATATGATAAGTATGATCAAGGAAGGAGGCATGCCTTCGTTGTAGAGTCCTTCTTCGGTAACCTGATTATGTCCATGTCCAACACCGTCGTCACTACCTACTCGTTGTAACGATAGCAAAAGACAAATAATAAATACTAAAACAAAAGTAATCCAAATAACATCCAAAACAAATTAAGGGTGGATGGATAGCAAGATATTGATCAGATGGAGATTCCAAAAGGAGATAGATTGATTGGAAGGTAAGTAGAGGACTCAATGAATTGACGGGGTTTAGGTTGATGATGGATAATCAAGGCTTCCCCACAAGTCTAACATTCTAATACGAACTATGCTATTGACCACGAGCAGTTCCTGCTACACAACTTGACTATCTATAAAAGAAATTACTATATAACATACGCACACGCATCAACACACATGAAATTGAACCAACCTAAGCATTATAACTAAACAATCACAACATGGTATGATAAAGGAAAAGAAAGTTAACCACAAACAAATATTTACATAGAATCTAAATATTTATAATGGACAACAACAGCCAAACATATACATCAACTATATAATAATTCCAAACAAACAAACATTACAAACCATACTAGTTAAGCAATCAAACATCATTGAACAACATGAGTTGAAATGATCTAGGTCTAGCCCTAAAACAATATTAAAATGGAATAGGATCAACTCCATTATATCAAACAAATTCATTTGCCAAACAATTAACAAGATACTATACAACACATAGAACAAATGGATGCACATCTATCCTAGGCATGATATGATTGAGAGTAACAATCAACCGAGAATAAATATTTGGATGAATCCAAATACTTATAATGGTTAACAACAATCAAAGACTAAACATAAATCATAAAAACTATTAGCAACCTTTCTATAAATGAAGACAAACCAATACTAAGGTAGAAACTAATTAAACAATTTAATAATAACATAGATCTCACACAAGGCATGTGAGTATAGAATCACTGGAGGTCTAAACAAATAACACAAGCATCACACATACAAGTGATCATGATAAGATACTAAACAAGGACATGGTCTTACTACTAAATAACAACTAATACTAATAATCACTAGCAGTACTATTATCACCACATGCTTACAATAACAAGGTATGATACACACACTTAGTGTGTGATCAAAGTACAACTCTACTAACATGACATATGACTCATCCCAAGCATATGATAAGTCATAGCAACAAGTATTAAAACATTCATAATACTAAAATGAGACTAAGTTAAACATCTATAAGAAACACAAGGGTCTAAATACTCAACTATAGCATACGGAACATAATAAGACAAGACAAATCACTAGCATGACTTGATCCATTGGCTTAAGCATATCGCAAATGTAATAGTAAAATAAACCAGACATGATGCGAGGCATCACACAAGATGCTACAATATGCTATTAATAGAATACAACTCCTAACTGCGGGATTACCTAGTTGATAATAACTAACCTAAAGAGAAAACACGATGTTAGCATACAACACTATACCATGCTAGTTATGATAAATAAGCACATGGAAGAATACTAAGCATGTGGGAAAGTAAACAACTAGATCATCTCATCAACCAAATCAACATGTATTATAGAAGCAGGAATAACAAGATGCCATGTATTTCTATCTGGCACAACCTACAATTGCAAGTACATAAAATGCATCACTAGTCATGATCTTCTAATACATGAATTGGTACACACACATCCCACACACACGCGCACACACTATGTAGTCTAGTTATACAATCACAACATCATGGCACTATATTGAAGCAAGAAGGAATCCTACTTAATTAAAATATATGAGATCATAAACTACTAACATGTACCTCTACCAAGCAAATATTAAGCATATGATTGGTCATACAATATAAAGTAGCAATCATATAACACATACAATCAAAACATGCGTTGGACATTGAGCAAGTCCTAACATGGCATGGTAATAAACAAATGTAAATGGACACATGATAGTTAGCAAGATGATATAAACTAAATTCTATTTCACAAGAATAAATTATATATAGTAATACAAAACTAAATGATTTCATGAAGCATCTATCCATGCAATCTTGTATAACACACATTTATAAAATAAAAGGAACAACTAGCCAATAATATTCTATGCTATGAGCTACAATGTACTCATATCCAAACAATAAGGCATTTCATTTGATATCTTGCATAAGGAATATTATGCAATAACACGTACTAAAAATGTATAAACACCTATCGTAGACATGGCATGATTTCAAACCAATCAACCAAACATGGAACATCGATGAAAATGAATATGTAATCAATATATAAGATATCCTCATTCCCAAACAAAAATGAAAATAATCAAGACATTAGGTATTGCATAATCACACAAAGGTTACAATAATTCTACATAAACCTACGCATGGTAATAATTTGCAAAAACATGTACATATGCATATCTTAACTATGTACCACAAGAACAAAAATATCTATCTGAAATAACATGTGGAACAATTTTTGAATAACTATAATCGGTGAAAGAAATAAATCTAACAAGTCCTACATTGCACTAAAATTATAAGATGAATAACATACACTTGTAGGCATATCACGAACATAAAAAATGACATACTATCAAGAAAAGTTGACCGATCAACCACTACACATGGTAGTAATACATAAGAACTAACACAAAGGTGTATCTCACTACTACATGATGCACGAAGTTATCTACAAGAAACCATACAAAACTATACTTAATAAAATAAAACACACATTCAACTTAATTGAGTAAACACAAGACACTCCTAAAATTATAATATAACTCAAGATGACTCCTAGGCATGACGAGACAGAAAAAATATATTAAACTAACAAGAAAAGTTATCAAACTCAAAACACTATCGGATTTAGGCCAAACAGCTATAATTAAATCAACACTAAACATCATTACCAAACAAGTAATCTAACTCTACCACAGGGTTACCAAGGACATGGGAAACAACTCATGTGTTGAACACAAGATCATTCAAGGGACTAAAAAGTACGCGGACATGTTGACGACATCCGCTCATGCATCGGCGTGAGTAACAACAGAGATAGGTTGAATAATGATGTCTAGGAGATACTACGAGTGATGTTGAGAAGGTGTGCATGAGGAATTGGATAGAGACTCACCGAGTTGGATGGAATGATGTGGTGAACTTGACAAACAATGTACACGAACATGTCAAATTCTTTGCGTGTGGTCGACAGAATGCGTTCCTTCTTTCCTGAATGGATTCACCACGTCGAGGGGAACCTTCTGGTGTAAGGGCATGGATGGAGATGCTTGAAGTCATCGGGAACAAGCACCGGCGTCCATGGACAGCAGTAGTTCGAGGAGAGTTGTTGGGAGAACGGGGAAGGGAGAAGGCAGGAGCACTGAAGGGAATGGGAGAGAAGGTCGGGAGGCAGGCCCTCATATCTTCATAACTTGAAACGATTGAAATTTTATGGGAGTTATGGAATGTCACCAGTCATGGCTGTAGCGTTTGGTGTTCTGTAGGTTTGCATGAACGTGTGCGTGCGTGTGGAAGGAGATGAAGGGCTATGGTGCTCTCGGTGGAAGATGGACCAATGAGAGAAAATTAGGCCAAGGGACACAGAGAATTAAAGGAGGAAGCATTCATGACTCTTCAGTTTCTCCTCTGTACGTTTCTCTAGAGTATGGTGTTTCTCATGATGAGTACGTGAGAAGCAAGGTTCAGCCAGCTGATGTAAATGGGCTAAATAGGCTAAAGGCCCTGGTGGGAAAAGAATTTCAGAAGGAAAAAATAGATTGGAGACCCATTCACTTGGAGAGAAAAAATGTGAGTTGCAACCAGAGAAGAGAGAGGAGGTACAGGGCAAGGAATTTCGCCGAGAGTGGAGGAAAGAAAATGAATTGATTTTTCTATGAGAAAATTATAGAAGAAAAGAATTAGATTTTTCTAAAAGAAAAATCTAGAAAAGGAATAGAAGATCAAACAACAATCAAAAGAACTTCCAAAAATACAAATGCGCATAATTTAATATGCCAAAGACAAGAGAAAATTATACGGCCAAAAGAGAACAATAAAATTCAAATTTAATTTAGTTCGCATTAGTGCAAATTAAATCCTCCAAATTTATAAGAGGTCAATTTAAGCTTTGTTAACAAATAAAACAAACGAAATTTTCTCGTCCTGATTTTTAAAAAAATTCTTAAACATTCCGAGAATCGGGATGTTACAGAACGACAAAAGAATACCGCATATAGGTAGATATAGTGGACTCATGTGGCAAAATTGGTTTAAGGATTTTGGATGCACAAGTAGAAATCATACTTAGTGCAAAATGAAGGCTAGCAAAAGATTGAGAAGCGACCAACCAAGAAACAAATAATCTCATAAGCAAGCATTAAGCACAAATAACACCGAATAAAGCACCACAAGTAGGATGTAATTTCATTGCATGACTATTAACTTTCGTACTTGCATAGGGAATCACAAACCTTAACACCAATATTCTTACTAAAACATAATTACTCAGCAACATAACTCACATATCACATCATCATCATATCTCAAAACGATTACTAAGAATCAAGTTTATTTTGTCCAATGATCTTCATGAAAGTTTTTGTTATATCCTTCTAGGATATCTATCACTTTGGGACTAATTTTCATGTGTTGCTTTTGACAAGATCCAAAAAATATAAGTGAAGATCATGAGCATAATAAATTTTTCTTTCTCTCAAATTAATTTAAGTGAAGCAAGAGAGAATTTCTTGAAAATTTTACTAACTCTCAAATAAATCTAAGTGAAGCAAGAGAGCATTTCTTCAAAAATACTAAAGCACACCGTGCTCAAAAAGATTTAAGTGAAGCACTAGAGCAAGTCCATAGCTCATAAAAATTTAAGTGAAGCATAGAGAGCAATTCTAACAAGTCATGACATAATTTTGAATCTCTCAAATAGGTGTGCCCAGCAAAGAATGATGACTTAAAACACAAAATAACAAGCAAAGACTCATATCATACAAGACGCTCCAAGCAAAACACATATCATGTGACGAATAAAATATAGTTTCGAGTAAAATACCGATTGTTGTTGGAAGAAAGAGGGGATGCCATTCGGGGGCATCCCCAAGCTTAGTGGGAGATGAGATTTGTGATTAGGAACATGGTATATGTTGAAGATCCTCCCCGGCAACAGCGCCGGAAATTCCTTTTGATGTCGCTTGAAGCTACGTCGATATTTCCCCAAAGAGGAAGGGATGATGCAGCACAACGGTGGTAGGTATTTCCCTCAGATATGAAACCAAGGTTATCGAACCTGTAGGAGAACCAAGCAACACAATCTAAACTGCCCTTGCATACAGATAACAAATCCTTGCAACCCGACGTGTTAAAGGGGTTGTCAATCCCTTTTGGGGGTACGGCGCCACAAGTGGCAAACAGACGTGAGATAAATTTGTAGTAAATTGATAGATTGAGCGCTATATAAAATAAATAAGGAAAAATGCAGAAACATATTTGTGAGTTTTTGGTTTAGTAGATCAGAAAATAAAAGCAAAGGAAAATAGATCGCAAAGGCAAATATATGAGAAAGAAGACCCGTGGGTCGTAGGTTTCACTAGTGGGTTCCCTCGAGAAAAATAGCAAACGGTGGGTAAATAAATAACTGTTGGGCAATTGATAGAACTTCAAATAATTATGACGATATCCAGGCAATGATCATTATATAGGCATCACGTCCAAGATTAGTAGACACACTCCTGCCTGCATCTACTATTATTACTCCACACATCGACCGCTATCCAGCATGCATCTAGTGTATTAAGTTCATGGAGAAATGGAGTAATGGAATAAGAACGATGAAATGATGTAGACAAGATCTATCTATGTAGAGATAGACCCCCATCGTTTTATCCTTAGTAGCAACAATACATACGTGTCATTTCTCTTTCTGTCACTGGGATCAAGCACCGTAAGATCGAACCCACTACAAAGCACCTCTTCCCATTGCAAGATAAATAGATCAAGTTGGCCATAGAAAACCCAAATATAGGAGAAGAAATACGAGGCTATAAGCAATCATGCATATAAGAGATCAAAGAAACTCAAATAACTTTCATGGATATAAAAAGATATAACTGATCATAAACTCGAAGTTCATCAGATCCCAACAAACACACCGCAAAAAGAGTTACATCATATGGATCTCCAAGAGGCCATTGTATTGGGAATCAAGAGAGAGAGATGAAGCCATCTAGCTACTAACTACAGACCCGAAGGTCTACAAAGAACTACTCACGCATCATCGGAGAGGCACCGATGGAGGTGGTGAACCCCATCCGAGATGGTGTCTAGATTGGATCTGGTAGTTTTGGACTCTGCGGCGGCTGGATGAATATTTCGTTGCTCCCCTAGGGTTTTTGGAATATTGGGGGTATTTATAGAGCAAAGAGGCAGTCCGGGGGCACCCGAGGTGGGCACAACCCACCAGAGCGCGCCTGGGCCTCCTAGCGAGCCCTGGTGGGTTGTGCCCCCCCCCCTTGAGGCATCCCCAAGCGCAGCCAGGGCCCATTGTATTCCTTATGGCCCATAAAAATTCTCTGTAAAGTTTCGGGGCATTTGGACTCCGTCTGATATTGATTTTTTGTGATGTAAAACATGGGAAAAATAGCAACGAGCACTTGGCACTACGTCAATAGGTTAGTACCAAAAAATGATATAAGATGACTATAAAATGATTGTAAAACATCCAAGATTGATAATATAACAGCATGGAACAATCAAATATTATAGATATGTTGGAGACGTATCAGCATCCCCAAGCTTAACTCCTACTCGTCCTCGAGTAGGTAAGTGTTAAAAACAGAATTTTTGATGTGGAATGCTGCCTATCATGTCATATCATATTATTTTCTTTATAGCATGGACATTTGTACTTTTAGTTGTTCAAAGCAATAGTCTAGTTTTGACATGATAATTTAGATACTCAAGCATATCAACAAGCAACCATGTCTTTCAAAATATCAACAATAAAATAAGTTATCCCTAGCACATCATGCTCAAACATTGATCCATTCATGAAACACACTCGAATATTAGCTACACCCAATAGTTAAGTACGATCATATTGCCTCCTAGTTGGTGCTTTTATAAGAGAAGATGGAGACTCAAAATAAAAATTGCATAAAGTAAAAGAAAGGTCCTTCGCAGAGCGAAGTAGGGATTTGTAGAGGTGTGAGAGCTCAAAGCGAAAAAGTTAGAGATAAAAACATTTTGGGAGGTGTATCCATCCCACCAACGAAAACGACTTAGAGTTCCCAACACTTTCCATGCTAGATATATCAGAGGCGGTTCCCAGACAGAAAATAAAGTTTATTCCACGGGTGCCCTCCATACCAACACTTTCTAATGAATTTATTATTTGACCTCATAAAGTAAATTTAATTTTTTTCATTTCGGGACTGGGCATCCCTAATACCTTTGCCTTACTCTCGTGCAATGACAAGTGAATAAACCCTCATCTTGAGAATAACACATCTAGCATGGAAAATATTAGCCACCCTCACCGCTCCGCGAGCGAAACAAACACACAAAAGAGAAGTTTGTTTTGAAAATTAGAGATGGTACATGCAAATTTGCTTAGAACGGCAAAATAATACCGCGTATAGGTAGATATAGTGGACTCATGTGGCAAAACTGGTTTAAGGATTTTGGATGCACAAGTAGAGATCATACTTAGTGCAAAATGAAGGCTAGCAAAATATTGAGAAGCGGCCAACCAAGAAACAAATAATCTCATAAGCAAGCATTAAGCACAAATAACACCAAATAAGGCACCACAGGTAGGATGTAATTTCATTGCATGACTATTGACTTTCGTACTTGCATAGGGAATCACAAACCTTAACACCAGTATTCTTACTAAAGCTTAATTACTCACCAACATAACTCACATATCACATCATCATCATATCTCAAAACGATTACTAAGAATCAAGTTTATTTTGTCCAATGATCTTCATGAAAGTTTTCATTATATCCTTCTACGATATCTATCACTTTGGGACTAATTTTCATGTGTTGCTTTTGACAATCTCCAACAAATATAAGTGAAGATCATGAGAATAATAAATTTTTCTTTCTCTCAAATTAATTTAAGTGAAGCAAGAGAGAATTTCTTGAAAATTTTACTACCTCTCAGATAAATCTAAGTGAAGCAAGAGAGCATTTATTCAAAAACACTAAAGCACACCGTGCTAAAAAAGATTTAAGTGAAGCACTAGTGCAAGTCCATAGCTTATAAAAATTTATGTGAAGCATAGAGAGCAATTCTAACAAGTCATGACATAATTTTGGCTCTCTCAAATAGGTGTGTCCAGCAAGGAATGATGACTTAAAACACAAAATAAAACAAGCAAAGACTCATATCATACAAGACGCTCCAAGCAAAACACATATCATGTGATGAATAAAAATATAGTTTCGAGTAAAATACCGATGGTCGTTGGAAGAAAGCGGGGATGCCACTCGGGGGCAGCCCCAAGCTTAGTTGGTCGCTTATTTTGGATAATAGCTTAGGATTCCGGGGCATCCCCAAGCTTAGGCTCTTCTGTCCTTCCTTTATCCATCGTAAGATAACCCAAAACTTGAAAACTTCAATCACACAAAACTCAACAAAACCTTCGTGAGATCCGTTAGTATAAGAAAGCAAACCACTACTATAATTACTGTATGAAACCAATTCATATTTTTTTGTATTATATCTACTGTATTACAACTTTTCTATGGAAAAAACTCATCAAAAAAACCATAGAGCCATCAAAATAAGCACACAACACAAATAAAATAGAATATGTCAAAACCGAATAGTCTGTAGCAATCTGACTATTTCGAATACTTCTATAACTCCAAAAATTCTGAAAAATTAGGACGACCTGTTGTATATTGATTTACTGCAAGTGGAATGGGTATTTTATAGCTCTCTGGTAAAAAATGAAAATTAATTTCATGAGCATAAAAGTTTTTGTTTTTTTTCTTTCAGCAAGATCAAACAACTATCGCCCCAGAAGATCCTAAAGGGTTTACTTGACAGAAACACTAACTAAAACATAAAAAACACAATCATAACAGTAGCATAAATGTGCTAACACTCAAGAACAGAAAGCAAAAAGCAAAAATAAAATTTATTCATTGGGTTGCCTCCCAACAAGCGCTATAGTTTTACGCCCTTAGCTAGGCATAAAGCAAGGATCTAAGTTTTGTCATCCTTGTTCTTAACTTTCTTAGAGGTGTTTTCATCATGGGGTTTTGTAAACACAACATAAAACATATTATCCATAGTAACCTTAGCGTTCCTAAGTTGATGTTCATCATAACCTCCTTGATTTCCCGCAACAATACAAGAGTAATGTTGATTAATATTATTGAAAACTTGTTGGATTATATCTAGAACATGGACTTCCTTTTTGAGATTCTCATCAAATATTTTATTATCCCCAAGAAAATGTATTAAATCATAGTCGCTATTGTAAAGAATTTCATCTATCACAGGTTTTTCATGATTCATACCATAAAAGTCAAAGATTTCCCTAGCTTCTCGTATTATGTAATAAAATTCATTCATAAGGACAAGGGTAGCCAACTTTTTAGCCCTAGGACTCTTTATAACGGTATGAATAAATTTACTTTCAAGTTTCAGAACTAGTGCTGAAATAGCATCCGCATAAGATCTAGTACTTTTAAGTATAGGAGCATCATCAAGGCTTAGATTCCCAACATAATTGAAAAATTCTTGGATACGTTCTTTTCCCATAACGTTCCCTTGCCCCAAGATAAATGTTTTAGCTTCCAGATTGCCCGTACGTCCAATTTTAGGAGTTAGGTGATACGTCCATTTTGCATCATGCTTTTATATCAATATTTATTGCATTATGGGCTGTTATTACACATTATGTCACAATACTTATGCCTATTCTCTCTTATTTTACAAGGTTTACATAAAGAGGGAGAATGCCGGCAGCTGGGGTTCTGTGTTGGAAAAGGAGCAAATATTAGAGACCTATTCTGCATAGCTCCAAAAGTCCTGAAACTTCACGGAAGATGTTTTCCAAATATAAAAAAATATTGAGAGCAAGAACTTCACCAGGGGGACACACCCTTCCCACGAGGGTGGGGGGCGCGCCCCCTACCTCGTGGGCCCCCTGGTGGCCCTCCGGTGGCCATCTTCTACTATATGGAGTCTTTCGATGGAAAAAAATCATAAGCCATCTTCTCGGACGAAAATCTGCCGCCACGAGGCGGAACCTTGGCGAAACCAATCTAGGGCTCTGGCGGAGCTGTTCTGCCGGGGAAACTTCCCTCCTGGAGGGGGAAATCATCGCCATCGTCATCACCAACGCTCCTCTCATCGGGAGAGGGCAATCTCCATCAACATCTTCATCAGCACCATCTCATCTCAAAACCCTAGTTCATCTCTTGTATCCAATTCTTGTCTCCAAGTCCAGGATTGGTGCTAGTAGGTTGCTAGTAGTGTTAATTACTCCTTGTAGTTGATGCTAGTTGGTTTAATTGGTGGAAGATCATATGTTCAGATCCTATATGCATACTAATACCCCTCTGATTATGAACATGTTTATGCTTTGTGAGTAGTTACTTTTGTTCCCGAGGACATGGGAGAAGTCTTGCTATTAGTAGTCATGTGAATTTGGCATTCGTTCGATATTTTGATGAGATGTATGTTGTCTCTCCTCTAGTGGTGTTATGTGAACGTCGACTACATGACACTTCACCATTATTTGGGCCTAGAGGAAGGCATTGGGGAGTAATAAGTAGATGATGGGTTGCTAGAGTGACAGAAGCTTAAACCCTAGTTTATGCGTTGCTTCGTAAGGGCCTGAT
The DNA here is from genome assembly GCF_003073215.2 of Triticum urartu. NCBI lineage: Eukaryota > Viridiplantae > Streptophyta > Magnoliopsida > Poales > Poaceae > Triticum > Triticum urartu. The sequence goes on along the minus strand of NC_053024.1, from coordinate 113,087,635 downwards.
TTGGATCCATATGTTTCATGCTATGATTAGGTTTACCTTAATACTTTTGTTGTATTTGCGGATGCTTGCAATAGAGGTTAATCATAAGTGGGATGCTTGTCCAAGTAAGGACAGTACCCAAGCACCGGTCCACCCACATACCAAATTATCAAAGTACTGAACGCGAATCATATGAACGTGATGGAAACTAGCTTGACGATATTCCCATGTGTCCTCAGGAGCACTTTACATCTTATAAGAGTTTGTCCAGGCTTGTCCTGTGCTACAAAAAGGATTGGGCCATCTTGCTGCACCTTATTTACTTTTGTTACTTGTTGCTCGTTACAAATTATCTTATCCCAAAACTATCTGTTACCACTTATTTCAGTACTTGCAAAGAATACCTTGCTGGAAACCGCTTATCATTTCCTTCTGCTCCTCGTTGGGTTCGACACTCTTACTTATTGAAAGGACTACGATAGATCCCCTATACTTGTGGGTCATCATTAGGCCATCATCTGTTGGTGCCATATCGAAATCACTCATGATTGCAAAGAACAGATCTGGCGAGAAAAAGGCGATCGGAAAAGAGAGGCGAATAAAACAACAAATTTTTGTGAAGTGGGGGAGAGGAAAACGAGAGGCAAATGGCAAATAATGTAATTTGCGAGGATATGAGATTTTTGATTAGGAACCTGGTATATGTTGAAGATCCTCCCCGGCAACGGCGCCAGAAATTCCTTTTGATGTCGCTTGAAGCTACGTCGATATTTCCCCAAAGAGGAAGGGATGATGCAGCACAACGGCGGTAGGTATTTCCCTCAGATATGAAACCAAGGTTATTGAATCAGTAGGAGAACCAAGCAACACAACGTAAACATCCCCTGCACACAGATAACAAATCCTCGCAACCCGACGTGTTAAAGGGGTTGTCAATCCCTTTCGGGGTACGACGCCTCAAGTGGCAAACGGACGTGAGATAAATTTTTAGTAAATTGATAGATCGAACGCTAAATAAAATAAATAAGGAAAAATGCAGCAAAGTATTTTTGGGTTTTTGGTTTAGTAGATCTGAAAATAAAAGCAAAGGAAAATAGATTGCAAAGGCAAATATATGAGAAAGAAGACCCGGGGGCCATAGGTTTCACTAGTGGCTTCTCTCGAGGAAAATAGCAAACAGTGGGTAAAAAAATTACTGTTGGGCAATTGATATAACTTCAAATAATTATGAGGATATCCAGGCAATGATCATTATATAGGCATCACGTCCAAAATTAGTAGACCGACTCCTGCCTACATCTACTACTATTACTCCACACATCAACCACTATCCAGCAAGCATCTAGTGTATTAAGTTCATGGAGAAACGGAGTAATGCAATAAGAACTATGACATGATGTAGACAAGATCTATCTATGTAGAGATAGACCCCATAGTTTTATCCTTAGTAGCAACGATACATATGTGTCGTTTCCCTTTCTATCACTGGGATCAAGCACCGTAAGATCGAACCCACTACAAAGCACCTCTTCACATTGCAAGATAAATAGATCAAGTTAGCCAAACAAAACCCAAATATCGGAGAAGAAATACGAGGCTATAAGAAATCATGCATATAAGATATCAAAGAGACTAAAATAACTTTCATGGATATAAAAAGATATAACTGACCATAAACTCGAAGTTCATCAGATCCCAACAAACACACCGCAAAAAGAGTTACATCATATGGATCTGCAAGAGACCATTGTATTGAGAATCAATAGAGAGAGGGATGAAGCCATCTAGCTACTAACTACGGACCCGAAGGTCTACAAAGAACTACTCACACATCATCGGAGAGGCACCAATGGAGGTGGTGAACCCCATCCGAGATGGTGTCTAGATTGGATCTGGTGGTTCTGGACTCTGCGACGGCTGGATGAATATTTCGTCGCTCCCCCTAGGGTTTCTAGAATATGGGTATTTATAGAGCAAAGAGGTGGTTCGGGGGCACCCAAGCTGGGCACAACCCACTAGGGTGCGCCTGAGCCTCCTGGCGCGCCCTGGTGGGTTGTTCATTGAAATCATCATGCCTAGCTAAAAGACATTAAAGAAAAGCGCTTGTTGGGAGACAACCCAACACTTTTACCTACTGTTTTGTGTGTTCAAATGCTTATGCTACTGTAGTAATCATTTTTTATTGCTTTTGTTTCAATAAAGTGCCAAGTAAAGCCTTTAGGATCTTGTTGGGTGATAGTTGCTTTGATCTTGCTGAAAAACATAAACTTTTGCGCTCACAAAAATAATTCTACTTTTTAAGAGAAGAGTGATATTGAGTTGATTCTTTTTGCAGAAGATTAATACACAAATTGCCCAGGTTGTCCTAATTTTTCAGAAGTTTTGAGTAGCAGAAGTATGGTTTGGGTACAGATTACTATAGACTATTCTGTTTTTGATAGATTCTGTTTTCAATGCATAGTTTGCTTGTTTTCTAGTTTCTATGGCTTATATTGCTCAATATAAATTGTAGAAATGATATGATACAGTAGGTATTGTATGATAACAATTATGAATCTTGTCTTTGGCAGTACCAAAAGTGGATTGGTTTGCTCTTTATCATACTAACCTATCTCACAAAGTTCCGTTAAGTTTTGTGTGATTTAAGTTTTCATGTTTTGGGTGAGATATCGATATGAGGATAATAAGGAGTGACAAGAACCTATGCTTGGGGATTGGCAAGGCACCCGAAGGAAATATTCAAGGAACATCCAAGCAACTAAGCTTGGGGATGCCCAGGAAGGCATCCCCTCTTTCGTCTCCAACATTATCGGTAACCTCACTTGGAGCTATGTTTTCATTCATCACATGATATGTGTTTTGCTTGGAGCATCAATTTATTTTGTTAGGATTTTCTTGCTGTTATTTAGAATAATGGTTTGCATCTTTATTTCAATAAAAGTGGAATTGATAGCCTTTACTATGCTTATTTTACAAGTCTACATGTTGCTGTTTGAAAACAGAAAGTTTACCTCTGTTGCGAAAATTCCCTAGAAAATTCAGAATGTGATAAAATGCTGAAACTTTTTGAAAAATGAGATATGATAAATTTTCTACAGTACGGTAAATTTTCATAACTTTTCAAGTTAGGGAAGTATTGATATTCTTGCATTCTTTATAGACTATACTGTTTTGGCAGATTGCTGTTATGTTTGCATTGTTTGCATATGTTTGCTTGTTTAATGATTCTATTTGAGGATAGGAGTATTAAATATGCAGAGACATTTAGTATGCAATGTTGAATAATAATTTTAGTGATTTTCTACAGTAGAGAATGATAATGTTTTTGCATTGGTTTATACTAACTTATCTCAAGAGTTCTTGTTGAGTTTTGTGTGGATGAAGCTTTTGAGATTTAGGAAAACCGTGATATGAGAAGAATTAAGGAGACACAAAATCTCAAGCTTGGGGATGCCTGATACGTCTCCGTCGTATCTATAATTTTTGATTGTTCCATGCCAATATTCTACAACTTTCATATACTTTTGGCAACTTTTTATACTATTTTTGGGACTTACATATTGATCCAGTGCCCAGTGCCAGTTCCTGTTTGTTGAATGTTTTTTGTTTCGCTGAATATCCATATCAAACGGAGTCCAAACGGGATAAAAACTGACGGAGATTTTTTTTGCAGTATATATGTTTTTTTGGGAAGAAAAATCCACGTGAGACGGTGCTCGAGGGAGGCACGAGGCAGGGGGGCGCGCCCCACCCCCCTGGGCGTGCCCCTGACCCTCGTGGCCACCCCGTAAGGCGGTTGATGCCCTTCTTTCACCGTAAGAAAGCTAATATCCGGATAGAGATCGTATTAAAATTTCAGCCCAATCGGATAGTTGGTGCTAGTTGGTTTAATTGGTGGAAGATCATATGTTCAGATACTATATGCATATTAATACCTCTCTGATTATGAACATGTTTATGCTTTGTGAGTAGTTACTTTTGTTCCCGAGGACATGGGAGAAGTCTTGCTATTAGTAGTCATGTGAATTTGGCATTCGTTCGATATTTTAATGAGATGTATGTTGTCTCTCCTCTAGTGGTGTTATGTGAACGTCGACTACATGACACTTCACCATTATTTGGGCCTAGAGGAAGGCATTGGGGAGTAATAAGTAGATGATGGGTTTCTAGAGTGACAGAAGCTTAAACCCTAGTTTATGCATTGCTTCATAAGGGGCTGATTTGGATCCATATGTTTCATGTTATGTTTAGGTTTACCTTAATACTTTTGTTGTATTTGCGGATGCTTGCAATAGAGGTTAATCATAAGTGGGATGCTTGTCCAAGTAAGGACAGTACCCAAGCACCGGTCCACCCACATACCAAATTATCAAAGTACCGAACGCGAATCATATGAACGTGATGAAAACTAGCTTGACGATATTCCCATGTGTCCTCGGGAGCGCTTTACATCTTATAAGAGTTTGTCCAGGCTTGTCCTGTGCTACAAAAAGGATTGGGACACCTTGCCACACCTTATTTACTTATCATTTCCTTTTGCTCCTCATTGGGTTCGACACTCTTACTTATCGAAAGGACTACGATAGATCCCCTATAGTTGTGGGTCATCAAGACTCTTTTCTGGCGCCGTTGCCAGGGAGTGAAGCGCCTTTGGTAGGTGGAATTTGGTAAGGAAAAAATTATATAGTGTGCTGAAATTTACTGTCACTTGTCCCTATGGAAAGTAATCCTCTGAGGGGCTTGTTCGGGGTATCTTCACCCCGACCAGTAGAGCAAAGAGTTGCTCCTCAACCTACTGAACCTACTGAAAATTAAAATGAAAATTATAATGCTTGCTTTGAAGTTCCTTCGGGTATGATAGAAAAACTGCTAGCTAATCCTTTTCTAGGAGATGGAACAAAACATCCTGATGAACATTTGATATATGTGGATCAAGTTTGTGGATTATTTAAGCTTGTAGGTGTACCCGGAGATGTTGTTAAGAAGAAGGTCTTCCCCTTATCTTTGAGGGGAGATGCATCAACATGGTATATGCTATGTGATGATATGGGGTCTTGGAATTACAAACAATTGAAATTGGAATTTCATCAGAAGTTTTATCCTATGCATCTTGTTCATCGTGATCGCAATTATATATATAATTTCTGGCCTCGCAAAGAGAAAACACCGCTCAAGCTTGGGGGAGGCTTAAATCAATGTTATATTCATGCCCCAATCATGAGCTCTCAAGAGAAATGATTATTCAAAAATTTTATGCTCGACTTTCTGGTAACAATCGCACCATGCTTGATACTTCTTGTGCTGGCTCTTTTATGATGAAGACTATTGAATTCAAATGGGATTTATTGGAAAGAATTAAATGCAACTCTGAAGATTGGGACCTCGACAATGGTAAGGAGTCAGGTATGACACCTAGTTTTGATTGTGTTAAATCTTTTATGGATACCGATATTTTTCGTAAATTTAGCACTAAATATGGACTTGACTCTTAGATAGTAGCTTCTTTCTATGAATCTTTTGCTGCTTATGTTGATCTCCCCAAGGAGAAGTGGTTTAAATATCATTCTCCCATAGAAGTAAAAGTAGCTGCACCTGTTAAAGTTGAAGAAAAGACTATTACTTATAATGATCCTATTGTCCCGACTTCTTATGTTGAGAAACCACCTTTCCCTGTTAGGATAAAGGATCATGCTAAAGCTTCAACTGTGGTTCGTAAAAGCAATATTAAAACATATACACCTCCTGAGCAAGTTAAAGTTGAACCTAATATTGTTATTGTTAAAGATCTCTTGTCTGATAATATTGATGGGCATGTTATTTATTTCTGTAATGAAACTGCTAGAATTGCTAAACCCCGTGATAAAGATAAACCTAGACCTGTGGTAGGCATGCTTGTTATTTCTGTTAAAATAGGAGATCATTTTCATCATGGCTTATGTGATATGGGTGCTAGTGCTAGTGCAATACCTTATTTTTTATACCAAGAAGTTATGCATGATATTGCACCTGCTGAGATGGAAGATATTGATGTCACAATTAAACTTGCCAATAGAGATACTATTTCACCAATGGGAATTGTTAGAGATGTTGAAGTCTTGTGTGGGAAAACTAAATATCCTGCTGATTTTCTTGTTTTTGGTTCCCCACAAGATAGCTTTTGTCCCATTATATTTGGTAGACCCTTCCTAAATACTGTTAATGCTACCATAGATTGCAAAAGGGATGTTGTTACTATCGGTTTAGATGATATGACTCATGAATTTAATTTTTCTAAATTTAGTAGACAACACCGTGAAGAAGAATTACCTAGTAAGGATGAAATTATTGGTCTTGCTTCTATTGCCGTACCTCCTAGTGATCCTTTAGAACAATACTTGCTAGACCATGAAAATGATATGTTTATTAATGAAAGAAGGGAATTAGATGAAGTATTCTTTAAATAGGAACCTATTCTGAAAAACAATTTACCTGTTGAAATCCTAGGGGATCCTCCTCCACCAAAGGGTGATCCCGTGTTTGAGCTTAAACCGTTACCTGATACTCTTAAATATGCTTATCTTGATGAGAAAAAGATATATACTGTTATTATTAGTGTTAACCTTTCAGAGCATGAAGAAGAGAGATTATTGAAAACTCTGAAGAAGCACCATGCTGCTATTGGGTATACTCTTGATGATCTTAAGGGCATTAGTCCCACTCTATGTCAACATAAAATTAATTTGGAAGAAGATGCTAAACCAGTTCGTGATCATCAACGCCGGCTGAATCCTAAAATGAAAGAAGTGGTAAGAAAGGAGATACTAAAGCTCCTTGAGGCAGGTATAATTTATCCCGTTGCTGATAGTCAATGGGTAAGCCCTGTCCATTGTGTCCCTAATAAGGGAGGTATTACTGTTGTTCCTAATGATAAAGATGAATTGATTCCTCAAAGAATTATTACAGGTTATAGGATGGTAATTGATTTCCGCAAATTAAATAAGGCTACTAAAAAGATCATTACCCCTTACCTTTTATCGACCAAACGCTAAAAAGATTGTCCAAACATACACATTTTTTCTTTCTAGACGGTTATTCCGGTTTCTCTCAAATACCTGTGTCAGCCAAAGATCAATCAAAGACTACTTTTACATGCCATTTTGGTACTTTTGCTTATAGACGTATGCCTTTTGGTTTATGTAATGCACCTGCTACCTTTAAAAGATGCATGATGGCTATATTCTCTGACTTCTGTGAAAAGATTTGTGAGGTTTTCATGGACGACTTTTCCGTCTATGGATCTTCTTTTGATGATTGCTTGAGAAACCTTGATCGAGTTTTGCAGAGATGTGAAGAAACTAATCTTGTCTTGAATTGGGAAAAGTGCCACTTTATGGTTAATGAAGGTATTGTCTTGGGGCATAAAGTTTCTGAAAGATGTATTGAAGTTGATAAAGCCAAGGTTGATGCTATTGAAAAGATGCCATGTCCCAAGGACATCAAAGGTATAAGAAGTTTCCTTGGTCATGCCGGTTTTTATAGGAGGTTCATTAAGGACTTCTCAAAAATTTCTCGGCCTCTAACTAATTTATTACAAAAAGATATACCATTTGTCTTTGATGATGATTGTGTAGAAGCATTTGAAATACTTAAGAAAGCATTGATTTCCGCACCTATTTTCAGCCACCTGATTGGAATTTACCCTTTGAAATTATGTGTGATGCTAGTGATTATGCTATAGGTGCTATTCTAGGACAAAGAGTTGATAAGAAACTAAATGTTATTCAATATGCTAGTAAAACTGTAGATAATGCTCAAAGAAACTATGCTACTAGTGAAAAAAAATTCTCAGCAGTTGTATTTGCTTGTGATAAGTTTAGACCTTATATTGTTGATTCTAAAGTAACTATTCACACTGATCATGCTGCTATTAAATATCTTATGGAAAAGAAAGATGCTAAACCTAGACTTATTAGATGGGTTCTCTTACTACAAGAATTTGATTTGCATATTGTTGATAGAAAAGGAGCTGAGAACCCCGTTGCAGACAACTTGTCTAGGTTAGAAAATGTGCTTGATGACCCACTACCTATTGATGATAGCTTTCCCGATGAGCAATTAAATGTCATAAATGCTTCTCATACTGCTCCATGGTATGCTGATTATGCTAATTACATTGTTGCTAAGTTTATACCACCTAGTTTCACATACCAGCAAAAGAAAAAGTTCTTCTATGATTTAAGGCATTACTTTTGGGATGACCCACATCTTTATAAAGAAGGAGTAGATGGTGTTATTAGACATTGTGTACCTGAGCATGAACAGGAACAGATCCTACGCAAGTGTCACTCCGAAGCTTATGGAGGACACCATGCTGGAGATAGGACTGCACATAAGGTACTGCAATCTGGTTTTTATTGGCCTACTCTCTTCAAGGATTCCCGTAAGTTTGTCTTATCTTGTGATGAATGTCAAAGAATTGGTAATATTAGTAGACGCCAAGAAATGCCTATGAATTATTCACTTGTTATTGAACCATTTGATGTTTGGGGCTTTGACTATATGGGACCTTTCCTTCCTCTAATGGTTATACACATATTTTAGTTGCTGTTGATTACGTTATTAAGTGGGTAGAAGCTATTCCAACTAGTAGTGTCTGATCATAACACCTCAATTAAGATGCTTAAAGAAGTTATTTTTCCAAGATTTGGAGTCCCTAGATATTTAATGACTGATGGTGGTTCACATTTTATTCATGGTGCTTTCCGTAAAATGCTTGCTAAATATGATGTTAATCATAGAATTGCATCCCCTTATCACCCTCAGTCTAGTGGTCAAGTAGAATTGAGTAATAGAGAACTCAAATTAATTTTGCAAAAGACTGTTAATAGGTCTAGAAAGAATTGGTCCAAGAAACTTGATGATGCATTATGGGCCTATAGAACTGCATATAAAAATCCTATGGGCATGTCTCCGTATAAAATGGTCTATGGAAAAGCATGTCATTTACCTCTCGAACTAGAACACAAGGCTTATTGGGCTATTAAAGAACTTAATTATAATTTTAAACTTGCCGGTGAGAAGAGGTTATTTGATATTAGCTCACTTGATTAATGGAGAACCCAAGCCTACGAAAATGCCAAGTTGTTTAAAGAAAAAGTTAAAAGATGGCATGACAAAAGGATACAAAAGCGTGAGTTTAATGTAGGTGACTATGTATTGTTATACAACTCTCGTTTAAGATTTTTTTGCACAAAAACTTCTCTCTAAATGGGAAGGTCCTTACGTTATCGAGGAGGTCTACCGTTTCGGTACCATAAAAATCAACAACTTTGAAGGCACCAATCCGAAGGTGGTGAACAGTCAAAGAATCAAACACTATATCTCAGTTAATCCCATAAATGTTGAAACCAATGTTATTGAAACCGTAACCCCGGAGGAATACATAAGGGACACTTTCCGGAACGTTTCAGACACCAAAAAGGAATAGGTATGTGGTACGGTAAGTAAACCGACTCCAAAACAATTTTTAAGGCAATATTTCTCCGTTTTGGAATATTTAGAAAAATAGAAAAATAGAAAAATAAGCAGCAGTCCGGGAAGGACATGAGGCCTCCATGAGGGTGGAGGGCGCGCCCTACCCTACTGGGCGCGCCCACTACCTCGTGGGCACCTCGTGTGCTCTCCGGACTCCGTTTTCGTACACGACACGTATTTTGGTCGGTAAAAATTCATTATATAATCTCCCGGGGGTTTTGACTCCCGTATCACGCAAAAATCCCCTGTTTTTTGTTTCGATCTGTTGCTGCTGCAGATTAGAGCAAGATGTCTTCACAAGAGTCGGTCGGGGAGAGCCAGGTATCTCATCCGGCACCGAGATCAACAACAAACAACAATGCTGACCTCTTTGGGCTAGCAACAGAGGAAGAGATGGAGGCTGATTTGAAGAGGATAGATGCCATGGAAGAGGATCAAGAAGTCACTTCCTGCCTCCAAGCTGGATTCACAATGGAAGAACTGCAGAGCTCGGTTATTCCAAACTCGGTTATCCCTTCCAATGTTAGATTTCTTTCTTATGAGAATATGAAAAAGAGTGTCACTAGTTCTCCCGCAGCTATGCAGCACCCTTGGGTGCAGGGAGCTTTGACTGTTACAGGAAAACTCCGGAAGGAAATAATGGACCTCAAGCAGCAAGTCAATAAGCTAGAGGAGGAGAATCGTATCCTGAGGGGCATCATCGCCAAGAATATCACATCACCACCTCCTTTGGCAGTGCCCTTACTTTTTACATTTTATCCTTTGGCAAGCACAATATGTTGGAAAGATCCTGGTATATATGGCTAATTGGATGTGAGTTTTCATGAACTATTACTGTTGACATTACCCTTGAGGTAAAACGTTGGGAGGCAAAACTATAAGCCCCTATGTCGGTGTCAAAACCGGCGGATCTCGAGTAGGGGGTCCCGAACTGTGCGTCTAAGGCGGATGGTAACAGGAGGCAGGGGACACGATGTTTTACCCAGGTTCAGGCCCTCTTGATGGAGGTAAAACCCTACGTCCTGCTTGATTTATTCTTGATGATATGAGTATTACAAGAGTTGATCTACCACGAGATCGGAGAGGCTAAACCCTAAAAGCTAGCCTATGGTATGATTGTATGTTGTCCTATGGACTAAAACCCTCCGGTTTATATAGACACCGGAGGGGGCTAGGGTTACACAAGGTCGGTTACAAAGGAGGAGATATCTGTATATGTATTGCCTAGCTTGCCTTCCACGCCAAGTAGAGTCCTATCCGGACACGGGACGAAGTCTTCAATCTTGTATCTTCATAGTCCAACAGTCCGGCCAAAGGATATAGTCCGGCTGTCCGAAGACCCCCCAATCCAGGACTCCCTCAGTAGCCCCCGAACCAGGCTTCAATGACGATGAGTCCGGCGCGCAGTGTTGTCTTCGGCATTGCAAGGCGAGTTCTTCTCTATATTTCGAATGTTTGTAAAGCAGTGTCCGGTCCCATAAATGTTTGGACCTCTTGGCTTTTGTGCCCAATAAGGACTATCTCCCACACGTCGAATGAATACGAGGCGCCAGGGCGTTTTTACATTCGCCCCCTAGCCAGATAAATAAATTGTCTATTAAAGGGATGGGGATTCTCAGATCTGATCCATACCATCCTCCCCCAGTGAGAATCCATCAGAGCGTGCTTCGGAAAAATCCATTCCAGCATGGCCGACCTCTGCAGCTCCTCCTCCCGCCCCCGTAGCCCTAAGCCCGGTGATTGGGAGAGGTGTTCAGTCCCACACATTCGATTAGTCGAACTGCAGACTAAGGGATTTCTCCCTCCAGCATACATGGTGCCTGTTCGAGCCGGGCTCGCCACCTATAATGGCGGGGAGCAGGCGAAGAGCTTCCCCAGCCCCTCTATGGGGGAGCGGGTATGCCTTGTCCCTTATTTATTGAGGGGACTCGGATTTCTGATTCATTTGTTCCTCCGCGGGCTCCTGGAGTTCTACGGCCTCCAATTACATAATTTCACCCCTGCCTCCATTTTACACATTGCCAGCTATGTTGCTCTCTGCGAGTTGTTCCTGGGCTGCGAGGCTCATTTCGAGCTGTGGAAAAGGTTATTTTGCCTCGTCCCTCACACACAGAGGGGGTTACTTTATCAAGTGGGCGGAGCCGAAGTATGGCGCATCGCCGGAACCGGATACCTGTCTGGTACCCCGAAGAAGGCGTCCGAAGACTGGCCTTCGGAATGGTTTTATATGGAGGACGTTCCCTTTCCGGACCCTGTTCGGCGGGGTCTTCCTGAGTTCAGCGATGCTCCTCTGAAGAAACGCCGAAGTTGGCGCCCACGAAGGCCCCAGTAGGAAGACAACGGAGAAGTCCTTTACCTGATGAACCTGATTAAAGCATTGGCTCAATCCGGATTGACAGTGATCGAAGTCATGTCAATATGCATAATGCGGGGAGTGCAACCACTTCAATATCGAGGGCACCCCTTGTGGTGTTTTAACGGGGCGGATGATGCCACCCGTTGCGGGCGTAAGTGTCCGGACAATGCCGCCGCTTTAGCAAAAATTCTGTCCGAATTGTTCAAGGGAGAGGAAGAGGAGTTCATCCGCATCAAGCCACGGGATGGATTCTCTATGTACAACCCTCCAAGCTGGGTGAGTTATATCTCCTTACTCCCATTCTTCCCGCATTCTTTGTCGTAGGTATTCAACTTGCCATTTTGCGGCAGGAACTGCGAAAAGCCATAAAGGAGGTCAACAGCCCCTCTTGAAGAAGATCCTACCATATTCGTGGAGCTGATAGACTGGCAGTTCTATCAGTTAAGCTGTGATGATGCCATGGTGGCTATTACGGCCGACTATCCCGGACTGCTTCCTGCATCGCACGTAAGGAAAACCAAAAATCCCAACTTCAAAAACTAGAATCCCCTTCTAGACACTTCACCTACCATATACACATGGTGTTTTTACAGGGAAGGCATTCGGGACGCCCCGCCGAACCCGCAGCAACTCGCCAACAAGAGGCATCGAGGCCGGGCAGGCCAAAAAGGAAGGCGGTCAGGACGGAGACGCCGGCGCAAAGGTATAACAGAAACCCCGCTCCGTGGTTATCGTATTTCTCGAAATGTAATGACGCCCATGTTTCTTTGACAGAAAAACGCTCGCCGGAATATGTCTGGTGATGCTGCCGATCACTCTTCCACCAGTCGGGCTCCAGGGCCGGACATAGAGGCGGAAGCCGATATGGGGCAAACGCCGGATAATCCCCCTATAGGATGCAGATAGATTATCCGCCACAAATTCAGAAGTGGAAAGCGCCATGAAGCATAGGCGCCGCCGGGCCGTACTCCGCGACGCTTGTTTCTCACCAGAGGCATTTGATGCCTTCAATTCCGGAGAGGCGTACCTCCGTGCTGCTCAAGATGGTCTAGCCAGAGCCACGGATCAGTATGTAAAGGATGTACGGGGAAGTAAATCTGACGGTTATATGTATCAGTAGCCCCTGAGACTTGAAACAGTTAGTAGAACTGATTTAAGGATCATCTTTATTGTGCAGGTTCTTACAGAGAAGAATACTCGGCTGTCACAGGAGCTGGAAGAATGCAAGACCCAACTGGGGGCCGTTGTTGCCGCATTGAAGGAACCAAAAAAGTCTCCTACTGGTAACATTTACTTTAAAGAATGATGGTTACCATATAGTGTGCGGCGTGGCTGCAGATCTAACAATAGATGTTGCAGATGAATCTGGAGAAAATCCGGAGGACCAGCATGTCGTGCGGCAGCTAAAGGCTGGCGAACGCGTGCTGACTGAGGTCAGGCGGGAGAAAAACAATCTCCAAGACGCCAATACCAAGCTGAGCGTGGAACTGAAAGATGTTTGAGCCCAGCTTGTAGACTCCGAGAAGGAGAATAAGCGGCTTCGACGTGGCATTTTCAGTAAGTGCTTGAACGAATCCTTTTGAAGGAGTTCGGCGAAGAAACCGGCTAACAGCGTTATGTCTGTAGGTATGCTGACGGGACGTCCTGCGGAGGAAATGCCCGGGTCTGCGGGTGATCTTCTATCCGAGCTCTCACAACTGCATGAACAAGTTCGACAGGTGATGCAAGGTGTTGCCCAGGCCTTGTGGCCATCCATCTCCCTGCCAGAAGGCATTGCAGAGCTTACGGAGATGCTCAAGGTAGCACAGTGGCGCTTTCGATTATGGAATATATCGGCCTGCCGTCAAGGTGCCAGGGAAGCCTGGGCCATGGTGAAGACGCGGTATACCAAGGCTGACCCAAATCACATGGCCGAGGTCAGACCTGTGGGGCCCGACGGAAAAGAGATCCCTGTTAGCTTAGTTTATGGGCAAGTAGAATTAGCCGCAAAGTATTCCCAACAGGATTGTAGGCTAGACCGCCTGTTGGATGGTATAGAAGAGGAATTTAGTTAGTTTGCATGACTATGTAATTAAAGTGACATGTATAATGCCTTCTAGCCGGATTGTAGATCATTTGTCATGGCGGACCTTTTCGCTTCAACCTCGGGACCCGATAGTCCGTAGTGTATCTGAATACCCGCTCGGTTATATAAGAACCGGGTATGCGTGGAGACCAGGCGTAGGGGTCATTAGTGCTTGAACAGACAAGTGCCCAACTAGTTATGTTATATTACATGGTTAGTAAGAAACATCTTCCAGGGAGAATAGTTCCGTTAAGGGTTCCTTTCCCTGGGTAAGCATGCCCTAAAGTGCATGTCCGAACTGCGATAGGAAACGCAGGAAAAAACATCTGGGGGCACATATGGAAAATAAATAAAAATCATCTTTTGTTCACCGACCGAATATTCCCTTAAGAACGCTAGCTTTCGGCTTCACCCAGTCTGAGGTACACATCCGGCTGACCCGGCAGTAACAATCGCAGAGGTGCTCCCCTTATGCCCTAGCCGAATTAACGGGAACGTAGGAAACCCAGCTTGGCCAAAACTTAAGTCATATCGATGCATATAATGGCGAAAAAGGTACATGCGGAAGTATAACACATGTGCGGGGCGTGAGGCCCAGATAAATAATTAAGCTTCTGTGAAAGAAGCCCCCAGGTATGATGAGCGCGGTTAGCGCATCCATAATGTGCAGGCGAGGCACAAGTTGGCCCTTGAAGGCCTAGAAAAAGAATAAAAGAGAGAAAGAAAGAAAAACGAGACAGATAATGCATATGCAAAAAATGGACAGAGGAAGGAGACGAACATAAAGTCCGGCGCTAGGCGTAGAATCTTCGGAGCCTGGCTGCGTTCCATGGGTTCGGCTCAAGTCGATTATTCGATGCATCCCGCAGACGGTATGCTCCACCGGTCAGAACTTGATCAATAATGAAGGGTCCTTCCCATTTGGGCTCGAGCTTGGACTTTTTCTTCTCTGGCAGGCGTAGAACTAACTTGCCAACGTTATAAGTTTTGGCCCGTACTTCTCTGCTTTGGTATCTGCGAGCCTGTTGCTGATAAAAATGCGGAACAGGCTTTTGCCACGTCGTGCTCCTCCTCCAGGGTGTCCAGACTGTCCTGCCGATCGAGCTCAGCTTCTCTTTCTTCGTACATGCGCAATCGAGGTGAGTCATGGATTATGTCACAGGGCAAGACTGCCTCTGTGCCGTACACCATAAAGAAGGGTGTGTATCCGGTACTACGATTCGGCGTGGTCTGCAGCCCCCAGAGTACGGAGTCGAGCTCCTCTACCCAGTGCATGTTAGACTCCGTTAAGGACTGCACTAATCTGGGTTTAATGCCGCTCATGATAAGACCGTTTGCTCGCTCAACTTGGCCGTTGGTTTGTGGGTGATAGACGAAAGCATAATCGAGCTTGATGCCCATTTTGCTGCACCAGAGTTTTACCTCATCGGCCATGAAGTTCGTGCTGTTGTCAGTGATGATGCTGTGGGGATGCCATAACGGTGTATGACCCCGGATATGAAGTCTATCACCGGTCCGGATTCGGCTGTTTTAATAGGTTTGGCTTCTATCCATTTGGTGAATTTATCCACCATGACCAGTAAGTATTTTTTCTTGTGGGTTCCCCCTTTAAGGGGTCCAACCATGTCAAGCCCCCAGACCGCGAAGGGCCATGTAATGGGGATTGTTTGGAGGGCGGTGGGTGGCATGTGGCTTTGATTTGCAAAAAGCTGGCAACCGGCGCAGCGTTGGACCAAGTCCTGTGTGTCTGCCCGGGCTGTCGGCCAATAGAATCCTGTACAGAAGGCCTTGCTTACAAGAGCCCAGGCTGCGGCGTGGTGGCCGCCGAGTCCAGCATGAATTTCTGCCAAAAGTTTCCGCCCTTCCTCTTCGAAGATGCACCTTTGAATGACTCCGGTAGTGCTTTTTTATACAGTTCTCCCTCATGGACCCTGTAGGCCTTGGATCGCCGCATTATGCAGCGTGCCTCATTTTGGTCCTCCGGAAGTTCCTGCCTAGTTAGGTAGGCCAGGAATGGTTTTGTCCACGGGGCTATGATGGCCATTATTATGTGGGCTGAAGGTGTTATTTCGGTGCCAGAGCCTCCGATTATGTCAGAGTGTTCGGTATTGGGCATTTTGGTCGGGTCCGGACTATTGTTACCGGTGTCCCCTACCCATACCCCGGATGGCTTAAACAACCTCTCCAAAAAGGTGTTGGGGGGACCGCATCGCGTTTTGCGCCTATGCGGGCGAGGATATCCGCCGCCTGATTGTTTTCCCGAGCCACATGGTGAAATTCTAGCCCCTCGAACCGAGCTGACATTTTTAGGACGACATTGTGATAGGCCGCCATTTTCGGATCCTTGGCATCAAAGTCTCCATTTATTTGGGATATTGCGAGGTTCGAATCCCCAGGCACCTCTAGGCGTTGAATGCCCATGGAAACTGCCATCCGAAGACCATGTAACAGGGCTTCGTATTCAGCTGCATTGTTGGAGTCTGTATACAGTATCTGGAGTACGTATTGAACTGTATCTCCAGTTGGGGACGTCAGGACGACGCCAGCCCCCAGACCAGCCAGCATTTTGGAGTCGTCGAAGTGCATGATCCAATTGGAGTATGCGCCGTACTCTTTAGGGAGTTCGGCTTCCGTCCATTCGGCGACAAAGTCAGCCAATACTTACGATTTAATGGCTCGCCGGGGTTTGTATGTTATGTCGAACGGGAGGAGCTCAATGGCCCATTTGGCAATCTGGCCCGTGGCGTCGCGGTTGTTTATAATATCATCAAGTGGCACTTCCGAGGCTACTGTAATTGAACACTCTTGAAAGTAGTGCCGTAGCTTCTGGGATGCCATGAATACCGCATAGGCTATCTTTTCATAATGTGGGTACCGTGATTTTCATAGAGTGAGGACAGTGGATACATAATATACCGGCTTTTGAAGGGGGAATTTATGTCCGTCCGTTTCTCGTTCGACGACGAGCACTGTGCTTATGACCTGATGAGTTGCCGCAATGTACAACATCATTGGTTCGCCAATGTTTGGCGTGGACAGGATTGGGTAGGTTGCCAGTATGGCTTTTATTTCTTCCAATCCGGTTGTGGCAGCGTCCATCCACTCGAAGTGTTCGGTGCGCCGAAGGAGGCGATAAAGGGGTAATGCCTTTTCACCTAAGCAGGAGATAAAGCGGCTTAGAGCCGCCACACATCCGGTTAATTTCTGGATTTGTTTGAGGTCTGTTGGGATAGCCAACTGTGACAGAGCTCGGATTTTTGGCCGGATTTGCTTCAATTCCCCTACTGGAGACAATGAAGCCCAGGAGCTTTCCAGCTGGTACACCGAAAACGCATTTTTCTGGATTGAGCTTGATGTCGTATGTTTGGAGGTTGTCGAATATGAGCCTCAAGTCGTCTATTAGAGAGTCGACGTGTTTGGTTTTGACGACCACATCATCTACGTATGCTTCTACTATTTTTCCGATCTGTTTCTCCAGACATGTCTGAATCATGCGCTGATATGTTGCGCCGGCGTTTTTGAGCCCGAAAGGCATTGTGTTGAAACAGAAGGGACCGTATGGTGTGATGAATGCCGTTGCGTCTTGGTCGGACTCCGCCATCTTGATTTGGTGGTAACCAGAGTATGCGTCGAGGAAACCCAATGACTCATGTCCTGCGGTAGCATCAATAATTTGATCAATGCGGGGGAGGGGGAAGGGATCCTTTGGGCAAGCTTTATTGAGGTCCTTGAAATCGACACAAAGGCGCCAGGATTTATCCTTCTTTGGTACCATCACCAGGTTTGCTAGCCAGTCCGGGTGTTTTATTTCTCTGATGAATCCGGCCTCCAATAACTTGGCTAGTTCCTCTCCCATGGCCTGTCTCTTAGGTTCGGAGAAACGCCGAAGAGCCTGCTTGACCGGCTTGAACCCCTTTAGGATATTGAGGCTATGCTCGGCCAGCCTGCATGGGATTCCTGGCATGTCTGAGGGATGCCAGGCGAATATGTCCCAATTCTCGCGCAGGAACTCTCGTAGTGCAGCGTCCACAGCGGGGTTTAACTATGCCCCGATGGAGGCTGTTTTTGTAGGGTCTGTTGGGTGGACTTGGAATTTTACTATTTCATCCGCTGGTTTAAAAGAGGTGGACTTGGATCTCTTGTCGAGTATCACGTCGTCCCTATCCACTGTGGAGCGTAGCGTGGTTAATTCCTCGGCCGAGAGGGCTTCGGATAATGCCTTGAGGGCCAGTGCGGCTGTTTTGTTTTTGGCGCGGAGTGCTGTGTCCGGATCACTGGCGAGAGTGATGATTCCGTTTGCCCGGGCATTTTGAGCTTCATGTACCTGTAATGGGGTACGGCTTGGAAGATTGTGAATGCCTCCCATCCTAAAAGAGCGTGATATCCACTACTGAATGGGGCCACTTGGAATGTAATTTCTTCGGACCTGTAGTTCTCCGGCGTGCCGAATACCACATCTAGTGTGATTTTCCCAGCACAACGTGCTTCCCGACTGGGGGTGATTCCTCTGAAGGTTGTGCTACTTTGCTCAATGCGGTTCCAGTCTATTTCCATCTTTTGAAGAGTTTCCTCGTAGATGAGGTTTAATCCACTGCCGCCGTCCATGAGTACTTTGGTGAGTCGAAAGCCGTCCACGATTGGACTGAGGACCAGTGCGGCTGGTGCTGGGCTGTTCGGAATTTAGGTTCATCACTGGAATTGAAGGTGATAGCCGTGTCGCTCCATGGATTTATTGCTGCCACGTGGCAGATTTCGGCAATGCTGCGGAGTGTTCGCTTGCGCCTATTATTTGATGCGAAGGTCTCAAAGACTGTTAATACCGTATTGTTATCCGTGGGATGGTACTCTGTGGCATCTGGGATGAGAAGATCCTCACCGCTTTTGGCTACCTGCCGGAGTATCCAACATGCTCTAAGGCTGTGTGTTGGTATGGTATCCGCCGTACTATGAATTTTGCAGGGGCCATTAAGCCATCCCTCCAATACGGTTCCATGCCCTGTAGAGGGTTTTTGTTTCTTTGTAACAAACTCGGGTGTCTTATGATAGTGCACCCTTTTGCTTCGGACTGGGTGTATATTCTGAGCCGGATTATCCCAAAATTTTGTTTCGGTTTTCCAGGCGCTTTCCATCGCACAGTACTTTCGTACTATGGACGCCAAGTCAGCGAAGCGTGATATGTCACGGCAACTTATGGCATTAAGGATTCCCTTGTCCGTGCAGTTATTGCAAAAAAGTGAGACCGCGTCTTCCTCGCGGCAGTCCTTAACCTTGTTCATCACAAGGAGGAATCTGGCCCAATAATGATGTACTCTTTCATGGGGCTCTTGCCTGATGTTGGAAAGATCATTTATGTCTGGGTGGGTGGGTGGTTTTGAGTCCAAACCCCTACCCGATCTGAGACCCAGGGGCCAAGGAGTTTCCGATCTTGGAAGTTCAGATTCCGGGATGTTGCCTGATGAGTCAGGCCCGCTGCCTGACTCTAGGTTCAGGGTTTGGGAGATGTCCTCCCATAAACGGGTATCTGGCTTGGAGAGCTCAGGAATTCGGACATAGTTGGTCCTCAAGATAGAGGAGGAATCACTGCATTGTTCCTCCACCACCGCAACATGATGGGTGACCAGTGGAGAATTAATCTCCCTTTGATCGGGTTTAAGCCCAATCCGATCATAGTCCGTAGCGACCCCCAAGGCAGCGATGCGATCCAAGAGTTCGTTTAGGGAAGAGAGCTCTATTGGATCCATCTGCTTGGCGAATTCCGAGCCGACGTGGAGGCTGTTTTCGATGACCCGAGAAGTCATCGTCGATGCAGCGGCCGAACAGGCGGTCATGATGAAACTGCCTAGCCGGAGAGTTTGGCCAACAACCAGAGCTCCCTCGGCGGTAATTTTGTTTTTAACAACGAGATGAGGCATCCTTCCTTACGGCGACGTCATAGAGGAACTCTCAATGAAAGCACCAATGTCGGTGTCAAAACCGGTGGATCTCGGGTAGGGTGTAGCGACCAGACCTCAAACAGTCTGATCTCTGTGCTCCGGTGTCATCCCTGGATCAGTAATGCTGACACCACACAGTACTCGGAGGATTTATAGCAGAGTAGCAATCACACACTTATTACATCGAGTGTCTCAAAAGAGAACTTATTACAATAAATATGGCTTAAGGCCAACTAATAACGATAACAGCGGAAGGCTTGGAAGATAAGTGAGTCCATCAACTCCAACAGCATCACTGAGTATAGAACCACGACCTAAAACTCCTCAATCATCGTCTGAAAAGTCTGCAACATTAACGTTGCAGCCCGAAACGGGTCAGCACATGGAATATGCTGGCAAGGTAACACATAGAGAGTAATGGAATGCAACAGCTATACTATATGCATATTTGGCTGGTGGAAGCTCTATGGTTTCAGTTTTTGCGTAAAGCCAATTTTTCCCTACTTCAAAGGAATAAAATTAATTACTATCAAGGTGGTTGTTAAACATTGAGAATGGTTGACAGCATTCTCAATCCCAATTAAGTAACATCATTAAAACCCATCAAAATTAATTTAGAGTAACATGTTGAGATTCACATGAAAATCCAGGTACTAGATACTCAAGATTGTCCATAACCGGGGACATGGCTAACCATGATTAGTTTGTTACACTCTGCAGAGGTTTGCGCACTTTTCCCCACAAGACTCGATCGCCTCCGTTTGGTTTCTCGCACTACATGGTGTTTGAGAAGATGGATGACCGAGACATAGTCTTTCAGAAGCGCTAGCACCTTATGATCGGGTAGACCGTACCACCTACATCCCCTACATCTGCTAGTCTACCACTGTAAGAGTTCGCACAATTTAGTCAACTATGCCAGAGCCCATATTGTCTTGTGGCTGCACACGGAAGTTTCTAGTATGAATAATCTCATGATCCCTTTAAGCCTGGGTGGCGGTCCAAAGAAAAACAGGCAAGTCCTGGAAACCCCAGGTGCCTCAATCCACCCAGATGTGTGTTAGGTTGCCACCTTAGATAAACCATTAATTAACAATCTCACATCTGTCATGGATATCACTCACCCAATCCACGTCTACTAACATAGCATGGCATAATAAGCAAACGTAGAAGTAACTCCCAAAGGTTTGATAATAAACAGGTAATAGGTACTACCTCATCTACTTCCCATCCCACAATTTAATTAGATCCTAATCATGCAATGTGTGAGGATTGATCTAATGCAATAAAACTGGGTTGTAGAAAAGGTATGATCAAAGTGTTACTTGCCTTGCTGATGATCCGCGTAACCTAGAGATTCGAAGTAACAGGCGGCGCCCTCCGGGTATTCTATCGCAGACAAACAACAAGCATACAATAAGTACTCATCTAATGCACGGGTAAAACTCAAATAGAAGATCTAACCAGAAAGTAAGAAAGTTCAACTTAAGAACCCTGGTTTGCAAAAAGAATCAAATCGAACGAAGCAAAAGAAATCAAAACGGCGAAAGAAAACAACTTTGTCTAGTAATCTGGATCTAGGGCAAATTTTACAGTACAAAAACATGTTTAAGTTGATTATTCGGAAAGAGGGTTTCGAGACGAAACTCCAGGCGCTTGAATCGCCTGATTCCGGTAAACGAGCGAAAAGTTATACTAAAACGAAAACCGGATCAGAAATCGCGATCAGAAAATAACCGCGGAAAATCCGACGAAAAAGAAAAACGACGAACAGAATTTTTTTTAAACAGCACGGAAAACGGGGCGGCGGCGAACCTCGGGCGGCGCGCACTCCGGCGAGTCGGCGGCGGCGGCGGCTA
Source organism: Triticum urartu (assembly GCF_003073215.2). Lineage (NCBI taxonomy): Eukaryota > Viridiplantae > Streptophyta > Magnoliopsida > Poales > Poaceae > Triticum > Triticum urartu. Next base: position 113,065,930 of record NC_053024.1, on the reverse strand, counting down.
GGGTTAGGTCAGGGGCGGCTGGCGGCTGGGCTTTCGGGCCCCGGGGCGGCGGCTTATATAGCCTTGGCCGGCGGTGTCCTGGCCGAGTACGGCCCAAAGTCGGTTCCGCGTGTTTTTTTTTAATTTCACTCGGAAGAAAAATAAAAAGAAATACTAAACGGACTCCAAAAAATCACGAAATAAATTTTGCCGGGTTCCTAAAATCAAGCCCGATAAAGTGAACATTTATCTGGGCCCAAACTACAACTTTGAAAAACGCGCATTTTTCCTAAATTCAAATAAAAATACCGAAAAACTCCGAAATAAATCTTATTTGATTTTTTTATTAAATCCTCAATATTTCTATATTTTGGGAAAGTCATTTTATTCCCTCTCTCATATTTTTGTAATAGAATTGATGATAAAATAAATAAAATCAAATGATCATGTTTACATAATTTGAGAAAACTCAAATATGTAAATAACGAAATCCCCAACTCTCTCCGTGGGTCCTTGAGTTGCTTAGGATTTTCTAGGATCAAAACCAAAAGCAAAATAAAATATGATATGCATGATGACCTAATGTATGACATTCCAAATTGAAAATTTGGGATGTTACAAACCTACCCCCCTTAAGATGAATCTCGCCCTCGAGATTCGGGTTGGCTAGAAAATAGGTGAGGGTGGTCTTTGAGCAAATCTTCCTCTTGCTCCCAGTTGGCTTCATCCTCCGTGTGGTGTCTCCATTGAACTTTGCAAAACTTGATAACCTTGCTACGAGTAACTCGGCTGGCAAACTCAAGAATCTTGACTGGTTTCTCCTCATAGGTCAAATTGTTATCCAACTGAATTGCTTCTAATGACACTGTGTCTCTCAAAGGTATGTCAGTCATCTCCGCGTGACACTTCTTCAACTGAGACATGTGAAACACATCATGCACTCCGGCCAATCCTTCTGGCAATTCCATCTTGTGGGCCACTTCTCCCATACGCTCCAAAACTCGATATGGTCCTACAAATCGTGGCACTAACTTCCCCTTAACTCCAAATGCTTAATCCCTCGAAGTGGGGATACTCGAAGATAAGCTCTATCTCCGACTTTGTAAACTGTCTCCTTGCGTTTAGAATCTGCGTAGCTCTTCTGCCTGGACTGGGCTACCTTGAGCCTATCGCGTATCAACTTCACCTTCTGTTCAGACTCCTTAATCAGATCTGGTCCAAACAACTGGCGGTCTCCAACTTCGTCCCATGACAACGGTGTCCTGCACCTCCTTTCGTACAAAGCTTCAAAAGGGGCCATCTTCAAACTGGCCTAATAGCTATTATTGTAAGAGAACTCTGCATATGGCAAATTTTTGTCCCAACTAGATCCATAATCTAGCGCACAAGCTCTCAGCATATCCTCCAACATCTGATTGACTCTCTCGGTCTGTCCATCTGTCTGCGGGTGAAAAGCTGTACTAAATTCTAACCTAGTACCCAAAGTCTCATGCAACTGCTTCCAGAACTTTGAGGTAAACTGGGTTCCTCTATCTGATACGATGCTCCTCGGAACTCCATGCAAACATACGATCCTGGTCATGTATATCTTTGCCAACTTAGCACTGGTGTAAGTGGTCTTTACTGGGATAAAATGAGCTAATTTCATCAATCGATCAACTACAACCCAAATCGAGTCATAGCCTGAACGAGTCCTTGGTAATCCCGTGATAAAATCCATGCCTAGCTTATCCCACTTCCATTCGGGTATCGGCAATGGTTGCAATAATCCTGCTGGCTTCTGATGCTCTGCCTTTACTCTCTGACATACGTCACAAACTGCTACATACTCCGCAATATCCTTTTTCATTCCAGTCCACCAGAATATATCCTTCAAATCCAAATACATCTTGGTATTTCCTGGGTGAATCGAATACGGTGAATCATGTGCCTCTTGCAAAATCAACTTCCTGATTTCCGGGTTGTTGGGCACGTAAACGCGGTCTTCAAACCATAGGGTGTCGTGCTCATCCTCACGAAATCCTTTAGCTTTTCCTTTGCTCAGTTTCTCCTTTATAGCGGCAATCTCTTTGTCAGTTTTCTGAGCTTCTCTGATTCTATCCATCAAAGTTGACTGAATTTCCAATGCTGCTACATAGCCTCTCGGAACTATTTCTAAACATAGTTCACGAAGATTTTCTGCTAACTCCTTGGGTATTTCTCCTGTCATTAGTGTATTGACATGACTCTTGCGGCTTAAGGCATCAGCTACTACATTAGCCTTCCCGGGATGATAATGCAATTTCATATCATAATCTTTGATAAGCTCCAACCATCTCCTTTGTCTGAGATTCAACTCCTTCTGTGTGAAAATGTACTTCAAACTCTTGTGATCCATGTACACCTCACAATGATTTCCAATGAGGAAATGTCTCCATGTCTTCAATGCATGCACTACGGCTGCTAACTCCAAATCATGCGTAGCATAATTCAACTCATGGGGCTTCAGTTGTCGTGAAGCATACGAAACAACTCTCCCTTCCTGCATAAGCACTGCTCCAAGTCCTCGATGTGAAGCGTCGCAATACACCTCATAATCCTTGGTTTGATCTGGCAAAATCAACACTGGTGAGGTAACCAAACGGTTCTTCAACTCCTGAAAACTTGCCTCACACTCCTCAGTCCATTTGAACTTAGTATCCTTCTTCAGCAACTCCGTCATAGGCTTCGAAATCTTTGAAATTTTTTCAATAAACCTCCGGTAGTATCCTGCGAGTCCAAGAAAACTCCGGATCTCTCCAACTGTTGTTGGTGCTTCCCACGTGGTCACGGTTTCCACTTTAGCGGGATCTACTGCTATACCTTCTCCAGATATAACGTGTCCGAGGAATCTTACTTCCTTCAACCAAAACTCACATTTGCTGAACTTGGCATATAATTGATGTTCTCTGAGCTTTCCAAGTACCAAACGTAAATGCTCCTTATGCTCCTCTTCATTCTTCGAATAAACCAGGATATCATCAATGAACACTACGACGAACTTATCCAAAAACTCCATAAACACTTTGTTCATCATGTTCATAAAATAGGCAGGCGCGTTAGTCAGACCAAATGACATAACGGTATACTCATACAGTCCATATCTTGTGGTAAAAGCTGTCTTCGGAATATCCTGTTCTCGAATCTTCAACTGGTGGTATCCTGATCGCAAATCGATCTTGGAAAACACTTTAGCCCCTTGCAACCGATCAAACAGATCATTGATCATTGGTAGCGGGTACTTGTTCTTGATTGTTACTTCATTCAATCCTTGATAGTCAACAACCATCCTTAACGATCCATCCTTCTTCTCCACAAAAAGTACTGGCGATCCCCAAGGCGAAGAACTTGGGCGAATATATCCCTTATCCAGTAACTCCTTAATCTGCTTCTTAATTTCCACCAAATCTTTTGCTGGCATCCTATATGGTCTCTTTGATATTGGCCCAGTGCCTGGCAATAGCTCAATCAAAAACTCAATGTCTCTATCTGGTGGCATGCCTGGCAACTCTTCGGAAAATACATCAGGAAAATCCTTTACCACTGGTACTTCCTCCTGCACAACTCCTGTTAGGCAATTTACTTGGGTCCTCTTTGGCACATGCCGGGATACATACTTGATCCTTCTCCCTTCTGGTGTGGTAAGCAAAATTGACTTACTAGCACACTCAATATTCCCTTTATAGTTTGATAACCAATCCATGCCTAATATCACATCCAATCCTTGAGATTCCAATACTATTAGGTCTGAGGGAAAAACATAGTTACCAATCCTTAATGGTAACCGATCACACCATAGACTAGCCACATATTCTGCTCCGGGAGAGGTTACTAACATGGGTGACCTAAGGGCTTGGGTTGGTAGGTTATACTTATCCACAAATCCCCTTGAGATGTATGAATGCGATGCACCAGTATCAAAAAGAACGAGTGCAGTAAATGACTTAACCAAAAACTTACCTATTACTGCATCGGGCTGAGCTTCAACCTCCTCCACATTAACGTGGTTCACCTGTCCCCTGTTGAAAGGGTTCGGCTTCTTTCCAGAATTTCCGTTGCCGTTTTGGCCTCTAGGACATTCATTTGCAAAATGTCCTGGCTTCGAACACTTATAGCAAGTGACGTGGCTCAAGTCCTTCTTGGCTGGGGTCGATGGGGTGCTGCGGTTATGGCCATTGCTTCCTCCATTCCCATTACCATTCTTGGTGCCATTGTGATTGTGCGAGCTACCTACTCCATGGGTATGCTGAAAATGTCCTCTCGGTCTAGGGGTAAAATGAGGCTTCTGCTGAGCTCCTGAATTATACTTTCCTTGTCCATACTTCCTCTTGCGGTTCTCAATTTGCTGCTGCTTCCCTTCAATCATAAGAGCACGATCTACCAACTCCTGGTAGTTTTTGAAGGTGGCTACCATCAACTGCATACTCAACTCATCATTCAGTCTTTCCAGGAATTTCTCCTGCTTAGCTGCATCTGTAGCAACGTCATCTGGGGCATAACGTGCTAGCTTACTAAACTCCTCCACATACTGGCCAACTGTCCGTCCTCCTTGGCGCAAGTTACGAAACTCACGTTTCTTCATGGCCATTGTTCCCGCTGAAACATGGCCAGTACGAAAAGCCTGCTGAAACTGGTCCCATGTGACAGTGTCGACTGGGAAGGTAGTTGTGAAATTCTCCCACCAAGAAGCTGCGGGTCCTTCTAACTGATGTGCGGCAAACTTAACCTTCTCCACATCTGTGCATCCTGCTGTGGTCAACTCCCTAGCTATCTTGCGGAGCCAATCATCTGCTACTATCGGCTCGGTGCTACTGGAAAACACCGGCGGATTTAGCCTAAGAAAACGAGCTAAGTGGTCAACAGGTGGTGGTGGTGGTGGTGGGTTGTTGTTGTTGTTCCCCTGATTATGATTCTGAACTAGCAACCGCATCAAGGTGTTCTGCTGCTGGATCAACTGGGTGAGCTCCGGCGGAAAGGCAAATCCGGGGTCACGTCTCGGAGGCATCTGAGGTTTTAGAAAAGATGAGATATAAGAATAGAGGGGGTCTAAAGGGAAAACACTACCCATATGCACATGAGGCAAAATCACACAATTCACTTCAATCAATCAAACAAGGACATACAATCTATCTAGCTATCGCAAAAGTGCTCGGACTACTATATTTACATGGTGGACTACTACTACTGATGAGGTGGTCTACTAGAAATATTCTATGGTTGTAGGCTCCATGATATCCGCTCCTGCTTCATCAACATAGTCATCATCGCTACTATCTTGTTCCGAGTCGGTGCCGTCAATGATGATGTAGTCCTCCGGGCTAATCTCCTTGGGTTCTTCGTCTTCATCTACTAGTGTCGGGCCTCCCATAAATATTCCAATCTTCTTGATTAGATCGTCATTCTTCTCCACCACTAGTTCAATTTCTTCTTCATAATCTTCGCGTGTAGCCTTGAGTTCTTCCTCCAGTTCCTTGATTCTAGTCTTAGCCTTCTTCAGATCTATCATGTCGGCACACATCTGATTCTCCTGTCGTCGAATGTGCTGATTTAACTCCTGAATAAAAGCGGCAATTGATCTATCTTTCCTGGTGCTGATCATCTCCCAGTGTTCATCTTGGCGCCCGCAAATCTGGTAGATAGTATCCTTGAGATCCTTGCGGTAGACTTCTCCAATGCGTCCCATGGCGATGTGAGCTGCCATACTCTTTCCTAGACTCCAAGTTGGTGCATCAAAAGAAAACTCTATGGGCTCAGTGACTGGCATGAACGTCCTTCCTGGAACTTGAACTTGAATCATCCAGTGCTCTTCTTCAGGTAAACTGGCGTTGTAGGTTCCCGTGAAGCTTGGTACTCCTATGTTCAGGTATCTAGTGACTTCCTTCAAGTGGCGTCCAAAGGGTGTATCTTCATCCGGTTGTGTGAACTTGTTCCTTGCATCCGCCATCCTAAAGAGTAGAAAAGATGAGAAGTCAGAAGAGAAGAGAGTGAGTAGTGATCTAGGTCTTTAGCTTAGTGGTCGTGTCCTACAGTCAGCGTGTGCTCTGATACCATCTCTGTAGCGACCAGACCTCAAACAGTCTGATCTCTGTGCTCCGGTGTCATCCCTGGATCAGTAATGCTGACACCACACAGTACTCAGAGGATTTATAGCAGAGTAGCAATCACACACTTATTACATCGAGTGTCTCAAAAGAGAACTTATTACAATAAATATGGCTTAAGGCCAACTAATAACGATAACAGCGGAAGGCTTGGAAGATAAGTGAGTCCATCAACTCCAACGGCATCACTGAGTATAGAACCACGACCTAAAACTCCTCAATCGTCGTCTAAAAAGTCTGCAACATTAATGTTGCAGCCCGAAATGGGTCAGCACATGGAATATGCTGGCAAGGTAACACATAGAGAGTAATGGAATGCAACAGCTATACTATATGCATATTTGGCTGGTGGAAGCTCTATGGTTTCAGTTTTTGCGTAAAGCCAATTTTTCCCTACTTCAAAGGAATAAAATTAATTACTATCAAGGTGGTTGTTAAACATTGAGAATGGTTGACAGCATTCTCAATCCCAATTAAGTAACATCATTAAAACCCATCAAAATTAATTTAGAAGTAACATGTTGAGATTCACATGATAATCCAGGTACTAGATACTCAAGATGTCCATAACCGGGGACACGGCTAACCATGATTAGTTTATACACTCTGCAGAGGTTTGCGCACTTTTCCCCACAAGACTCGATCGCCTCCGTTTGGTTTCTCGCACTACAGGGTGTTTGAGAAGACGGATGACCGAGACATAGTCTTTCAGAAGCGCTAGCACCTTACGATCGGGTAGACCGTACCACCTACATCCCCTACATCTGCTAGTCTACCACTGTAAGAGTTCGCACAACTTAGTCAACTATGCTAGAGCCCATAATAGCTTGTGGCTCCACACGGAAGTTTCTAGTATGAATAGTCTCATGATCCCTTTGAGCCTGGGTGGCGGTCCAAAAGAAAAACAGGCAAGTCCTGGAATACCCAGGTGCCTCAATCCACCCAGATGTGTGTTTAAGTTGCCACCTTAGATAAACCATTAATTAACAATCTCACATCTGTCATGGATTCACTCACCCAATCCACGTCTACTAGCATAGCATGGCATAATAAGCAAACGTAGAAGTAACTCCCAAAGGTTTGATAATAAACAGGTAATAGGTACTACCTCATCTACTTCCCATCCCACAATTTAATTAGATCCTAATCATGCAATGTGTGAGGATTGATCTAATGCAATAAAACTGGGTTGTAGAAAAGGTATGATCAAAGTGTTACTTGCCTTGCTGATGATCCGCGTAACCTAGAGATTCGAAGTAACAGGCGGCGCACTCCGGGTATTCTATCGCAGACAAACAACAAGCATACAATAAGTACTCATCTAATGCACGGGTAAAACTCAAATAGAAGATCTAACCAGAAAGTTCAACTTAAGAACCCTGGTTTGCAAAAAGAATCAAATCGAACGAAGCAAAAGAAATCAAACGGCGAAAGAAAACAACTTCGTTCTAGTAATCTGGATCTAGGGCAAATTTTACAGTAACAAAAACATGTTTAAGTTGATTATTCGGAAAGAGGGTTTCGAGACGAAACTCCAGGCGCTTGAATCGCCTGATTCTGATAAACGAGCGAAAAGTTATACTAAAACGAAAACCGGATCAGAAATCGCGATCAGAAAATAACCGCGGAAAATCCGACGAAAAAGAAAAACGACGAACAGAATTTTTTTTAAACAGCACGGAAAACGGGGCGGCGGCGAACCTCGGGCGGCGCGCACTCCGGCGAGTCGTCGTCGGTGGTGGCTAGCGGCGGCTAGGGTTAGGTCAGGGGCGGCTGGCGGCTGGGCTTTCGGGCCCCGGGGCGGCGGCTTATATAGCCTTGGCCGACAGTGTCCTGGCCGAGTACGGCCCAAAGTCGGTTCCGCGTGTTTTTTTTTAATTTCGCTCGGAAGAAAAATAAAAAGAAATACTAAACGGACTCCAAAAAATCACGAAATAAATTTTGCCGGGTTCCTAAAATCAAGCCCGATAAAGTGAACATTTACCTGGGCCCAAACTACAACTTTGAAAAACACGCATTTTTCCTAAATTCAAATAAAAATACCGAAAAACTCCGAAATAAATCTTATTTGATTTTTTTATTAAATCCTCAATATTTCTATATTTTGGGAAAGTCATTTTATTCCCTCTCTCATATTTTTGTAATAGAAATAATTGATGATAAAATAAATAAAATCAAATGATCCTGTTTACATAATTTGAGAAAACTCAAATATGTAAATAACGAAATCCCCAACTCTCTCCGTGGGTCCTTGAGTTGCTTAGGATTTTCTAGGATCAAAACCAAAAGCAAAATAAAATATGATATGCATGATGACCTAATGTATAACATTCCAAATTGAAAATTTGGGATGTTACATAGGGGGTCCCGAACTGTGTGTCTAAGGCGGATGGTAACAGGAGGCAGGGGACACGATGTTTTACCCAGGTTCGGGCCCTCTTGATGGAGGTAAAACCCTACGTCCTGCTTGATTTATTCTTGATGATATGAGTATTACAAGAGTTGATCTACCACGAGATCTGAGAGGCTAAACCCTAAAAGCTAGCCTATGGTATGATTGTATGTTGTCCTACGGACTAAAACCCTCCGGTTTATATAGACACCGGAGGGGGCTAGGGTTACACAAGGTCGGTTACAAAGGAGGAGATATCCATATCCGTATTGCGTAGCTTGCCTTCCACGCCAAGTAGAGTCCTATCCGGACACGAGACGAAGTCTTCAATCTTGTATCTTCATAGTCCAACAGTCCGGCCAAAGGATATAGTCCGGCTATCCGGAGACCCCCCAATCCAGGACTCCCTCACCCTATCTTTCTCTGTGTCCGATTAAAACTCCATACCCATAATTATTGCGTGAGTGTCAGTAATTGTGAAAGATTATATGATAGTTGAGTATGTGGACTTGCTGAAAAGCTCTTATACATTGACTCTTTCCTATGTTATGATAAATTGCAATTGCTTCAATGACTGAGATTGTAGTTTGTTAGTTTTCAATGAAGTTTACGATTCATACTTGATATTGTGATTGAATTATTACTCTAGCATTAGAGATCATATGACAAGAATTATATAAGTTGCTGTTCTAAGAATGATCATGATGCCCTCATGTCCGTATTTTATTTTTATCGACACCTCTATCTCTAAACATGTGGACATATTTTTTGATTTCGGCTTTTTGCTTGAGGACAAGCGAGGTATAAGCTTGGGGGAGTTGATACGTCCATTTTGCGTCATGCTTTTATATCAATATTTATTGCATTATGGGCTGTTATTACACATTATGTCACAATACTTATGCCTATTCTCTCTTATTTTACAAGGTTTACATAAAGAGGGAGAATGCTGGCAGCTGGGATTCTGGGCTGGAAAAGGAGCAAATATTAGAGACCTATTCTGCACAGCTCTAAAAGTCTTGAAACTTCACGGAAGATGTTTTCCAAATATATAAAAAATACTGAGAGCAAGAACTTCATCAGGGGGGCCACACCCTTCCCACGAGGGTGGGGGCGCACCCTACCCCCTGGGCGCGCCCCCTACCTCGTGGGCCCCCTGGTGGCCCTCCGGTGGCCATCTTCTGCTATATGGAGTCTTTCGGTGGGAAAAACATCATAAGCCATCTTCTCGGACGAAACTCCGCCGCCATGAGGCGGAACCTTGGCGGAACCAATCTAGGGCTCTGGCGGAGCTGTTCTACTAGGGAAACTTCCCTCCCAGAGGGGGAAATCATCGCCATCGTCATTACCAACGCTCCTCTCATCGGGAGAGGGCAATCTCCATCAACATCTTCATTAGCACCATCTCATCTCAAAACCCTAGCTCATCTCTTGTATCCAATTCTTGTCTCCAAGTCCGGGATTGGAGCTAGTAGGTTGCTAGTAGTGTTAATTACTCCTGGTAGTTGATGCTAGTTGGTTTAGTTGGTGGAAGATCATATGTTCAGATCCTATATGCATATTAATACCCCTCTCATTATGAACATGTTTATGCTTTGTGAGTAGTTACTTTTGTTCCTGAGGACATGGGAGAAGTCTTGCTATTAGTAGTCATGTGAATTTGGCATTCGTTCGATATTTTGATGAGATGTATGTTGTCTCTCCTCTAGTGGTGTTATGTGAATGTCGACTACATGACACTTCACCATTATTTGGGCCTAGATGAAGGCATTGGGGAGTAATAAGTAGATGATGGGTTGCTAGAGTGACAAAAGCTTAAACACTAGTTTATGCATTGCTTCTTAAGGGGCTGATTTGGATCCATATGTTTCATGCTATGATTAGGTTTACCTTAATACTTTTGTTGTATTTGCGGATGCTTGCAATAGAGGTTAATCATAAGTGGGATGCTTGTCCAAGTAAGGACAGTACCCAAGCACCGGTCCACCCACATACCAAATTATCAAAGTACCGAACGCGAATCATTTGAACGTGATGAAAACTAGCTTGACGATATTCCCATGTGTCCTCAGGAGCGCTTTACATCTTATAAGAGTTTGTCCAGGCTTGTCCTTTGCTACAAAAAGGATTGGGCCACCTTGCTGCACCTTATTTACTTTTTTTTACTTGTTGCTCGTTACAAATTATCTTATCACAAAACTATCTGTTACCACTTATTTCAGTACTTGCAGAGAATACCTTGCTGGAAATTGCTTATCATTTCCTTCTGCTCCTCGTTGGGTTCGACACTCTTACTTATCGGAAGGACTACGATAGATCCCCTATACTTGTGGGTCATCATTAGGCCATCATCGGTTGGTACCATATCGAAATCACTCATGATTGCAAAGAACAGATCTAGCAAGAAAAAGGCGATCGGAAAAGAGAGGCGAACAAAACAACAAATTTTTGTGAAGTGGGGGAGAGGAAAACGAGAGGCAAATGGCAAATAATGTAATTTGCGAGGATATGAGATTTTTGATTAGGAACCTGGTATATGTTGAAGATCCTCCCCGGCAACGGCGCCAGAAATTCCTTTTGATGTCGCTTGAAGCTACGTCGATATTTCCCCAAAGAGGAAGGGATGATGCAGCACAACGGCGGTAGGTATTTCCCTCAGATATGAAACCAAGGTTATTGAATCAGTAGGAGAACCAAGCAACACAACATAAACATCCCCTACACACAGATAACAAATCCTCGCAACCCGACGTGTTAAAGGGGTTGTCAATCCCTTTCGGGGTACGACGCCTCAAGTGGCAAACGGACGTGAGATAAATTTGTAGTAAATTGATAGATCGAATGCTAAATAAAATAAATAAGGAAAAAATGCACCAAAGTATTTTTGGGTTTTTGGTTTAGTAGATCTGAAAATAAAAGCAAAGGAAAATAGATTGCAAAGGCAAATATATGAGAAAGAAGACCCGGGGGCCATAGGTTTCACTAGTGGCTTCTCTCGAGGAAAATAGCAAACGGTGGGTAAACAAATTACTGTTGGGCAATTGATATAACTTCAAATAATTATGACGATATCCAGGCAATGATCATTATATAGGCATCACGTCCAAGATTAGTAGACCGACTCCTGCCTACATCTACTACTATTACTCCACACATCGACCGCTATCCAGCAAGCATCTAGTGTATTAAGTTCATGGAGAAACAGAGTAGTGCAATAAGAACGATGACATGATGTAGACAAGATCTATCTATGTAGATATAGACCCCATAGTTTTATCCTTAGTAGCAACGATACATATGTGTCGTTTCCCTTTCTGTCACCGGGATCAAGCACCGTAAGATCGAACCCACTACAAATCACCTCTTCACATTGCAAGATAAATAGATCAAGTTAGCGAAACAAAACCCAAATATCGGAGAAGAAATACGAGGCTATAAGCAATCATGCGTATAAGATATCAAAGAGACTCAAATAACTTTCATGGATATAAAAACATATAACTGACCATAAACTCGAAGTTCATCAGATCCCAACAAACACACCGCAAAAAGAGTTACATCATATGGATCTGCAAGAGACCATTGTATTGAGAATCAAGAGAGAGAGAGGGATGAAGCCATCTAGCTACTAACTACGGACCCGAAGGTCTACAAAGAACTACTCACACATCATCGGAGAGGCACCAATGGAGGTGGTGAACCCCATCCGAGATGGTGTCTAGATTGGATCTGGTGGTTCTGGACTCTGCGGCGGCTGGATGAATATTTCGTCGCGCCCCCTAGGGTTTCTAGAATATTGGGTATTTATAGAGCAAAGAGGCGGTTCGGGGGCACCCGAGGTGGGCACAACCCACCAGGGTGCGCCTGAGCCTCCTGGCGCGCCCTGGTGGGTTGTTCATTGAAATCATCATGCCTAGCTAAAAGACATTAAAGAAAAGCGCTTGTTGGGAGACAACCCAACACTTTTACCTACTGTTTTTGTGTGTTCACATGCTTATGCTACTGTAGTAATCATGTTTTATTGCTTTTGTTTCAATAAAGTGCCAAGTAAAGCCTTTAGGATCTTGTTGGGTGATAGTTGCTTTGATCTTGCTGAAAAACATAAACTTTTGCGCTCACAAAAATAATTCAAGTTTTTAACAGAAGAGTGATATTGAGTTGATTATTTTTGAAGCAGATTAATATAAAATTGCTCAGGTTGTCATATTTTTCAGAATTTTTGAGTAGCAGAAGTATGGTTTGGGTACAGATTACTATAGACTATTCTGTTTTTGATAGATTCTGTTTTCAATGCATAGTTTGCTTGTTTTCTAGTTTCTATGGCTTATATTGCTCAATATAAATTGTAGAAATGATATGATACAGTAGGAATTGTATGATAACAATTATGAATCTTGTCTTTGGCAGTACCAAAAGTGGATTGGTTTGCTCTTTATCATACTAACCTATCTCACAAAGTTCCGTTAAGTTTTGTGTGATTTAAGTTTTCATGTTTTGGGTGAGATATCGATATGAGGAGAATAAGGAGTGACAAGAACCTATGCTTGGGGATTGGCAAGGCACCCCAAGGAAATACTGAAGGAACATCCAAGCAACTAAGCTTGGGGATGCCCCGGAAGGCATCCCCTCTTTCGTCTCCAACATTATCGGTAACCTCACTTGGAGCTATGTTTTCATTCGTCACATGATATGTGTTTTACTTGGAGCGTCAATTTATTTTGTTAGGATTTTCCTGCTGTTATTTAGAATAATGGCTTGCATCTTTATTTCAATAAAAGTGGCATTGGTAGCCTTTACTATGCTTATTTTACAAGTCTACATGTTGCTGTTTGAAAACAGAAAGTTTGTTGCTGTTGCAAAAATTCCCTAGAAAATTCAGAATGTGATAAAATGCTGAAACTTTTTGCAAAATGAGATATGATAAATTTTCTACAGTATGGTAAATTTTCATTACTTTTGGAGTTAGGGAAGTATTGATACTCTTTCATTCTTTACAGACTATACTGTTTTGGCAGATTGCTGTTATGTTTGCATATGTTTGCTTGTTTAATGATTCTATTTGAGGATAGGAGTATTAAATATGCAGAGACATTTAGTATGCAATGTTGAATAATAATTTTAGTGATTTTCTACAGTAGAGAATGATAATGTTTTTGCATTGGTTTATACTAACTTATCTCAAGAGTTCTTGTTGAGTTTTGTGTGGATGAAGCTTTTGAGATTTAGGAAAACCGTGATATGAGAAGAATTAAGGAGACACAAAATCTCAAGCTTGGGGATGCCTGATATGTCTCCGCTGTATCTATAATTTTTGATTGTTCCATGCCAATATTCTACAACTTTCATATACTTTTGGCAACTTTTTATACTATTTTTGGGACTAACATATTGATCTAGTGCCCAGTGCAAGTTCCTGTTTGTTGCATGTTTTTTGTTTCACAGAATATCCATATCAAACGGAGTCCAAACGGGATTAAAACTGATAGAGATTTTTTTTGCAATATATATGTTTTTTTGGGGAAGAAAAATCCACGCAAGACGATGCTCGAGGGAGGCACGAGGCAGGGGGCGCGCCCCACCCCCCTGGGCGCGCCCCTGACCCTCGTGGCCACCCCGTAAGGCGGTTGTTGCCCTTCTTTCTGCATAAGAAAGCTAATATCCGGATAGAGATCGTGTTAAAATTTCAGCCCAATCGGAGTTACGAATCTCCGGGAATATAAGAAACGGTGAAAGGGTAGAATCTGAGAACGCAGAAATAGAGAGAGACAGAGAGACAGATCCAATCTCGGAGGGGCTCTCGCCCCTCCCATGCCATGGAGGCCAAGGACCAGAGGGGAAACCCTTCTCCCATCTAGGGAGGAGGTCAAGGAAGAAGAAGACAAAGGGGCCCCCTCTCCCCTTCTCTTCCGGTGGCGCCGGAACGCTGCCGTGGCCATCATCATCACCGCAATCTTCACCAACAACTTCACTGCCATCATCACCAACTCTTCCCCCTCTATGCAGCGGTGTAACCTCTCTCTCTCTTACCTGCTGTAATCTCTTCCTAAACATGGTGCTCAATGCTATATATTATTTCCCAGTGATGTATGGCTATCCTATGATGTTTGAGTAGATCCGTTTTGTCCTATGGGCTATTTGATGATCAAGATTGGTTTGAGTTGCATGTTTTATTATTGGTGTTGTCCTATGGTGCTCTCCGTGTCGCGCAAGCGTGAGGGATCCCCGCTGTAGGGTGTTGCAATACGTTCATGATTGGCTTATAGTGGGTTGCGTGAGTGACTGAAACACAAACCCGAGTAAGGGGTTGTTGCGCATGGGATAAAGAGGACTTGATACTTTAATGCTATGGTTGGGTTTTACCTTAATGATCTTTAGTAGTTGCGGATGCTTGCTAGAGTTCCAATCATAAGTGCATATTATCCAAGTAGAGAAAGTATCTTAGCTTATGCCTCTCCCACAAATAAAATTGCAATAATGATTACCGGTCTAGTTATCGTTTGCCTAGGGACAAATAACTTTCTCGTAACAAAAAGCTCTTTACTAAAACTAACTTAGTTGTGTCTTTATCTAAACAGCCCCTACTTTTTATTTACATGCTCTTTATTATCTTGCAAACCTATCCATCAACACCTACAAAGTACTTCTAGTTTCATACTTGTTGTAGGTAAAGCGAACATCAAGCATGTGTAGAGTTATATCGGTGGTCGATAGAACTTGAGGGAATATTTGTTATACCATTAGCTCCTCGTTGGATTCGACACTCTTACTTATCGAAAACTGTTGCGATCCCCTATACTTGTGGGTTATCAAGACCTTTTTCTGGCGCCGTTGCCGGGGAGTCATAGCATGGGGTGAATATTCTCGTGTGTGCTTGTTTGCTTTATCACTAAGTAATTTTTATTTGCTGTTCTAAGTTGTTCTCTATCTTTAGTTATGGACATGGAGCACGAAATACCAAAAAAATTAGGTGTACCTGCTACTCATGGAGATGGGGAACCTCCTAAAACCCTCGATGCTCATTATGTGAAAGATATCATGTACTACTTTGATAATCCTAAGAAAACCCCATTCAATTATATAATGGGAGACACGTTGGATCAACATGAATACTTTAGGGATTATCGCTTGACTCAAAAGGGAAACTATTATGGGATCAAATTTATATGTTGTATTGGTATGCTAGGCAACTATGCTTCAGATATGATTATACTTGTTGCTCTAGGATGAAGGCTCCACACCTTCCCTTTTCATGCAAATTTAATAATGATAAAACCTTTCTTCTTATGCTAATGGTATATATGATTACTATGATGTGGAATAAATATAAGAATTTGTTGCTTTTATTGGTTCTTATGAAATTGAATCTTTGTTTAAAGAGTGTGAAAATTTTGAAGATTCAGTTTATAGACCTGAAAATTTAGCTATCCTTAAATGTTTCTATGAGAATTATGAATTCAATTCCGATATTGATGCGTTTATTGAGAAAGTCTCCGCTGTCCAAGAAGAGCCTAATATTTTGCAGGAGTCTATGGAAGAAGAAATTGATGAAACTGTGAGCTCATTGGATGAAAAAGATGATGAGGAGAGCGAAGAAGAAAAGGAGGAAGAGCAGATTAGCTACCCGTGCCCACCTTCTAATGAGAGTAACTCTTCAACTCATACATTGTTTAATTTCCCTTCGTGCTTACCGAAGGATGATTGCTATGATGATTGTTATGATCCCGTTTATTCTTTTGAAATATCCCTTTTTGATGATGCTTGCTATGCTTGTGGACAAGATGCCAATATGAATTATGCTTATGGAGATGAACTTGCTATAGTTCCTTATGTTAAATATGAAATTGTTTCTATTGCACCCACACATGATAGTCCTATTATCTTTTTGAATTCTCCTGACTACACTATATCTGAGAAGTTTGCACTTATTAAGGATTATATTGATGGGTTGCGTTTTACTATTACACATGATGATTTTGATGAATATAAGATGCATGTGCTTGCTGCTCCTACTTGAAATTATTATGAGAGAGGAACTATATCTCCACCTCTCTATGTTTCCAACATGGTAAAATTGCAAGAAACTGTTTATACTATGCATTGGCCTTTACTTTGTGTGCATGAATTGTTCTTTTATGACATGCCGATGCATAGGAAGAGAGTTAGACTTCGTTGTTTCATGATATATGTTACTTTGTGCTCACTACTAAATTACAAATCATTGTTAATTAAAATTGGCTTTGATATACCTTGGGATCCGGGTGGATTCATTATTTGAGCACTATATGCCTAGCTT
The DNA here is from genome assembly GCF_003073215.2 of Triticum urartu. Lineage (NCBI taxonomy): Eukaryota > Viridiplantae > Streptophyta > Magnoliopsida > Poales > Poaceae > Triticum > Triticum urartu. Next base: position 113,049,147 of record NC_053024.1, on the reverse strand, counting down.
AATGGCTTTAAAGAAAGCGCTGCCAGGGAGACAACCCGGAAGTTTTAGAGAGTAATTTACTTCTGTTGAGTGCTTTTATATAGTTTAAAAACAACAAAAAAATAAAGAGGGGAACCTAAAACTTTTTCAAAAAGGAAAGCGAAAGTGAGAAAGACGAGCATTGTTGAAGTGGGAGCTAGCCTTGAACTTTGTTCATGCTCACGGAAACTTTGTGAATCTTGATTACAGGAACTTCTCAACAAAAATAATTATCCCCTTTTACAATTCCATTGTATTATAAAAATAATGTGCCAAGGTTTGCCTTTAGGATGTTTACTTTGCTTGTTGGTTTGTACGGTGCAGGACAGAAACTTTGGCTGTAGTGCACAATTTTACATTTTTTTACTGGAACGTCAAATAGTTCTGATTCTTTTTGCACTGTCTTTATATACAAATTTTTTATTTTTCTTAATTTTGGTAGAATTTTTCAAGTATCATAAGTATGGTGAATGTTCATATTGTTACAAACTGTTCTGTTTTAGACAGATTCTGTTTTTGATGCATAGTTTGCTTGTTTTGATGAAACTAACGATTTATATCAGTGGATTAAGCCATGGAAAACTTATATTACAGTAGACACAATGAAAAAACAAAATATGAATTGGTTTGGAACATTACTTAGAGTAGTGATTTGCTTTATTATACTAACGGATCTTACCGAGTTTTCTGTTGAAGTTTTGTGTGGATGAAGTGTTCGATGATCGAGAAGGTCTCGGTGTGAGAAGAAGGAAGAAAGGCAAGAGCTCAATCTTGGGGATGCAATAGGAACCCCAAGTAAATATTCTAGGAGACTCAAGCATCTAAGATTGGGGATGCCCCGGAAGGCATCCCCTCTTTCTTCAACAAATATCGGTATGTTTTCGGATTCGTTTCGTTCATGCGATATGTGCAATCTTGGAGCGTCTTTTGCAATTAGTTTTCATTTTTATTTTATGCACCATGCTGGTATGAGATAGTCCTTGGTTGATTTATAGAATTCTCTATGCACTTCACTTATATCTTTTGAGTATGGCTTTATAGAATGCTTCATGTCCTTCACTTATATCATTTGAAGTTTGGATTGCCTGTTTCTCTTTACATAGAAAACCGCCATTTGTAGAATGCTCTTTTGCTTCACTTATATTTGTTAGAGCCTGGGCATATCTTTTGTAGAAAGAATTATACTCTCTTGCTTCACTTATATCTATTTAGAGAGATGACAGGAATTGGTCATTCACATGGTTAGTCATAAAATCCTACATAAAACTTGTAGATCACTGAATAAGATATGTTTGATTCATTGCAATAGTTTTGCGATATAAAGATGGTGATATTAGAGTCATGCTGGTGGGTAGTTGTGAATTAGTAGAAATACTTGTGTTGAGGTTTGTGATTCCCGTAGCATGCACGTATGGTGAACCGTTATGTGATGAAGTCGGAGCATGATTTATTTATTGATTGTCTTCCTTATGAGTGGCGGTCGGGGACGAGCGATGGTCTTTTCCTACCAATCTATCCCCCTAGGAGCATGCGCATAGTACTTTGTTTCGATAGCTAATAGACTTTTGCAATAAGTATGTGAGTTCTCTATGACTAATGTTGAGTCCATGGATTATACGCACTCTCACCCTTCCACCATTGCTAGCCTCTCTAGTACCGCACAACTTTCGCCGGTACCATAAACCCACCATATACCTTCCTCAAAACAGCCACCATACCTACCTATTACGGCATTTCCATAGCCATTTCGAGATATATTGCCATGCAACTTCCATCATCATCATATACATGACTTGAGCATTCATTGTCATATTGCTTTGCATGATCATAAGATAGCTAGCATGATGTTTTCATGGCTCATCCGTTTTTTGATGTCATTGCTACGCTAGATCATTGCACATCCCAGTACACCACCGGAGGCATTCATATAGAGTCATATCTTTGTTCTAGTATTGAGTTGTAATATTGAGTTGTAAGTAAATAAAAGTGTGATGATCATCATTATTAGAGCATTGTCCCAATGAGGAAAGGATGATGGAGACTATGATTCCCCCACAAGTCGGGATGAGACTCCGGACAAAAAAAATAAATTTTTTTATTAAAAGAATAAAAAAGAGATCCATAAAAAAAGAAGGCCCCAAAAAATAATGAGAGAAAAAGAGAGAAGGGACAATGCTACTATCCTTTTTCCACACTTGTGCTTCAAAGTAGCACCATGTTCTTCATATAGAGAGTCTCTTGAGTTATCACTTTCATATAATAGTGGGAATTTTCATTATAGAACTTGGCTTGTATATTCCGATGATGGGCTTCCTCAAATGCCCGAGGTCTTCATGAGCAAGAAAGTTGGATGCACACCCACTTAGTTTTCAGTCTGAGCTTTCATATACTTATAGCTCTTAGTGCATCCGTTTCATGGCAATCCCTACTCACTCACATTGATATCTATTGATGGGCATCTTCATAGCCCGTTGATACGCCTAGTTGATGTGAGACTATCTTCATCTTTTTGTCTTCTCCACAACCACCATTCTATTCCACCTATAGTGTTATGTCCATGGCTCATGCTCATGTATTGCGTGAAAGTTGAAAAGGTTTGAGAACGTCAAAAGTATGAAACAAATGCTTGGCTTGTCATCGGGGTTGTGCATGATTTGAATATTTTGTGTGGTGAAGATGGAGCATAGCCAGACTATATGATTTTGTTGGGATAACTTTCTTTGGCCATGTTATTTTGAAAAGACATGATTGCTTTATTAGTAGGCTTGAAGTATTATTGTTTTTATGTCAAATGATATACTATTGCCTTGAATCACTCGTATCGTAATATTCATGCCATGATTAGCTATGTGATCAAGATTATGCTAGGTAGCATTCCACATCAAAAATCATATTTTTTATCATTTACCTACTCGAGGACGAGCAGGAATTAAGCTTGGGGATGCTGATACGTCTCTGCCGTATCTATAATTTTTGATTGTTCCATGCCAATATTCTACAACTTTCATATACTTTTGGCAACTTTTTATACTATTTTTGGGACTAACATATTGATCCAGTGCCTAGTGCCAGTTCCTGGTTGTTGCATGTTTTTTGTTTCGTAGAATATCCATATCAAACGGAGTCCAAACGGGATAAAAACTGACAGAGATTTTTTGCAATATATATGTTTTTTGGGAAGAAAAATCCACGCGAGACGGTGCTCGAGGGAGGCACGAGGCAGGGGGGCGCGCCCCTGAGCCTCGTGGCCACCCCGTAAGGTGGTTGATGCCCTTCTTTCGCCGCAAGAAAGCTAATATCCAAATAGAGATCATGTTAAAATTTCAGCCCAATCGGAGTTACGAATCTTCGGGAATATAAGAAACGGTGAAAGGGTAGAATCTGAGAACGCAGAAATAGAGAGACACAGAGAGACAGAATCTGAGAACGCAGAAATAGAGAGAGACAGATCGAATCTCGGAGGACCTCTCGCCCCTCCCATGCCATGGAGGCCAAGGACCAGAGGGGAAACCCTTCTCCCATCTAGGGAGAAGGTCAAGGAAGAAGAAGACGAAGGGTCCCCCTCTCCCCTTCTCTTCCGGTGGCGCCGGAACGCTACCGTGGCCATCATCATCACTTCAATCTTCACCAACAACTTCACCGCCATCATCACCAACTCTTCCCCCTCTATGCAGCGGTGTAACCTCTCTCTTACCCACTGTAATCTCTACCTAAACATGGTGCTCAATGCTATATATTATTTCCCAGTGATGTATGGCTATCCTATGATGTTTGAGTAGATCCGTTTTGTCCTATGGGCTATTTGATGATCAAGATTGGTTTGAGTTGCATGTTTTATTATTGGTGTTGTCCTATGGTGCTCTCTGTGTCGTGCAAGCATGAGGGATCCCCGCCGTAGGGTGTTGCAATACGTTCATGATTCTCTTATAGTGGGTTGTGTGAGTGACTGAAACACAAACCCGAGTAAGGGGGTTGTTGCGTATGGGATAAAGAGGACTTGATACTTTAATGCTATGGTTGGGTTTTACCTTAATGATCTTTAGTAGTTGCGGATGCTTGCTAGAGTTCCAATCATAAGTGCATATGATCCAAGTAGAGAAAGTATCTTAGCTTATGCCTCTCCCTCAAATAAAATTGCAATAATGATTACCGGTCTAGTTATCGTTTGCCTAGGGACAAATAACTTTCTCGTAACAAAAAGCTCTTTACTAAAACTAACTTAGTTGTGTCTTTATCTAAACGGCCCCTACTTTTTATTTACATGCTCTTTATTATCTTGCAAACCTATCCATCAACACCTACAAAGTACTTCTAGTTTCATACTTGTTCTAGGTAAAGCGAACATCAAGCGTGCGTAGAGTTGTATCGGTGGTCGATAGAACTTGAGGGAATATTTGTTCTGCCTTTAGCTCCTCGTTGGGTTCGACACTCTTACTTATCAAAAACTGTTGCGGTCCCCTATACTTGTGGGTTATCAAGAATGCCCAAGGCACCCCAAGATAATATTTCGAGAAGTCTCAAGCATCTAAGCTTGGGGATGCCCCAGTAGGCATCCCAGCTTTTCTCTTCAACAATTATCCGTTAGTATCGGTTGAGCCTAAGTTTTTGCTTCTTCACATGAGTTGTGCTATTCTTAAGATGTCATTTTGTTTTGCTTTGCTTGCTGTTTTACTAAAATTCTTAGATCTGAAAGTTTTTAAATAAAATAGAGCCCTCAAATAGTTTCCAGGGAAGCTAAGTAAGCGACATCCACATCCCATCAATGAAGCTCTTTTCTATGTCATTTACTCTTGTGCTTCACTTATATCCTATGAGTAAATTGTTGAATAAATTGAATGTCATGAAGTTGAAATCATATCATGCCTAGTGGTAGCTTCACATTGGGTTTAGAAAGTGAAATCTTTTGAGGCTTGACAATCACAATATTGGTCATACAAGGAATTCATGAATAATTATTATAAGGAAGAGAACTTTCACATATAAATATACTATCATGGAAATCTTTTGTGATTGTGAGACCCCATCAAAATATTATATGCCAAAGTTGTTGACGTTGGACAAGGAAGACAACGTAATGGTTTATGTTTGTTCATATTCACATAGAAGTTATATTGTCATAGATCCTTCAACATGTGGTGCTTGCCCCCCATGTTTGCTAGCCAAAATTCCGCACCAAGTAGAGATACTACTTGTGCATCCAAAAACCCTTAAACCCAAATCTTATTTTCAAGAGTCCACCATACCCACCTAAGGATTGAGCAAGATCCTTCAAGTAAGTTGTCATCGGTGCAATAAGGCAATACAAATTGCTTATAAAAGTGTAAGATCATTTAGTGTAAGAGAAAATTGGGCGATCTACGAACTTGTGATGGTAAAGCAATAAAAGCGACATACTACATAATAGAGGTTGCTATCACAAGGGGCAATATAATGTGACGTTCTTTTGCACTAAGGGGTTGATCATACAAACAAATAAGTGCATGGCAACCTCTGCTTCCCTCTGCGAAGGGCCTATCTTTTACCTTTCAGTATTTACTTTTATGCAAAGAGTCAAAGTATTCCTCTTTATTCCTTTTTATTTTTCTCTTTTGGCAAGCATCATGCGGTGAGGAAATATCTAGGCAGATATGTCCAGTTGAATATGGGTAGCATGAGTTATTATTGTTGACATCACCCTTGAGGTGAATACGTTGGAGGCAAAACAATAAGCCCTATCTTTCTATGTGTCTGGTTGAAACGTTTTGCTCATGTGTATGCGGTAAGTGTTAGCAATCATAGAAGACTATATGATGGTTGAGTATGTGGAGCTCTTACTTAAACTCTATTGAATAAGTTGAATTGCAATTGCTTGATGACTGAGAACATAGGTTGTTGGGTTTCAAGAGAATTCATTGTTTGAACCTTAACATGTGAATTGGTTGCCACTATAACATGAGAAGTTTCATAAGAAAGAATTGCTGTTATGATGCTAGGAAAAGTGATTGAAATTATCATTGATCAAACTTGTGCACTTTGCTAGCATTCACACTTCATAAATTATTTCTTTTATCATTTACCTACTCGAGGACGAGTAGGAATTAAGCTTGGGGATGCTGATACGTCTCCAACGTATCTATAATTTATGAAGTATTCATGCCAATATATTATTATTCTTGGATGTTTTACAATCATTTTATAGCAACTTTATATCATTTTTGGGACTAACCTATTGACCCAGTGCCCGTTGCTGTTTTTTTGCTTGTTTTTTTACATTGCAGAAAATCAATATCAAACGGAGTCCAAACACCGCGAAACTTTTTGTGGATTTTTTAGGGCCAGAAGACTCCCGATGGGCCAGAGCAGCACCTGGGGGTGCCCCGAGGGGGGCACAACCCACCAGGGCACGCCAGGCCCCCCTGACGCGCCCAGGTGGGTTGTCCCCACCTCGGTGGCCTCTCGCGCCCCCTCTTTGCACTATAAATTCCCAAACATACCGAAATCCTTCGGGGATAACCTAGATCAGAAGTTCCGCTGCCACAGGGCTCCGTAGCCACCGGAAACCAATCTAGACCCATTCCGGCACCCTGTCGGAGGGGGGAATCATCTCCGGTGGCCATCTTCATCATCCCGACGGCCACCATGATGAGGAGGGAGTTGTCCACCCTCAGGGATGATGGTTTGTACCAGCAGCTATGTGTTTAATCTCTCTCTCTCATGATCTATATCATGGGCTTTGTTAATATAGTCGGATCATATGATGTTTCTCCCCTCTATACTCTTGTTGTGATGAATTGAGTCTTTACCCTTTGAAGTTTTGTCTTGTCGGATTGAATATTCAGAGATGAGAACACATGATATATGTCTTGCGGAACAAATACTTGAGGTGACAATCAGGGTATCTTATTGATTCACTTGATATATGTTATGTCATTCAACTCGTGGATTCCCGCGGTGATATTGGGGTAATCTATGCATAGGGGTTGATGCACGTTTTTATTATATTTTGTCCGACGGGAACTTTGGGGTCTCTTTATAGTTCTTTTTGTGGATTGAGTGTTATGAATATGTATTTGCTTTGGTGTTATTCTAGTACGAACTCTAGGATAGATCGAACGGAAACAATAGCTTTGTGTTATTTTAGTACGAACTCTTGAATAGATCGAATGGAAAGAATAGCTTTGAGGTGGTCTTGTACCCTACAAACAATTTCTATCTTTTCTTCTCTGCTAACAGGAACTCAAGAGTGATTATTTGTTGCACTTTGAGGGATAATTATATGATCCAACTATGTTAGCACTATTGGGAGATTGCACTAGTGAAAGTACGGACTCCAGGCCTTGTTTTTAAGCATTGCAATACCGTTTTTGTGCCCGTTTACTATTTTTTGCCTTTCTGTTTTTATTTATTCAGATTATAAAAATATATTTCTACCATCCATATTACACTTTTATCACCATCTCTTCGCCGAACTAGTGCACCTATACAATTCGCCATTGTATTGGGTGTGTTGGGGACACAAGAGATTTCTTGTATTTGGTTGCAGGGTCATTTGAGAGAGACCATCTTCATCCTACACCTCTCATGGATTGATAAACCTTAGGTCATCCACTTGAGGGGAAATTGCTACTGTCCTACAAAGCTCTGCTCTTGGAGGCCCAACACGTGTCTACAAGAATAAAGTTGCGTAGTAGACATCAGTAATATCCCATGACCTAGCCTCAAGACAAGCTTAACAAACAAGAGAGGTTTTGGCTCGCAGAAAGAAGACCCAAACTCATTATCAGTATGAAGTTTTAAATGGACGAATCCAAGTTAACACGGGGGCTAATGTTGGGGATATACCCCACGGTATGACCCGGACAGGAATGATCGGGCATCCCATGGCGGGTTGTCATCGGGCCAGTTGTGTGGGTCGTAAGGACAATGAAGTTTGAGGCCCATGAGGCGACTCATGGAGCAGGCCGGCTTGACAAGGAGATAAAGAAAACTCCCTTACTTGGGGATTAAGATAAGTAGGAAACAAAGTAGGGAACGGTTTGGACTACGACCCAGACTTTGTTATAAACTCAGGGCCTTGACCTATATATAAAGGGGAGCCCTTGAGGTAGAAAGGGCAAGTTACAAGCTTTCGAGTACTAGGATAGCCAAGTCAAACCCTTGTAATCGAGATCCCAAGCAATAATCGATCAAACAGGAAGTAGGCTATTACCTTCACCATGAGGGGCCGAATTTGGGTAAATTTGTGTATCTCGATTTTGATCAACTCCGTTCAAGCTACTACCTAGCGGCGATGGCCTCACGACTAAGTCCTTTTTCGAGGACATCTGTCGTGACAAAACCACGACATAAGGGGCACAACTCACAAGCTTAAGGTAATCATGATCTTGTGAGTGTTAGTAGGATGGGAGTATCGAAGATTTATTTGTGAAATAGTTTTGTTCATATTCAGAATAGTTTCGAGAGGAACTGGAAGCATTTTGGGGTCACTAGAAGGATTTCAGAGTTTATCGGGCAATACCGAGTATTACCGATAAATAATGTATAGGTGAAAAATGTTTCTTGTGATTTTCAATTAATAATAAAAGGCTCCAATAATTATTAGAAGGCTTTTAAAATTAATTATATATCAATAGGCCTTAAAAGGCCTAGAGGTGGAAGCCAACTTGGGCCACAAAGGCCCAAGTGGGGAGGCGCCCCAGTTTCCCTCTAGGGGATGCCGAATTGGGAGGGAGAAGGACTCCTCCTTCCCCCTTGGCTGGTGCAAGGTGAGGGGACACTACAAAAAAAATACACTTCCGTGATGATATGTGTTTGTCACAGTTTTTGTCATGCATGTACATCCATGACAATTTTATGACAGAATCAAGATAGTCATACCTGTGCTGTCGTAGAAGTGTTCCATGACATCACCAAAATTATCATCACGAAAGTGTCCACTTCCATGACGATAAATCGCACGTCGCAGAAGTGCTTTCGTCAAGGGTGACCGACACGTGGCATCCACCGTAACGGAACACCGTTAAGCTATCGGGTCCGGTTTTGGATTCAATAACCCGCTAACAGCCCCAACCAATGGGGATTTTCCACGTGTAAAATCATCATTGGCTGGAGGAAACACGTGTCGGCTCACCGTTGGTCAGATGTCATCCACTAATTGGACAGAAGGCGCCTATGATACGTCGACACGTGGCATGGCCCAACAGAGGCCCATTCCTGTGAAAAGGCCAACCCGTTTTACTTGGTCAAAAGGTGGCGGGCCGGCCCACGGAAAGCCTGTTAATGGCATGTTCGCATATAGCCCATTTACAGCCCGCTAACCCAGGGCCCGGTACGACCTATCGGAATTAGGCCCAGTAGCGTCATCTGGGCTGTCCAATATGATTCCAGTCCATTTTAAGTGCCGGCCTATGTATGGCCCATGATGTCTTTCGACCCAGATGAGGCCCTTTGTAACTCTTGGCCCATTAACGGCCCATGGTGAAACTGGCCCGTAATGAACAGTGTATCACTTTATACCCATTAACGGCCCATTAATCCATTGGGCCATTTGCAGCCCATGTTATCTTTCGGCCTTCTCAGGGCCCACTTATTCTTGGGCTCACTTCCAGCATTCGGTTACTTACGGCCCGTTACTGCCATTTTCTGCTTGTGGGCCAAATTCAGCCCGTGGTTACAGTCAGCCCATTTGTGGCCCGTTAATACATTGGGCCATTTTCATAGCGTCATCAAATACGGCCTATTAATGACGGCCCGTTATGGTCGGTTCATGAATGGATGACTCTAACTCTAGCCCGTTTACGGCCATAATGTGGTCTATTTCTCGCGCATGTTTGCCAATCGATCATACGACCCGTCTAAGGCCCATTGATGATACGGCCCGTAGAAGGCCCATTGTTTCTACGGCCCGTAGGAAGCCCAGTGTCACTACAGTAAATATGTAGCCCATGGCCTGTTAAAGGCGGGAAACTACTATAGGTTTTAGACCTGCTAATGGCCCAAGATGATTATAGGCCCATGTTTTGGCCCATATGAGTAATGAGCCGTCCTGAAGACCGACAACACTGAGATCCACTGAATCTTTCGGCCTAAATTACAGCATACCGACCAAAGAATAAACCTAGACTATACAACAAAGAAATTACGGCATATTAGGAATCAAAGTTCGCTACCCGATGATAATAAAGCGCAACATGATCGCGGATTACATACACTGGGCATCAAAGGTCGCCACCAGTGCGTATAAACGCACCGACAAAAGAATATACAAAACTGAGAGCACTTCAGAAGGCAATAGACCTGGCAAGCTCGGGCCCCACAAGAAGCCGAACAAGCTGATGAGACCTCAGTTGTGTCAACGATAGATGCTTCATCCCTAGCTGTATGGCACCATAGTGCGCAAGGCAGTCCCCTGACATCTTCATTACATCTTTGACTTCAAGTCGGAGCTGAGCTGAAGCAAGCCTTTCCGCTTTAAGTTGAGACTGAAGAAGTCAAACTGATTGAGGCAGCGACTGCACAGAGGTTGTCTCACACCCGCTGGCGAGTAGCTTCAACTCACTGTCTTCATCAAGATAGGACCTTGGGGTCATCTCGCTGTCCTCAAGATGGTTTGGCTCACTATCTTTCCTAAAGTTCTGCCTAGCATAAGAGATACGACTCTGAAAGAGAAACAAGGAGACACGTAACAGGTTTCACAGTTATATAAGCAAATAAATGGATCTGTTCTGCATAAGGAACATGTTTTTACAACTACAATTTAAAACTGGTAGTTGTTGCAAACATCCAATCAGATGTAAACAGCAGTGGAGGAAATGATGCCTATCCAAGTCTATACTAGAACAAAGTATGAATGCTTGAGAAGGATGAACTTACATTACATGTTAACATGGGCTGGACAAAGCCCTTCTCCATGTTGATGGAAAGATAATTCAATAAATTACCCAAAGAAAATTCTTTATAAGAGTTGCCATTATTCAACATTTTGCAAAGAGTAAATATAAATCAAATAATATTGGAAGAAATAGATGACAATGAAGCTCAGGTGCAGACTGGTGATATATAATCAAATAGCAATTAATTAAATACATCGTTACAAGGAAAAAGGTACTGGCAAGAGGAATGCAGACATCAACGTGTGCAGTGGCATTGGCTTTATTCAAAATTTTGGTAAGAGTAAATGTAGATATGATAATTTGGAGAAAGTGGAGGGCAGGGCAGATAAGATGCAGAGTAGCGCTAGACAATCAACTATCTTGCGATGCATGTTAGTAATACCACCACCGTCCATTATTAGTTGTCGCTCAAATGGATGTATCTAGCACTATTAAGTTCTACATACATCCAATTGATCAACAATTAATTCGATACAAAGGGAGTACATGACAACAGGTACTTACATGAGCAATCCAAAACTTCATAACCATTGTGTTAATTCTACATTTATCTAAGAGTAAATATAGATCTTATAATTTCAAGCAAAGGAAGGATAAAGAAGCGGACATTTATAGTGATGGTACATAATCAAACAACAATGAGTGTAAGTATGCTGACAAAGGGCAAGAGGTACTCACAAGAGCAATGGAGAGCCCAGTATTGTCGTGAGATCCTATGATCCTTTGAGCAAGGAGATTCATATGAAATTAGTTTTCATACAAGAGAGAAGGTAAGGCACATGCAGAAATTTAGGAGTTCAAATTTTGAATTGATATCATAGACAGTACCTAACGCTGGGCTATCAGCAATTCTAATAGGGGTTTGGCCACTGGAGTAGGGGTAAAGTCTGTTACAGTTGGGCCTGTGTTTTCTGTGGCTGCTGATCTATATGATTTAACATGTATCACTATTTTCCAAATACCTAGTTTGTACTCCTTGAGGATCTGCAATCACCCTCTTCCTTTTGGACATCTATTACGAAAGAAAAACATTTGACTGGAAAAACATGGTATGAAGACACATGGAATAGGTATAGAAAATGGATAGGTATGGCATATACTCATATATGATGCTTAAACTAAGAAGATGGTGTAACAAATTAGAAGTAATGCAAGAGGTCAGATGCAAAATATGTGCGACCAATACAACCTTGCCAAGTTAGAGCATGCACCTTGATGGGTGAATAAGATAGGCCATCCTCCACCATGCCAAGTTTGTTAGCCAGTGGATCGTTCCGCAATATTCCTCTCGTGCGCCCATTCTCATATTCATTTTGATAATGTTCAATACTTGACATGCATGAAAACATAAAAACAAGTGAGATTATCTTTATAATGCAGAAGTGATTCTAATCCAATACTTCCTCCCTGTAAACCCCTTTGTGCTATCTCTGCAATTCTTCTAAGAGGTGCCATGCATGCTGTAATTTGGTGTGTGCATTAATATAATGTGGCCTACTACTCAAAATATGAGAGCTCCAGAAGTGATGATACTTCGCAGATGACAGCTTCAACATATAGTAAAGAAGAACCAGTCGACCTGACCTGACTAATTCAAAATATACTAAGGGAGAATAAATCGACCTGACCAGTCGACCGCAAGAGAAGAGGATCATCTTAAAGAAGAGCAGAAGAGCAAGCAGATTGAAGATATTACAAGTATTTCTATACAATGTCGGTTGGCCACCCATGATGAACCAGAGCGCACAGAGAAATACTATTCCTTCCGGTCTCTCCATATGTGGCTCACATGCATTTCGAAACTAAAGTAGGAACATTTAGCTGACCAATTAAACATATCTCAGTTTTACTAATATCAACATAATATCAAATTTGAAATTGTACAACTAAGCTTGTTTAGCTTGATGGGTGGAGCACTGCTATTACGACCCGAACCACGTAGGCTGATCGTGGTCATCATAAAATGGGGAAACCATAAGCATGATGAGTATAGTGTTGACCATGGCAGTGGGATGTCAGATTTGAAGCTGCAAACCGCACAAAGGGTAGTTAGCAACCGATATTTGCTTTGAAATAACAACTAAGATTTGGTATGAATAAGAAAGTACAGTCATCAAGTGACAAAGAAATGCAATTCTGCTGTCTCTCTATATGTCGCGACATGCATTTGGAAACTCAAGTGGGACCTTTACTAATCAATTAAATGTGTCTGTTAACTAATATCAGTATCATATCACAATCATATTTGAACAACTAAGATTTTGAATTTTGAGTGTTGTGTTGTTTAGCTTGAACGGTGGAGTAATGCTAGTATGACAGGAATCAGGAAAACCCTAAGCATCAACAGTAAAATTAGGAAAGTGGAACTAGCTGCACCAGTGGGTGGCGCACATGCTTTTCGAAACGAATATAGGAACATTAGGTGACCAATTAAACGTTCTCTGTTTTAGTAATATGAGCATCATATCAGATTCGTATTTCAACACGTAAGCTTTGGAATTATGAGTGGCATGTTGTTTCGCTTGATGTGTTGAGGTCTTGAGGAGCAGTGCTAGCACGACACGAAGCAGGGAAGCACCTACGATGATGGTAGTGAATATAAAGGGGGGAAAACCATAAGCTTTACGAGTATAGTGACCGTGACATGGCAGATCTGAAGGTGCAAACCGGACAAAGCTACTTCACAACCAATGTTTGCATTCAACTAGCGACTACGATTTGGTACGGATAAGAAAAGTACAGTAAACAATTTAAGATATATTTTCTGGGTGAGATCAATAATTTAAGCACATATGGAAGAGTACCACCTCTCTTGCGACGCCGTGTAGGCCCCTGCTGATACGTTGAGGGTGCTGCGGGTGCGATGGCTGTCGGCGGCGGGGAAGAAGACTTTAGATGGCATACGGCCGGGTTGGGTGATTAATCCTGTTGCCGTGGATGAGGCGGTCGTAGGAGCGGCAATGTCAAAGTGGACGACGGCGCCGATGAAGCGAGACGACGCGATGAAAGGATCCTGGTCCGGTGCCATGGATGAGAGACGTCCATCTCTTGCAGTGGATGACGGGGTAGGGGTAGCGGCTCCGACAAGGTGGAGGATGGGGTGGCGGACGGAGGAGGCTGGCCGCAGTGGGGAGGTTGTCGTGGCGCCGACTGTGTATGAATGGGGAAATGGAGGGGGAGGGGGATCTCAAACTTTGGGACGCGCTTGTCTGAAATGTGGTTACGAACTTATGCCCCATTTAAAATTTCGGACATCATGTCGGTTGGGTATAGGACGGTAATCTCGCATCTCCCAAATATTTGTCGGTGACGATTTCGGGCGAGGAGAGTGTGTTTTGCTGCCCACGGTGTATGAACGGGGCTGACAGATAGGGCGGTTGTGTCATGTCTGAGGGAAGTTACACATCTACCCCTATTTAAAATATTAGCCTACACCAATTTTGGACGAGGAGAGTTTGTTTTGCCGCCCACCGTGGATGAATGGGGAAATGGAGGGAGAGACACATGTCTTTCGGACGAGCTTGAATCAAATGTGTTTTGCCTCCCACGTTTGGCGCCCACCGTGTCTGAATGGGCTCAGAGGCCGTCGTGTCACGTCTGATTGAAGTTACTAGTATACCCCTATCGAGAGAAGTGTAAATCCGGTCGATAAGGATGTCAAGTGTCAGGGGTAGACAGTAATTTCCATCTCGGAAACACTTGCTTCGGGGAGCCCACAAATGATAGTGGGTGTTTAGCCGCTTCATTCAAAACTTGGGAGAATTAGCATTCATGTTTGCCCTGGGCCCTGGCAACTAAATCCAAATCCAATTTTTATTCGATTACGAATATCCACAGATAATTCTACGTTTTGTTATTTATTTCTTCAAAACCACAACAAAGATTTATTCCACCTTTATATATGATTATGATTTAGAAATGCCGTGATCTTCGAATTTAGTAGGTTGGATACACTTTAAGTCAAACAGTTCTTTCATCCAATACAATATGCTCACACGAAAAACAGTTCACCTTATGTCAATCATACAAGTACTGAGGAGTACCTCGCCTAAAAAATTCGGATCATTACAACACATGGACAACATAGGGGGTCTTACAAGATAATCCATTCAGAGACATGACACAACATGCAAGTACAATAATCTAATGACAATTTCAACGGCTATCTAAAGAAGAACGGGGATTACCCTGGGCTTCAGGTAGAAGAAGCAGCAGGACCTCCTCCGCCTTCAAATGCAACATTCTTACTTCCTCCAATTCATGGGTTGCTTGCATAATGCGTGTAGCTAATTGCATAATTTCCAGCTTCAAGATCGAGATTACCTCATTCATGGCAGCCACACAATCTCTTTCTGCCTCTAGTAGAGCCTCAAGAACTATAATATCTGTGCTCAGACCGCTCTCCGGTGGTGTTGCCTCTGAACTGCTACCATCTGGTAACATGGATGGTGCACTACTTCCACAAATAGATTCTGGGGTTTTACATTGTGTCGTAGTGTGAACGACATCCTGAAAGGTTTTCGCTGGACATAAGTAAGAGATAGTTATCGCATGATCCAGGCAGTAAGCTTACATGGTAAACGACATACAAATTATTGCCGAGATTGGCAAGCTATATTTAAATGGTTCGAAGCAGCATCAGACGAAAAGAAATTAAAATGGTAAGATGAAACTAGGCATGTAAGTGGCAAATAAACGACATCCGCCAGTCCCATCTAGTTAGTTTTTGCTAGCTCCTTGGTTCATTTTCCTCAAAAAACAAAAACTCTTTTGAACTATCATACCACTAGTGGTCTTTAATCGGGATTAAACGGGACCCAGTTGACATCCCTAGTTGAAAGGGAGTGTACCACCGCTATATTTGAGTTGCCAAGGCATCTAAGCATTTGAAGTAATCTAAGAAAGCACTTAACAGTGTGGCCTCATATAAACTACGAAGACAGTCTTGTGATGAAGTTCAGAGGAAAAGTTAAGGACTCAAATGAACTAGGCATGCATTTCTTTACAATAGTATAGCAGGCACTGCTGACATATTGGCCAACTCAGGTATAGCGTAACAAGTAACAAACAAGCATTCAAATCAAGCAATACAGCAAAGCAGACAACTAAATTATTTGTTATTCTGTAGGATTATAGGTTGAGGGCATAAGCCAAGAAAGAAGCCCACACGCATTACATTTCACATGTACTAAAACACACCGGCTTACCATATGTTGCTGTGAAGCCTCGCTGCTGTTGCAATGTTCTTTGAAGATATCGTCAGCATCCTGTGGTTGCAAATCTACTTGTTGTAGTTTATTCTGCACCCTCTATTTAGGTAAAATTAATTTTAATCGCATGCACTGGTTCGAATTGATCATCAATGGTTCATCTAAACTAATGAAAGAAGGGTGTGTGCATACACGACAATATATCTGCTTCCCTCTATTTTTATGCTTGTTCAAGGTGCCAACCCCAAAAGAACAAATATTTTGCTTGATGGGGTTGGCAGCTCCATAATTAATAGAAGCATCAAATTAGTCATGCAACTTGGGAAGATCAAGAACACACAAAAAAGTAATGAACAGAGGCTCGTAGTAGTGATGTAATAGCTAGCATTAGAAAATGTAGGGTAAAACGAACAAAAACCAGCGGAACCACATGCTAGTTTGCTGATGTGTAATTAAGCATAGAGATCATGAAACAATCTGATGGAACCAATAGGTGGCATTAGAACAACACCATTATCATAAATATAGCATGCAAGAAGTAAAATAGCAGGCAATGATATCTAGGAAGTACAGTAATACTTAGGACAAAACTAAAGCATATTAACTATATGTGCATTGGTATGTAATTTAGCACATGTAACATGTTCACTGCCAGAAGTATGGCCCTACAGGTGCAAGCAGAATAACGCCTGTCATGAAAAACTGAATGATGCCCTGAAGAAATTCAAAGGTGCGGTGCTTATGCTAAGAAAGTGAACGTAGGCACCGGCCGTTGGATAATAGTACCTGATTCTTGGTGGCGTATGGGTATAGTTGGCATACTTGATAGCTAAGGATCGTCGATGGTGCTCGTGTTGCGGTTGAGTTTGGGCCGGCTGTCATCGTCGCTGAAGTGGCTCCGGTGCTACGGTTGTGGCGCCTGTCGACATACAAGAAAGCTCATCTGTGGTAAGTGAACAGTTGCACGATAAAGAGAAAAACCAAAGGAGTACAGATCGAAATAACCTGATGAGGCTACGGTGTCGGTAAAGCAGGGCCGGTGGAGTTGAATATGGCGTCCGTGGAGCGGGTCCGGTGAAGTGGACGAAGGCTTCGGCGGGCGCGTTGTACAGTGCTTTCGGTGAGGCGGATCTGTTGCGGCGGACGAGGGCTTGTATGAAGGGCCAGCGAAGGGACGGACGAGGGAGTTAGTGAAGGGCCTACATTGTGGTGGACGAGGGCGCCGGTTAAGAAGATCCGGTGCACTGGACCATGATGGCGGTCAAGGAGATCTGGAGCGGTGTACAAGCCAGTCGCTGAAGCCGCTCCAGTGAAGTGGTGAGTTGGCAGTTGGGGTTCCAAGGTGCGGAAGGTAGATCCGTCGGGGTGTGAGGTCCACCGCTGCGGTGGAGGACTAGATTCGGCGACTTTCCGTGGTTGGGGGCGGGGGTCGGGGAGGGGAAGGGGGGCTCTGGGGAAGAATGTTGAGGCAAAGAGGGGAAAACAATGGAGTTACCAAAGCAGCCCTTTTCCATTCATGTGGCAGGGGTAAAACAGGAATATCGCAGGGCTAAACTTTCAAGCGTGAGATATTTCGATGTGAGCCGGAAGTTTGAAAGCTTTTGGCGCCTGAAATTATATTCTGCTCTTGTACGGCCGACTATGATATCATGGCCGAGAATTTGTTTGTTTTGCACGCAAAAAAGTGCAAGTTTTGAAAATCAATGTCTCCAACTCAAAACTTAGATTGTCCATTCAATTCAAATATGGATCATTGAGCTACTACAAGCAAATACCATCATATGGTCCAATTCAAATGAAATTCCAAATGTGTTTGTCCTAAATATGATGACAAAAGCAAAAATGTGTATGTGTATGAATAAAGTGGATGATTATAAAGTTTGAACATGCCCGTATGTGTATATCTCTAGGTTTGATATATGAATTTGAAATCACGAAATCCCGGCTTAAAAATGTACCTCCATTTAAATGAATTACAAAAGCTAATGATGGAGTCGAATTCTAAAATTCCAATCTTAGTTTGTAATTCTGGTACATCAAAGTATATCATGCATGTTCAAAAGTATCGTTATCTCATAGTCCAAACTGTGAAACAAATTGATCAACCTTGAGTGCACACACTATTGACCATGTATATCTCAATTATGCTAAAGTCCCTCAAATATAGACACCTCTTTATCTGAAGCACCCCCCCTCGTCACCCCCACACACAGAGAATTCGTTCTCTCCCCCAAACACCAACACACGAGCACATTAAGACCCCTCTCTCTTCTAAAGTCCGGACCCCAATATAGGTCTCTATCACTTTATCTCTTGGGCATGCACACATCTCTTCCCCCACTCTCTAGCTAGGTCTCCCGACATCTCTCTTTCCCAAGCACACGCACTATGTAGAGTGTATCTTTCCCATACACACAAAACGTCGCCCCCAAACGTCTATCTCCGTAGTTATGTGGTTCTCGCACACTCACCTCACACACCACCCCCACTGCAAAACAAGCACACTTTGTCTCCTTGTGCACCACTCTCCTCTTTCTATCTCTCCCACATGAGGACCCGCCCCAGCTCCTCCCTGTATACATATATGTCGTGACTCTTTCCATAGCTCCCTAATGTATCATCGTTCTTGATCTCGCACATTGTTCTCTACACCATCTATTCTAGATCTCTCATGAAGTCCCTATCACACACACGATGACTCGCTTCCCTTGCGTCTCTATACATAGGCCAATTTCAAACAACATCAACATTGTCTCCCTATCTATATGCCATTTATGGACACAAACGCCCCCCTCTCTTCCTCTCTCTCTCTCTCTCTCTCTCTCTCTCCGTCGCTAGCTCTCTCTCTCTCACTCGCTCACTCTCACACCCCTCTCCCACACACAATCGACGTCTCTTCCAAATAGTCTGCTCCCCCCGCCCGCACCCATGCTATCCCCGCTACTACACATGTCACACCATTCCCCCTTCCCTTATACTAGGTTTACATCATTAGTGGTCTCTCTACTCCACATACACACACTCCCTCTCACACACAAATGCACGCACAAACACACAGACACGCACAAACACCCATTAATCTGGATCCTCATCTCTCCCCATGTCCGCATGTGTATCTCGCACACTCACTCTCTAATTATGTATATGTGTCTCCATGTTACACAACACAAAGCACCATGTACATGTCTCTCTCTATCCTCCACACACATAGACACAAAGAATCTATTATCATCGCCTCAATCTCTAGACATATCACACACACACTCTCTCTCTCTCGCAAACATGCTCAACAAGGGTTTCCCCGTGAATAACTTACCATCTATTCATCAACAGTCGTGGCAGTAGGGCGAACACGAGACATGAAAAATAATAAATCTACACATGCTTAGTGAAGGAAATATGCCCTAGAGGCAATAATAAAGTTATTATTCATTTCCTTATTTCATGATAAATGTTTATTATTCATGCTAGAATTGTATTAACCTGAAACATAATACATGTGTGAATACATAGACAAACAGAGTGTCACTAGTATGCCTCTACTTGACTAGCTCGTTGATCAAAGATGGTTAAGTTTCCTAACCATATACATGAGTTATCATTTGGTTAACGGGATCACATCATTAGGAGAATGATGTGATTGACTTGACCCATTCCGTTAGCTTAGCACTTGATCGTTTAGTTTGTTGCTATTGCTTTCTTCATGACTTATACATGTTCCTATGACTATGAGATTATGCAACTCCCGTTTACCGGAGGAACACTTTGTGTGCCACCAAACGTCACAGCGTAACTGGGTGATTATAAAGGTGCTCTACAGGTGTCTCCAAAGGTACTTGTTGGGTTGGCGTATTTCGAGATTAGGATTTGTCACTCCGACTGTCGAAGAGGTATGTCTGGGCCCACTCGGTAATGCACATCACTATAAGCCTTGCAAGCATTACAACTAATGAGTTAGTTGCGGGATGATGAATTACGGAACGAGTAAAGAGACTTGCCGGTAATGAGATTGAACTAGGTATTGAGATACCAATGATCGAATCTTGGGCAAGTAACATACCGATGACAAAGGGAACAACGTATGTTGTCATGCGGTCTGACCAATAAAGATCTTCGTAGAATATGTAGGAGCCAATATGGGCATCCAGGTCCCGCTATTGGTTATTGACCAGAGAGGTGTCTCGGTCATGTCTACATAGTTCTCGAACCCGTAGGGTCTGCACGCTTAACGTTCGTTGATGATATAGTATTATATGAGTTATGTATGTTGATGACCGAATGTTGTTCGGAGTCCAGGATGAGATCACGGACATGACGAGGAACTCCAGAATGGTCCGGAGATAAAGTTTGATATATGGGATAGTAGTGTTTGATCTCCGGAAGGGTTCCGGAATTCACCGGAAGGGGTTCCAGATGTTTCCTGAAATGTTTGGGCACGAGAACACTTTATCTGGGCCAAAGGGGAAAGCCCACGAGGCTTTTGGAAAGTGCAAAAGGAAGTTTTGCGGAGACCAGAGGCTAGACGCTAGGAACTCTGGCGTCTAGGGGGTAGACGCCGGGAACCCTAGCGTCTAGCCCTGGAGTCCGAGAAGGACTCTTGCCTTTCGGGTGAAACCGAATTTGAGGAGGCTTTTACTCCAAGTTTCGACCCAGGGGCTCAACATATAAATAGAGGGGTTGGGCTAGCACCAAAGACACATCAAGAAACACCAAGCCGTGTGTCAGCAACCCCGCCCCCTCTAGTTTATCCTCCGTCATAGTTTTCGTAGTGCTTAGGCGAAGCCCTGCGGAGATTGTTCTTCACCAAAGCCGTCACCACACCGCCTTGCTGCCAGAACTCATCTACTAATTCGCCCTCTTGCTGGATCGAGAAGGCGAGGACGTCATCGAGCTAAACGTGTGCAGAACTCGGAGGTGTCGTGCTTTCGGTACTTGGATCGGTCGGACGTGAAGACGTACGACTATATCAACTGCGTTGATATAACGCTTCTGCAAACGGTCTACGAGGGTACGTAGACAACACTCTCCCCTCTCGTTGCTATGCATCACCATGATCTTGAGTGTGCGTAGAATTTTTTTTGAAATTACTACGTTCCCCAACAGTGGCATCAGAGCCTAAGTTTTATGCGTTGATGTTGTGCACGAGTAGAACACAAGTGAGTTGTGGGCGATATAAGTCATACTGCTTACCAGCATGTCATACTTTGGTTCGGCGGTATTGTTGGGTGAAGCGGACCGGACCGACATTACGCGTACGCTTACGCGAGACTGGTTCTACCGACGTGCTTTGCACACAGGTGGCTGGCGGGTGTCAGTTTCTCCAACTTTAGTTGAACCAAGTGTGGCTATGCCCGGTTCTTGCGAAGGTTAAAACATCACCAACTTGATAAACTATCGTTGTGGTTTTGATGCGTAGGTAAGAACGATTCTTGCTTAAGCCCGTAGCAGCCACGTAAAACTTGCAACAACAAAGTAGAGGACGTCTAACTTGTTTTTGCAGGGAATGTTGTGATGTGATATGGTCAAGACATGATGCTAAATTTTATTGTATGAGATGATCATGTTTTGTAACTGAGTTATCGGCAACTAGCAGGAGCCATATGGTTGTCGCTTTATTGTATGCAATGCAATTGCGCTGTAATGCTTTACTTTATCACTAAGCGGTAGCGATAGTCATGGAAGCATAAGATTGGCGAGACAACAACGATGCTACGATGGTGATCAAGGTGTCGCGCCGGTGATGATGGTGATCATGACGGTGCTTCGGAGATGGAGATCACAAGCACAAGATGATGATGGCCATATCATATTACTTATATTGATTGCATGTGATGTTTATCTTTTATGCATCTTATCTTGCTTTGATTGACGGTAGCATTATAAGATGATCTCTCACTAAATTTCAAGATAAAAGTGTTCTCCCTGAGTATGCACCGTTGCCAAAGTTCGTCGTGCCCAGACACCACGTGATGATCGGGTGTGATAAGCTCTACGTCCATCTACAACGGGTGCAAGCCAGTTTTTGCACACGCAAAATACTCAGGTTAAACTTGACGAGCCTAGCATATGCAGATATGGCCTCGGAACACTGAGACCGAAAGGTTGAGCGTGAATCATATAGTAGATATGATCAACATATTGATGTTCACCATTGAAAGCTGCTCCATTTCACGTGATGATCGGTTATGGTTTAGTTGATTTGGATCACGTGATCACTTAGAAGATTAGATGGATGTATTTCTAAGTGGGAGTTCTTAAGTAATG
Source organism: Triticum urartu (assembly GCF_003073215.2). Lineage (NCBI taxonomy): Eukaryota > Viridiplantae > Streptophyta > Magnoliopsida > Poales > Poaceae > Triticum > Triticum urartu. Next base: position 113,026,784 of record NC_053024.1, on the reverse strand, counting down.
TGATTAACTGAACTTAAATTTATCATGAACTTAGTACCTGATAGTATTTTGCTTGTCTATGTTGATTGTAGATAGATGGCCCGTGTTGTTGTTCCGTTGAATTTTAATGCGTTCCTTGAGAAAGCAAAGTTGAAAGATGATGGTAGCAATTACATGGACTGGGTCCGTAACTTGAGGATTATCCTCATTGCTGCACAGAAGAATTACGTCCTGGAAGCACCGCTAAGTGCCAAGCCTGCTGCAGGAGCAACACCAGATGTTATGAACGTCTGGCAGAGCAAAGCTGATGACTACTCGATAGTTCAGTGTGCCATACTTTACGGCTTAGAACCGGGTCTTCAACGACGTTTTGAACGTCATGGAGCATATGAGATGTTTCAGGAGTTGAAGTTAATATTTCAAGAAAATCTCGGATTGAGCGATATGAAGTCTCCAATAAGTTCTATAGCTGCAAGATGGAGGAGAATAGTTCTGTCAGTGAACATATACTCAAAATGTCTGGGTATCATAATCACTTGACTCAACTGGGAGTTAATCTTCCTATTGATAGTGTCATTGACAGAGTTCTTCAATCACTGCCACCAAGCTACAAGAGCTTCGTGATGAACTATAACATGCAAGGGATGGATAAGACAATTCCCGAGCTCTTCGCAATGCTAAAGGCTGCGGAGGTAGAAATCAAGAAGGAGCATCAAGTGTTGATGGTCAATAAGACCGCCAGTTTCAAGAAAAAGGGCAAATGGAAGAAGAAGGGGAACTTCAAGAAGAACAGCAAACAAGTTGCTGCTCAGGTGAAGAAACCCAAATCTGGACCATAGCCTGAAACTGAGTGCTTCTACTGCAAGCAGACTGGACACTGGAAGCGGAATTACCCCAAGTATTTGGAGGATAAGAAGGATGGCAAGGTGAACAAAGGTATATGTGATATACATGTTATTGATGTGTACCTTACTAGAGCTCGCAGTAGCACCTGGGTATTTGATACTGGTTCTGTTGCTATTATTTGCAACTCGAAACAAGGACTACGGATTAAGCGAACACTGGCAAAGGACGAGGTGACGATGCGCATGGGAAATGGTTCCAAAGTCGATGTGATCGTGGTTGGCACGCTACCTCTACATCTACCTTCGAGATTAGTTTTAGACCTAAATAATTGTTATTTGGTGCCAGCGTTGAGCATGAACATTATATCTGGATCTTGTTTGATGCGAAACGGTTATTCATTTAAATCAGAGACTAATGGTTGTTCTATTTATATGAGTAATATCTTTTATGGTCATGCACCCTTGAAGAGTGGTCTATTTTTGATGAATCTCGATAGTAGTGATACACATATTCATAATGTTGAAACCAAAAGATGCAGAGTTGATAATGATAGTGCAACTTATTTGTGGCACTGCCGTTTAGGTCATATCGGTGTAAAGCGCATGAAAAAACTCCATACTGATGGACTTTTGGAATCACTTGATTATGAATCACTTGGTACTTGCGAACCGTGCCTCATGGGCAAGAAGACCAAAACGCCGTTCTCCGGTACTATGGAGAGAGCAACGGATTTGTTGGAAATCATACATACACATGTATGTGGTCCGATGAATGTTGAGGCTCGTGGCGGATATTGTTATTTTCTCACCTTCACAGATGATTTAAGCAGATATGGGTATATCTACTTAATGAAACATAAATCTGAAACATTTGAAAAGTTCAAGGAATTTCAGAGTAAAGTTGAAAATCATCGTAACAAGAAAATAAAGTTTCTACGATCTGATCGTGGAGGAGAATATTTGAGTTACAAGTTTGGTCTACATTTGAAACAAAGCGGAATAGTTTCGCAACTCACGCCACCCGGAACACTACAGCGTAATGGTGTGTCCAAACGTCGTAATCGTACCTTACTAGATATGGTGCGATCTATGATGTCTCTTACTGATTTACCGCTATCGTTTTGGGGTTATGCTTTAGGGACGGCCGCATTCACGTTAAATAGGGCACCATCGAAATCCGTTGAGACGACGCCTTATGAACTGTGGTTTGGCAAGAAACCAAAGTTGTCGTTTCTTAAAATTTGGGGCTGCGATGCTTATGTGAAAAAGCTTCAACCTGATAAGCTCGAACCCAAATCGGAGAAATGTGTCTTCATAGGATACCCAAAGGAGACTGTTGGGTACACCTTCTATCACAGATCCGAAGGCAAGACATTCGTTGCCAAGAATGGATCCTTTCTAGAGAAGGAGCTTCTCTCGAAAGAAGTGAGTGGGAGGAAAGTAGAACTTGATGAGGTAACTGTACCTGCTCCCTTATTGGAAAGTAGTTAATCACAGAAACTGGTTTCTGTGACACCTACACCAATTAGTGAGGAAGTTAATGATGATGATCATGGAACTTCAGATCAAGTTATTACTGAACCTCGTAGATCAACCAGAGTAAGATCCGCACCAGAGTGGTACGGTAATCCTGTTCTAGAAGTCATGCTACTAGATCATGATGAACCTACGAACTATGAAGAAGCGATGGTGAGCCCAGATTCCGCAAAATGGCTAGAAGCCATGAAATCTGAGATGGGATCCATGTATGAGAACAAAGTGTGGACTTTGGTTGACTTGCCCGTTGATCAGCAAGCAATTGAGAATAAATGGATCTTCAAGAAGAAGACCGACGCTGACGGTAATGTTACTGTCTAAAAAGCTCGACTTGTTGCAAAAGGTTTTCGACAAGTTCAAGGGATTGACTAAGATGAGACCTTATCACCCGTAGCGATGCTTAAGTCTGTCCGAATCATGTTAGCGATTGCCGCATTTCATGATTATGAAATTTGGCAGATGGATGTCAAAACTGCATTCCTGAATGGATTTCTGGAAGAAGAGTTGTATATGATGCAACCGGAAGGTTTTGTCGATCCAAAGGGACCTAACAAAGTGTGCAAGCTCCAGCGATCCATTTATGGACTGGTGCAAGCCTCTCGGAGTTGGAATAAACGCTTTGATAGTGTGATCAAAGCATTTGGTTTTGTACAGACTTTTGGAGAAGCCTGTATTTACAAGAAAGTGAGTGGGAGCTCTGTAGCATTTCTGATATTTGGATGACATATTACTAATTGGAAATGATGTAGAATTTCTGGATAGCATAAAGGGATACTTGAACAAAAGTTTTTCTATGAAAGACCTCGGTGAAGCTGCTTACATATTGGGCATCAAGATCTATAGAGATAGATCAAGACGCTTAATTGGACTTTAACAAAGCACATACCTTGACAAAGTTTTGAAAAGGTTCAAAATGGATCAAGCAAAGAAAGGGTTCTTGCCTGTGTTACAAGGTGTGAAGTTGAGTAAGACTCAATGCCCGACCACTGCAGAAGATAGAGAGAAGATGAAAGATGTTCCCTATGCTTCAGCCATAGGCTCTATCGTGTATGCAATGCTGTGTACCAGACCTGATGTGTGCCTTGCTATAAGTCTAGCAGGGAGGTACAAAAGTAATCCAGGAGTGGATCACTGGACAGTGGTCAAGAACATCCTGAAATACCTGAAAAGGAGTAAGGATATGTTTCTCGTTTATGGAGGTGACAAAGAGCTCATCGTAAATGGTTACGTTGACGCAAGCTTTGACACTGATCTGGACGATTCTAAATCAAAAACCGGATACGTGTTTATATTAAATGGTGGAGCTGTCAGTTGGTGCAGTTCTAAACAAAGCATTGTGGCGGGATCTACGTGTGAAGCGGAGTACATAGCTGCTTCGGAAGCAGCAAATGAAGGAGTCTGGATGAAGGAGTTCATATCCGATCTAGGTGTCATACTAGTGCATCGGGTCCAATGAAAATATTTTGTGACAATACTGGTGCAATTGCCTTGGCAATGGAATCCAGATTTCACAAGAGAACCAAGCACATCAAAAGACGCTTCAATTCCATCCGGGATTTAGTCCAGGTGGGAGACATAGAAATTTGCTAGATACATACGGATCTGAATGTTGCAGACCTGTTGACTAAGCCTCTTCCACGAGCAAAACATGATCAGCACCAAGGCTCCATGGATGTTAGAATCATTACTGTGTAATCTAGATTATTGACTCTAGTGCAAGTGGGAGACTGAAGGAAATGTGCCCTAGAGGCAATAATAAAGTTATTATTTATTTCCTTATTTCATGATAAATGTTTATTATTCATGCTAGAATTGTATTAACCGGAAACATAATGCATGTGTGAATACATAGACAAACAGAGTGTCACTAGTATGCCTCTACTTGACTAGCTTGTTGATCAAAGATGGTTAAGTTTCCTAACCATATACATGAGTTGTCATTTGATTAACGGGATCACATCATTAGGAGAATGATGTGATTGACTTGACCCATTGTGTTAGCTTAGCACTTGATCGTTTAGTTTGTTGATATTGCTTTCTTCATGACTTCTACATGTTCCTATGACTATGAGATTATGCAACTCCCGTTTACCGAAGGAACAGTTTGTGTGCCACTGTCGGTGTCAAAACCGGCGGATCTCGGGTAGGGGGTCCCGAACTGTGCGTCAAGGCCGGATGGTAACAGGAGACAAGGGACACGATGTTTTTTACCCAGGTTCGGGCCCTCTCGATGGAGGTAATACCCTACTCCTGCTTGATTAATATTGATGATATGGGTAATACAAGAGTAGATCTACCACGAGATCAAGGAGGCTAAACCCTAGAAGCTAGCCTATGGTATGATTGTTGTGTATAGAGTTGATTGCCTACGGACTACAACCCTCCGGTTTATATAGACATCGGATAGGGTTAGGGTTACACAGAGTCGGTTACAATGGTAGGAGATCTTGAATATCCGCATCGCCAAGCTTGCCTTCCACGCCAAGGAAAGTCCCATCCGGACACGGGACGAAGTCTTCAATCTTGTATCTTCATAGTCCAGGAGTCCGGCTGAAGGTATAGTCCGGCTACCCAAACACCCCCTAATCCAGGACTCCCTCAGTAGCCCCTGAACCAGGCTTCAATGACGACAAGTCCGGCGCGCAAATTATCTTCGGCATTGCAAGGCGGGTTCCTCCTCCAAGTCCTTCATAGAAGATTGTAGACACCAAGAGTAGTGTCCGACTCTGCAAAATAAGCTTCCACATATTGCCATAGAGAGAATAATATTAACACAAATCAAATCTGCTGACGTATTCCGCAGTGCGTCATCACACTACAGCCAAGTCCTTTACTCAAATCATTTTCACTCTTCCACCTCAGCGTGTTTTGCGAGGCGGTTTCCTTGGCATGTCTTGTCAAAGTAGAGATTGTGTGCCCCCCTTTTACGGGATTCTCATCAATACGGATGCGGGTAACCCAATCGTGCCCGTTAGCATGTTTTCTCGATTAAAAGCGAGTCCTAAACGGTTACGGGGAGGGCTCCTGGTATTCAACCTCTTATAAAGAGACCAAGGCCTTACTCCTTTTTCCAATCTCAAACGAGTTCGCCCATCGCCTCGAGTTCCAACACCCTAGGCTCCAGATTCCAGGCGCTTCGGACCTTCGACAATGTCCGGTTCTGACCTTCAAGGCCGATGGATGCCCTCCTCCGTCACGGAGGAGGACGTGCTAAAGTTGAGAGAGGCTAAGTTCTTGACCGCCGAAATTTCGCATAGGTTGCCTGCTCAAAGGCAGGCTATTCCCAGTCCCTAGCCCGGTGAGAGCGTAGTGTTCATGTCTCACTTCCTTCGGGGGTTAGGCTTCCCGATGGATCCCTTCGTGTGGGGGCTGTTGTTTTATTATGGGCTGGAATTTCATGACTTAGCTCCGGAGTCCATCCTCCACATTTCCTCATTCATCGTTGTGTGCGAAGCGTTCCTCCGTGTTACTCCTCACTTCGGATTATGGCTCAAGACTTTTGGAGTGGAGCCGAAGATGATCGAGGGACGGCACGCAGAGTGCGGAGGCGCTGTCATAAGTAAGAATGCTGATGCTCCATGGCCCGAGGGCTCCTTTCAAGAGGAGCTCGGCTTGTGGCAACGAGAATGGTTCTATATCACCACTCCCAGGAGCGCCAAGTGGGCGGTGCCTCCCGCCTTTCGCTCGGGTCCCCCATCACGGCTAGCGTCATGGGTCAACAAAGGATTAGATTGGGGGTTATCCAAAGACGTGCCCTTTTTGCAGGGCCGCATCAGGGATCTCTTAGAAAGAGACCTCAACCTGGTCAAGGTGACGCAGGTCATGCTGATTCGCCGAACACTGCCCGGCAAACGTCGCCCCCTTCGTTTGTGGGAGTTTAATCCAGAGGGACCACGAGCTCTCCACCATTTTATGGGCACAACGCCCGTGGAGATGTATAAACTATTCTTCGGATCACAAATGATGTGTCCGGATTTGACCGAGGACGCAGGCCTAAGCTGCAATCGCCCGGATACCGAAGTAAGTAACCTTGTGCCCGGACCTACTATCCATATAATCGTCATAAACTTGCCCCTAAAAGAGCTGTCCTTTTAAACAGGAGTGGATAATGAAGGCAAAGCTGATCAGGTGTCCGGCTCCCCTTCCCGAAACCAGGCCGGATCCCGTGCTTGTTAGGATGTTGAAGGTAATGCCTTTGGAGGGAAGTAAGGGGAAGGACAAGGGAACTATGGCCTCCTCGAAGGATGCTGCTCCGAAGGGAGGAACCGACAATTCCTCTCCCAAGGGGAAGAAGAGGGCCGCCTCTGACGACCAGGAGACCATGGCCCCGAAGCGGGGGAGAAAATCCTCGTTAGAGGGTCCGACGCCGGGGAGTTCCTCGGCCGAACTACGCCCTCAAAGGGATCAGCCCTCCAGTGAGCCGTAAGTAGAGAGAGGTTTTCCTTTTGAGCGATGAAATAAATCCTTGATTTATATCTGAGAAGATTAACCGAAATTTTACCTTGTAGCTCGGACCTCAGCCCTTCTCAGCAGAGCTTGTCTTCGGGGGATCTTCTTCCGGAGATGATGGAGAGCGGGATGCCTCCCCCTGCCGTACCGCCTAGCGAGGCGGGCGACCCTGAGGTGTCGTCATGGAGGGTTTCTCTGAATCCGGCAGGGGCGGAAAATAGCTATGTGGCCCCCCAAGGCTCTCCACGTCCGGCCTTCGAAAGAGGCCATAGGACAAGTCCGGCACCGTCTGGTGCTCGGCCAGAGGAGCTAAAGATTCTGCTGGGGCGAGCTTCTATCTCAGAGGAGCACCGTGCATTGATGGGCACAGTGATTGAAAGGATTTCATCCGCAGAAAGCGGATTGCATGAGGCCGTCAAAAGTTTACTGACGGGTTTTGAGGTACGTTAGATAGTGTACACTTTTGTCAGTTGCACATAAGTAAGATGCGCCCTGTGTAGATAGTAGCCCCTAAGACTCTGCGTGTTGTCAAGAAATGACGGCACGCAAAGGATCATAATCCCAGGTCTAAGATGTCGCCTTTGAATGTAGGTGGCGAGGTGTCCGGAATCTAGCCGAACTGATGATGTGGCCGAACTAAACGGCAACTGGACGTGGCAGATGCCGACATCGCGCTTGTCAACAAGCGGCTTGATGAGGCTCAATGTATGTAATTCTTCAGGCGGCATCAGGTAAGAGGAGCTTCATGCCAGTGTCTTACAATGTGTGTGCTTGACGCAGATGGTACGGCCGCCGTGGAGAATCTTAGGGCAGAACTTGCCCAAGCTAAGGAGCAAGCCAGAAAAAGCGATGCGGCTGCCGAGAAGGCCCTTGAAGAGCTGAGAGCCGAACATGCTGCTCACTGCCGAAGCAAAGAAGAGATGGCCGAGATGGCCGAGAAGTTAAAGAGCACTGCAGACCGTTGCAAACTTCTTGAGAAAGAAGACTGGGCGAGACAGACGGACTTAGAGAAGGCCGTTGCCGATGCCAAGGACGCTCGCTCTGCGAAGGAGGAGCTGTGTCAGGCCGAACAGATTGCGGCTGGAAAGCCCTTTATGCTGCGAAGGAAATTTTGTGATCCGAAGTTTGCTCCGTTGGACCGCATGTGGAGTGTGGAGGATACCTATCTGGACTTGGTAGCGAGTGCTGCTGATGCGACCGAACACTTTCGAGATCAGAAAGATCACGAAGTGGAAAAGCTTTTCTGGTCGCAGTTTCACAATCCAGAGCGTCCACTGGCAGTGGATGATCGTTTGGCTCAATGGGCCGAACTGAATAGGTTGTCTGGACTCGCTATGAAGTACGTCATGGGTCACCTGTGGCCGGGGAGATCGGAGCCGAAGAGTTATTTCAGCTTGGTGCAGCAATTTCTTAACTTGGTGCCGCGTATAAATGCAATGAAGAGGTCGGCATGCATAGAGGGCGCTAGGATGGCTCTTGCCCGTGTTAAGACATGCTGGGCAGAGATGGAGACCACCGTTGTTGCGTCCCGAGATTCGGACAAAAGCCGAGTACCCTCCGAGCACTATTTTCAGGAAGTTCTTGAAGGCGCTCGTGTAATAGAGACGCAGTGCCCGAAAGATGCTATGTTATGATAGCATATGTAATTATAAAGTAATATTTTGATAAACTGTAGTGGCCTTTTTTATACTTGTGCCTCCAAGTATTGGGAACACCTCCTGTGCGGCCGTTTTAAGATATATATATATATATATATATATATATATATAGAATCTGAAAGATGGCAGTCATTGGCTTCAGCCCCCACGCACATAGTGCGGGGGTGCTCGCAGAAGACGCATTTTCACACTTAACCCAACGTCTTGGTCCTACAAAGGAGGTGATAGCGCAGCGGGCCAGGCAACCGGACTATAATGCTTTAACACTTTCACTTAGCCATAGGAGTTTGACAATGAGACTCTTTAGGTAGCTCCTTGGTGGCAACTGCGCTCGTCCGAATTCGGGGCGCGTACGTGCCTGACCGGGAAGCGGCCCTTCGTTAAAGCGGAGGAATCCGATAGATTCCGATAGGTCATCAAGTGGCTGACCAGTCTCACGCCACATCATGACAGTTAGTTTTCGGCTTTCTCTACTGAGGTGCTCGCCCGGCCGAACCGGGGGCACAATCACAGTAGTTCTCCTGGTGCTACCTTAGCCGATAGAGCGGAACGTAAGGTAGCCGAACTTAGGAGCCGGGCAACCCAACATTTGACCAAAGACATGATTCGGAGCTGATGCATATAATGCCAAAACTCGCGATGCCGAACACTCCCTAAGGTGTTCAGTCTTTATGAGTGCGGGCGAAACAACACTCTTTATTAAAAAACCCCTAGTGTCCAGGTACGTGCAAAAATTTCTGACGTGGCCACATGCCAAGACGCCAGCCTCCTCGGTAATATCAGAAAAAACTAGGGGATGTGTAGCAACAAGAGACAGTAAAAAAGGTTTACGCAGGGTCTTAATCTAAAAATAATCCTTTAGGACGGGTCCCTACTGCATGTCTGCGCCTGTGTCTCCGTTGTGCCGTATCCTGGACGGGCTCCGCGCGACGTTCATCTGTAAAAGAGAGGAACTGAGTTGAAAACGGGTCATGCCGAAAAAGTTTAAAATAAGCAAAGTATAAAGTAAGATATATAAGATTGAGCTTTATTGTCTCTTATTGTATATGCGTGGATCCCCTAGTGCGGGGGTATATGGCTTCTAGGCCTGCATCAATGATGATTTTGCACCGAACTCGTCTATCAGCGTTCGTGGTCTTGAATGACCTATTTCGAAGTTTCTTTTGGCCGGTGAGGCCATTTTGCTATGGGGCTGTCAAAGCGGCCGCGCAGTCCTTCGCTTGGGGAGGCGCATTTTAGTGATTCCCCTTCAAAGATATGATGCCTCGTGGACCGGGCATCTTAAGCGTAAGAGATGCATAATGCGGTATTGCGTTAAAGCGAGCGAAAGCTTCACGTCCCAGTAGTGCTTGATAGCGACTTGAGAACGGGACGATATGGAAGGTCAGCTTTTCGCGGCGGAGGTTATCGGCAGAGCCGAATATGACTTCGAGCCGGAGAAAACCCATACAATGGGTGTCCGGACCAGGTATTACCCCTTGAAAGGAGGTTTTCTGCGGCGGATTCTTGCTGGGTTTATCCCCATGTGCTGGATTGTATCCTGATATATCAGGTTTAGTCCACTGCCGCCGTCCATAAGGACATTTGAAAACTGGAGTCCGCCAATTATTGGATCGAGTATCAAGGCAGTCTAGCCTACATTCTTGATATTCCTAGAATAATCTAGCTGATCGAAGATGATCGGTTTTGACAACCAGTGGCAGGACCCTTTGGGGATGGGCCATGTGGTGCGTACCTTTATGGGCGCCGCACGTTTTGTTATGTGAAGTGAGTTCACTGTTTTTACTTCTTGTGGGAAGTTCTTTTGTTTCCTGGTGCTCTGCTTTTGGGGTTCGTCCTTGTCTTCGCTTGGTGTGTCGAGCCCCTTGTGTTCGGCATTGAGTCTGCCGGATTGTTTGAAAACCCAATAGTCTCTGTGGGTATGGTTAGCAGGCTTCCCGGGAGTACTGTGTATCTGACATATCATGTCCAGGATTTTATTTAGGTTGGATGGATCGTCCCTGTTATCCTGGGGGGCGATTTTTCCTGATTTTGTCGTGAGCCTTTGAATCCGGCATTGACTGCCGTGCTCTTCGGACTTTTGTCCTTAGTCCGGCGACGGTCCTTGTTGCGTCGCGGTTTTCCGTTTCCATCCCTAGTTTCGGATGTACTTGGGTCGCTGGGGCTGCACCTTGCCAACCAGCTGTCCTCCCCTGCATAAAAGCGGGTCATGAGGCTTGTTAGTGCGCCATTGTTCTTGGCTTTTCTTAGCCGAGGTGTCTGGCGAGCCATTCGTCTCGGACGTTATGCCTGAAAGCTGGTAAGGCTTCGGCGTCCGGACAGTCGACTATCTGATTCTTTTTAGTGAGGAATCTATTCCAGAACTGCCGAGCTGATTCTCCGGGTTGTTGAGTTATGTGACTAAGATCGTCTGCATCCGGAGGGCGGACATAGGTCCCTTGAAAGTTTGCTGAGAAAGCATCCTCAAGCTCTTCCCAGCTTCCAATTGTGTTTTCGGGAAGGCTTTTAAGCCAATGCCGGGCTGGTCCTTTAAGCTTAAGGGGTAGATATTTTATGGCGTGGAGATCATCTCCTCTAGCCATGTGTATGTGGAGGATATAATCCTCGATCCAGACTCTAGGGTCTGTTGTTCCATCATATGCCTCTATGTTTACGGGTTTGAATCCCTCTGGGAATTCATAGTCCAGGACCTCATCGGTGAAACATAGGGGGTGTGCGGCACCCCTGTATTTGGGTGTGCCGGATTCTGATGATGGCTTCATAGCGTTGCTTACGAGATCTTGCTTTCTTGGCCCATAAATGGACCTGACTGGGCCATGATGTGAATCCTTAAGTGGGTCGCATGCCGATTTAGGTGCGGCGCCGCTTGCCGCTTTATGGGGTCGTCTATTCGACCGTGTGGCTTTTTCATTTTTTGAATGCGAGGGCTCTAGGGCCTCTTCATCAAATTCAGGCAGTAGCTTTCTTTTCGGATAGCTTTTAGTGCGGCGACTGTCGCCGTACTTATCTGTGGTATTGATTACTTTGCTCCATCTAATCCGGAGTGCGTCTTCCGCTGTTTTTAGCTTCTGCTTCTGCTTCTTTAGGCTGCGTGCGGTTGCAACGAGCCTCTCATGGAGATTCTTCTGCTCCATAGGTTTATTCGGCGTGAGGTCGTCTGGAATGCCGTTTTCGCTGGAAGAGGGATGTTCGGTTACTCTATCCGTGTTGCCCTGTTTGGACGGTTGCTCTAAGGCCTGCTCGTCGTCTACCGGCTCGTCCTGCTCTATGGTTGGGTTTTTGTTGAGGCGGGGTTTGGGTATGCGTTTATGCTGACGCTTTGATTGCTTTTCGGGGGGTCGATGTCCCGTCCCATCCCCTTTTTCCTCGTTGTCGCTTCCTTTAGGGGTATCCACCATGTACACATCGTGAGATGAGGTGGCTGTCCAATGCCCTATGGGCGTTGGTTCGTCGGTATCTCCTGCATCGTCATCCATGTTGTCGATGTCTCCGGATTCGAAGTTGAGCACGTTGTTTAAATTGTCGACAGTGGCTACCAAGTGGGTGGTGGGTGGGCTTTGAATTTCTTCATTGTCCGTATCCCATCCTCGCTGACCGTAGTTCGGCCAGGGCTCTCCTGAGAAGGAGAGAATCTTGAGATAGTTCAGGATATCGCCACAAGGCGAGTGCTGAAAGATGTCTGCGGCGGTGAACTCCACTATCGGCGCCCAATCGGATTCGATTGGCAGGGGCGCGGGGGGTTCGGAGTCCGGATCCTCGGAGTCACGGGTCGTGCAGAGTGCGGGGCTTGCATTCGGCTCGATCGCTTTCGGGATCGCAGCCCCCGAGGTGACGTCCAACCGCTCATCCTCGATTGGCGCAATAGGTTCCGAGTTAGGGGTTGGAATCGATGCGTGTGCGGCCTCCAGGACACTGTCCGGAGGGAGAGCTAGATCATGCCCCTCGAGATAGTGCGGCGCGCTTGGCCGTGGCTCGAACCCGTCGAAGATCAAGTCTCCGCGGATGTCAGCCGTGTAGTTTAAGCTTCCAAACCTGACTTGATGGCCAGGGGCGTAGATTTCGATCCACTCCAGGTGGCCGAGCGAATCAGCCCGCAGAGCGAAGCCGCCGAAGACGAAGATCTGTCCGGGGAGAAAAGTCTCACCTTGGACCGTATCGTTGTTGATGATCAAAGGAGCCATCGGGCCTAAAGGCGACGACACAGAGGAACTCTCAATGAAAGCACCAATGTCGGTGTCAAAACCGGCGGATCTCGGGTAGGGGGTCCCGAACTGTGCGTCAAGGCCGGATGGTAACAGGAGACAAGGGACACGATGTTTTTACCCAGGTTCGGGCCCTCTCGATGGAGGTAATACCCTACTCCTGCTTGATTAATATTGATGATATGGGTAGTACAAGAGTAGATCTACCACGAGATCAAGGAGGCTAAACCCTAGAAGCTAGCCTATGGTATGATTGTTGTGTATGGAGTTGATTGCCTATAGACTACAACCCTCCGGTTTATATAGACACCGGATAGGGTTAGGGTTACACAGAGTCGGTTACAATGGTAGGAGATCTTGAATATCCGCATCGCCAAGCTTGCCTTCCACACCAAGGAAAGTCTCATCCGGACACGGGACGAAGTCTTCAATCTTGTATCTTCATAGTCCAGGAGTCCGGTTGAAGGTATAGTCCGGCTACCCGAACACCCCCTAATCCAGGACTCCCTTAGCCACCAAACGTCACAATGTAACTGGGTGATTATAAAGGTGCTCTATAGGTGTCTCCAAATTTACTTGTTGGGTTGGCGTATTTCGAGATTAGGATTTGTCACTCTGATTGTCGGAGAGGTATCTCTGGGCCCACTCGGTAATGCACATCACTATAAGCCTTGCAAGCATTGCAACTAATGAGTTAGTTGCAGGATGCTGTATTACGGAACGAGTAAAGAGACTTGCCGGTAACGAGATTGAACTAGGTATTGAGATACCGACGATCGAATCTCGGGCAAGTAACATACCGATGACAAAGGGAACAACGTATGTTGTTATGCGGTCTGACCGATAAAGATCTTCGTAGAATATGTAGGAGCCAATATGGGCATCCAGGTCCCGCTATTGGTTATTGACCAGAGAGGTGTCTCGGTCATGTCTACATAGTTCTCGAACCCGTAGGGTACTATATGAGTTATGTATGTTGATGACCGAATGTTGTTCGGAGTCCGGGATGAGATCACGGACATGACGAGGAACTCCGGAATGGTCCGGAGATAAAGTTTGATATATGGGATAGTAGTGTTTGATCTCCGGAAGGGTTCCGGAATTCACCGGAAGGGGTTCCCGATGTTTCCTGAAATGTTTGGGCACGAGAACACTTTATCTGGGCCAAAGGGGAAAGCCCATGAGGCTTTTGGAAAGTGCAAAAGGAAGTTTTGCGGAGACCAGAGGCTAGACGCCAGGAACTCTGGCGTCTAGGGGGTAGACGCCGGGAACCCTCGCGTCTAGCCCTGGAGTCCGAGAAGGACTCTTGCCTTTCAGGTGAAACCGACTTTGAGGAGGCTTTTACTCCAAGTTTCGACCCAGGGGCTCAACATATAAATAGAGGGGTAGGGCTAGCACCAAAGACACATCAAGAAACACCAAGCCGTGTGCCGGCAACCCCGTCCCCTCTAGTTTATCCTCCGTCATAGTTTTCGTAGTGCTTAGGCGAAGCCCTGCGGAGATTGTTCTTCACCAACACCGTCACCACGCCGTTGTGCTGCCGGAACTCATCTACTACTTCGCCCCTCTTGCTGGATCGAGAAGGCGAGGACGTCACCGAGCCGAACGTGTGCACAACTCGGAGGTGCCATGCTTTCGGTACTTGGATCGGTCGGACGTGAAGACGTACGACTACATCAACCGCGTTGATATAACGCTTCCGCGAACGGTCTATGAGGGTACGTAGACAACACTCTCCCCTCTCGTTGCTATGCATCACCATGATCTTGCGTGTGCGTAGGAATTTTTTTGAAATTACTATGTTCCCCAACACTTAGACCACCCAGTATGACTACTAGGACTAGAGCAAGCTAAAAAGCACGCCGCCGTCACCCCCTCCTTATCGGCGGCGGGAAAACCTTTGTTTTACACAATCGAGAAGTCATTGTGCTAAGGCCTCACATGCTGAGGCATTGAATAGAATGTAGATGCTATTTTACAGAAACAAGTATCGATAAGACGTTTGTATCTCCATACTTATATTTCTTCTCTTATAAAAAACCGAGTTGGTGATGATGGTACGCGTGCCATCTTGCAATATAGACCGTTCGATCTATATCTGACTGATGGAAATTAAACAAAAAGATACCCGCACCCCTCTCCACATTTGAAGACAGGGCCTCCCTCATTCATCCTTATCTCCAACAACCTCATTGTTGAGAAATTAAGAAAGGAAGCCTTTGGAACAAACTGGCCTGGTGGCCGCTGCCGGCGTCATGAATCCCCATGCCTCCACTCAGTCCGACCACCAATCACCACCACGCCCCACTCCTCTTCACCTTATCTCCTATTTCTCGAGATATCATTAGTTTTTACACATGGGATTACTCCCGCATGGGTCAATCACAATGAGTGTTTTTATAAAAAAATGCATCTTGATGTTCCGTGCAATGCACGGATCTTGCTAGTACTCCTACAGAAGAATAAGTTGGTGATGATGGTGTGTCTGCCATCCGTCGTTTGTGACCATTAGATCTACATCTAACGACTGTGAGGTAAGTTGTTGCCTTTTCTCACAAATATCCCACTTGTCTACCAATTTGCAGAAAAACCGATAATTAGTATCTTAAAACCAACCACATCGCTCCCTGACCTCAACAAAACAACCCAAGGAATATATTCTAATTGAAACATAATATATCTCTAGTGATATATGTATATAAAAATTAGAGTGTTTTGTATCAAGTTTGTGAATAAGTATTATTCTAATTATGATTCATTGCAACGCACATGAACATTGCTAGTATTTCCAACCATGCAAATTTTTTCCCTAGTATTCCATAGTTTCGAGTTTTCCATCAAGATATTAGTCACTCATGGTTGATATTTACTTTCAATCATGTACACATATGCACTATGTAACTAGCCTTGCTTATTGGGTTCCAAAGCTTAACTTTCACTCCTACTTATAATATGTAGAGTATTTAACAAAAAACTACCACTTTCAACCAGCCCTAGGAAGAATCTATTGTACAAAAAATAGCAAAAACATACTCAAAATTTCTTAATCCATGCCAAAAACTACTACCTACCGATTAGGTTAGTTTAAACCCATTTATGACAGGGTTGGCCCACATGTCCCTGCTGACGAGGCAGCTTAAACCAACACATTTTGTTTGACCGTTGACACGAGGGACCCACATCTGACCTTCTATCCTGTTATTCCCCCTCAAATCATTATTTTTCCTGAACATTACTTCAAACAATACTGATGCATGTTCGTCGGTGGCGCCGGTGATGAGCGAGTTGGCCGCCGCTCCGCCGGACGGGCCGGACGCCGCGCTGTCCTCCGCACGAGTTGGCAGGGTGGCCCGAGCGTGACTCGCGAGCGAGCAAGCCGCCGCGCTGGCCTTCGCTCGAGCCAGATGGCTGGCCTTAGCGCGGCGCGAGTGAGCAAGCCGCCGTGCCACCATGCCAATCTAGCTAGCAAACCTTGCAGACAAGCAGCTGGACGGAGCTATCTTGGCTAGCTAGCGGCCGCGAGCGCCAGACGAAGCTGGCCTCCGGGTTGCCGCAAGATGGGCTCCGCACCGTCGGCGGTTTTGACCTCGCCTTCTACCGGCGGCGGTAGCTGCATCCCGTGGCCAAGGATGACTAGGTGGATGGGCCGGAGGTAGGAGGTCACTCGGGGATTTTTGTGCAGACTGACATATAGGTCCCACAAGTCATAACGCCCGGTCGAATAGAAGGCGTTGACTTAATGGGTGACATGGGCCATGTTTGGATACTCTAAGTCAGAGGTTAGATTCTAACCCTGAACTAACTCTAACCAAAGTGTTGTTTGGATGGCAGGGTTAGATTGACAACAAATGTATCCAAACAGGGCCATGGGTTGAAACGTGCCTATAACGACACTTTGTAGAGTAGTCGTTTCTTGGTAGGGCTGGTTGGTAAGAGCATGTACAATGGTTGATAAGGTAGTCTTTCTTAAGTCTTCCACGTATGCAAGTGGTAGTAGTTTCTTGGCATTATTAGTGGTTTCTTGCATTATTAGGGGTTTCTTGTAAGGCTACTCATAGTGGGGAGTATCATATGCTAGTAACACGTGTATGATACTAATGTATGATACTACCTCCATAATGCATATTATCATAAACTACTATCATAGATGATCATATTTATTGCCATGCATGACACAAAGAAGCATCGCATTTAACATGATAAAATATCTACCTATGTTACTCTAACACTCTCTCTCTTCTTTAATTATGTGCCACATAAGCATGTTTGCTAGTCCCAAGTGCATGTAACCACTTATGTTACCCCCACTATAGCCAGCCTAAGGAACAATGTACTACTAGCGACAAAAGGTGATTCTAGGTTGCGTTGTACTCCAACGAGTACTACTACTGGTCGCGGGAGTGTATACCTCGTTTTGTGGGTTCAATCCCGGCTGAACGCACGGCGGTCTTTTTTTAAATAGTAACTTCGCTGCGAGCCAATATTTTACACGGGTAGTTTGAGTTTTGAAGTCAAACGGACGTGCGGCACCACAATCTAGGTGCACTAGATAGCCTGGCCACGTGAACGGGTTTTCCTTCCCAACATCTCATGGCTCGCGTGCTCGCCCTAGCCGCATCTCGCTTGCAGCTTCCTCATCAGCTAGTAGCATATTTAAACTAGCGCCTCCCAATTAAGCCCGAGGAGCCGGAAAAGCCTGGTGAGGCATTGGGAACTATGCACTATGGCTCTGTACGTAAAGTGCTCTACTACTACTCTGTAGCTTGTGGCATTGCACGCATGGACTTCACTCCATTATCGGCTCTACTATAAAAGAAATTCCTCTTGACGTGTTTTTTTTTGAAACGGAGGCAAAAGCTTTGCTTCATCTCATTCATAAAGAAGGAACTACTAACAAAGTTCGACGAGATCCATTACACCTCCACAAATGGAAGCGAAAAGCCTAGTCTCGCTGTATCAAATAACTCAAATGTTCTGCCCCCGCAGTAATCGTCGCTGATAAACATGCTGCTAGTGTGTGCGTGAGAGGAGCAGCTGAGTAGGCCAGCTACGTGAGAGGAGCTGCTGAATAGAGCACCGAGAGTACCCACTAGGCCACTACGCAGGTGTACTTTCCCTGCATTGATAGTACAACGATGGTTCTAGAGAACAGTAGTACCCTCCACGTCCAACTGTAGCTCCTTGGCCCTGAGATTCAAGAGTTCAAAACTGGTGCACTATACTAGAAGTACAGTACATAGCACTAGTAGTACCCTCGCACTTCAAGTTGAGAGAGTAGTACTAGTACTGCTATAGTACGAGTACGTACTCATCCGTCACGTAATGTAAGACGTTTTTTGACACTAGTTGGCGTGTACAAAAAATAGCAAAAACATACCCAAAATTTCTTAATCCACGCCGAAAACTACTAGCTTACTACGCTCTACAGTTGGAAGGGACGAGGCCCTGCGGTTACTACGCTCTTATCTCCTCCTCGCCAGTTCCCCTCCCCCCGAAGAGAAGGCAGTTCGTCGCTGCTCCCATGGATTCGCCAGGTGGTTCTCCTCCTCGTCGGGGCTGGGAGACCTTGGACAACGACCCTCAGGGAGAAATCGCACGCCACTCCGACGTCCTCACCGCCGCAAGACTCGGTGCTTCCTGCACCAACTATTTCAAGACAGTGCTAAAAATGGCTTGGGAAAAGGCCATGCTTGTTGGTCTTCCATGCGTCCTCGAGGAGAAGGTTCTTCTATGGGACAATCCTTCGAACAGTCCACCGCTCCCTGGCCATGGTTGCACGTTGACTCCGCTAGAGTTGCCGACGTTGAGAGGTACTCGGATTTTGTCCGATGAGCAGGTCAGTAATGGAGTTTGATGATGTAGTTGAGGGAGTCCTGGATTAGGGGGTATCTGGACAACCGGGCTATATCCTTTGGCCGGACTGTTGGACTATGAAGATACAAGATTGAAGATTTCGTCCCGTGTCCAGATGGGACTCTCCTTGGCGTGGAAGGCAAGCTTGGTAGTACGGATATGTAGATCTCCTTCCTTATAACCAACTCTGTGTAACCCTAGCCCCCTCTGGTGTCTATATAAACCGGAGGGTTTAGTCCGTAGGACCAACAACAACAATCATACCATAGGCTAGCTTCTAGGGTTTAGCCTCTCTGATCTCGTGGTAGATCACCTCTTGTACTACTCATATTATCAAGAACAATCAAGCAGGACGTGGGGTATTACCTCCATCGAGAGGGCCCGAACCTGGGTAAACATGGTGTCCCCTGCCTCCTGTTACCATCCGCCTAGACGCACAGTTCGGGACCCCCTACCCGAGATCCGCCGATTTTGACACCGACATTGGTGCTTTCATTGAGAGTTTCACTGTGCCGTCACCGTAAGGAAGGATGCGTCGTCTCGTTGTTAAAAACAATGTTACCGCCGGGGGAGCCCTGGCTATCGGCGAAACTCTCTGGCTAGGCATTTTCATCATGACTGCCCATTCGGCTGCTGCACCGACGATGACTTCTCGGGTCATTGAAAACAGCCTCCATGTCGGCTCGGAATTTGCCGAGCAGATGGATCCAATGGAGCTCTCTTCCCTAAACGAGCTCTTGGATTGCATCGCCGCCTCGGGAGTCGCTACGGACTATGATCGGATTGGGCTTAAACCCGATCAAAGGGAGATTAACTCTCCATCGGTCACCCATCATATTGCGGTAGTGGAGGAACAATGCGGCGATTCTTCCTCTATCTTGAGGACTAACTATGTCCGGATCCCTGAGCTCTCTGAGCCGGATAACCGTTTACGGGAGGACATCGCACAAGCCCTGAACCTAGAGTCAGGCAGCGGGCCAGGCTTATCGGGCAACATCCCGAAACCTGAACTTCCAAGATTGGAAACTCCTCGGCCCCTGGGTCTCAGATTGGGTAAGGGTTCGGACTCAAATCCACCCACCCACCCAAACATAAATGATCTTTCCCACATCAGGCAAGAGCCCCAGGAAACAATACATCATTATTGGGCCAGATTCCTCCTTGTGATGAACAAGGTCAAGGACTATCGGGAGGAAGACGCAGTCTCATTTTACTGCAATAATTGCACGGACAAGGGAATCCTTAACGCCATAAGTCACCGTGACATATCACGCTTCACTGACTTGGTGTCCATAGTACGAAAGTACTGTGCGATGGAAAGCGCCTGGAAAACCGAAACGAAATTTTGGGATAATCCGGCTCGGAATACACACCCAGTCCAAAGTAAAAGGGTGCACTATCATAAGACACCCGAGTTAATTACAAAGAAGCAAAAAACCCTCTACAGGGCATGGAACCGTATTGGAGGGATGGCTCAACGGACCCTGCAAAATTCATAGTACAACGGATACCATACCAACACACAACCTTAGAGCATGTTGGGTACTCCGGCAGGTGGCTAAAAGTGGTGAGGATCTTCTCATCCCAGATACCACAGAGCACCATCCCGGGGATAACAATACGGTATTAATAGTCTTTGAGACCTTCACATCAAATAATAGGCGCAAGCGAACACTTCGTAGCCTTGCCGAAATCTGCCACATGGCAGCAATAAATCCAAGGAGTGACACGGCTATTACCTTCAATGCCAGTGACGAACCTAAATTCCGAACAGCCCGAGCACCAGCCGCACTGGTCCTCACTCCAATTGTGGACGACTTTCGACTCACCAAAGTACTCATGGACGGCGGCAGTGGATTAAACCTCATCTATGAGGAAACTCTTCAAAAAATGGAAATAGACTGGAACCGCATTGAGCGAAGCAGCACAACCTTCAGAGGAATCATCCCCAATCGGGAAGCACGCTATGCTTGGAAAATCACACTAGATGTGGTATTCGGCACGCCGGAGAACTATAGGTCCGAAGAAATTACATTCCAAGTGGCCCCGTTCAGTAGCGGATACTACGCCCTTTTAGGGCGGGAGACGTTCATGATCTTCCAAGCCATACCCCATTACGGGTACATGAAGCTCAAAATGCCCGAGCCCAACGGAATCATCACTCTCGCTAGTGATCCGGACACAGCACTGCGCGCCAAAAACAAAACAGCCGCATTGGACCTCGAGGCATTATCCGAAGCCCTTGCGGCCGAGGAATTAACTACGCTGCGCTCCATAGTGGACAGGGACGACATGATACTTGACAAGAGATCCAAGTCCACCTCTTTTAAACCAGCAGATGAAATAGTCAAATTCCAAGTCCACCCAACGGACCCTACAAAAACAGCCTCCATCGGGGCATAGTTAAACCCCGCCATGGACGCCGCACTACGAGAGTTCCTGCGTGAGAATTGGGACATATTCGCCTGGCATCCCTCCGATATGCCAGGAATCCCACGCAGGCTGGCTGAGCATAGCCTTAATATTCTAAAGGGATTCAAGCTGGTCAAGCAGGCTCTTTGGCGTTTCTATGAACCTAAGAGACAAGGTATGGGAGAGGAACTAGCCAAGTTATTGGAGGCCGGATTCATTAGAGAAATAAAACACCCAGACTAGCTAGCAAACCTGGTGATGGTACCAAAGAAGGACAAATCCTGGCGCCTATGTGTTGATTTCAAGGACCTCAACAAGGCTTGCCCAAAGGATCCCTTCCCCCTCCCCTGCATTGATCAAATTGTCGATGCTATCGCAAGACACGATTCATTGTGTTTCCTCGACGCAAACTCCGGTTACCACCAAATCAAGATGGGGCAGTCCAACCAAGCCGCAACGGCATTTATCACACCATACAGCCCCTTCTATTTCAACACAATGCCTTTTGGGCTCCAAAACGCCGGCGCAACATATCAGCGCATGATTCGGACATGTCTGGAGAAACAGATCGGCAAAACAATAGAGGCATACGTAGATGATGTGGTCGTCAAAACCAAACACGTCGACTCTTTAATAGACGACTTGAGGCTCATATTCGACAACCTCTGAACATACGACATCAAGCTCAATCCGGAAAAATGCGTTTTCGGTGTACCAGCTGGAAAGCTCCCGGTCTTCATTGTCTCCAGTAGGGGAATTGAAGCAAATCCGGCCAAAAATCCGAGCTCTGTCACAGCTGGCTATCCCAACGGACCTCAAACAAATCCAGAAATTAACCGGATGTGTGGCGCTCTAAGCCGCTTTATCTCCCGCTTAGGAGAAAAGGCATTACCCCTTTATCGCCTCCTTCGGCGCACCGAACACTTTGAGTGGACGGACGTTGCCATAGCCGGATTGGAAGAAATAAAAGCCATACTGGAAACCTACCCAATCCTGTCCGCGCCAAACATCGGTGAACCAATGCCGTTGTACATTGCAGCAACTCATCAGGTCATAAGCACAGTGCTCGTCGTCGAACGAGAAACAGACGGACATAAATTCCCCCTTCAAAAGCCGGTATATTATGTATCCACTGTCCTTACTCTATGCAAATCACGGTACCCACATTATGAAAAGATAGCCTATGCGGTATTCATGGCATCCCAGAAGCTGCGACACTACTTTCAAGAGTGTTCAATTACAGTAGCCTCGGAAGTGCCACTTAATGATATTATAAACAACCGCGACGCCACGGGCCGGATTGCCAAATGGGCCATTGAGCTCCTCCCGTTCGACATAACATACAAACCCTGGCGAGCCATTAAATCGCAAGTATTGGCCGACTTTGTCGCCGAATGGACGGAAGCCGAACTCCCTAAAGAGTACGGCGCATACTCCAATTGGATCATGCACTTCGACGGCTCCAAAATGCTGGCTGGTCTGGGGGCTGGCGTCGTCCTGACGTCCCCAACCAGAGATACAGTTCAATACATACTCCAGATACTGTATACAGACTCCAACAATGCAGCCAAATACGAAGCCCTGTTACATGGTCTTCGGATGGCAGTTTCCATGGGCATTCAACGCCTAGAGGTGCGTGGGGATTCGAACCTCGCAATATCCCAAATAAATGGAGACTTCGATGCCAAGGATCCAAAAATGGTGGCCTATCACAACGTCGTCCTAAAAATGTCAGCTCGGTTCGAGGGGCTAGAATTTCACCATGTGGCTCGGGAAAATAATCAGGCGGCGGATATCCTTGCTCACATCGGCGCAAAACGCGATGCAGTCGCCCCAACACCTTTTTGGAGAGGTTGTTTAAACCATCCGTGGTATGGGTAGGGGACACCGGTAACAATAGTCCGGACCCAGCCAAAATGCCCGATATTGAACACTCTGACATAATCGGAGGCTCTGCCACCGAAATAACACCTTCAGCCCACATAATAATGGCCATCATTGCCCCGTGGACAGAACCATTCCTGGCCTACCTAACTAGGCAGGAACTTCCCGAGGACCAGAATGAGGCACGCTGCATAGTGCGGTGATCTAAAGCCTACAGGGTCCACGAGGGAGATCTGTATAAAAAAAGCACTACTGGAGTCCTTCAAAGGTGCATCTCCGAAGAGGAAGGGCGGAAGCTTTTGGCAGAATTTCACGCCGGACTCGGTGGCCACCACGCCGCAGCCCGGGCCCTTGTAAGCAAGGCCTTCCATACAGGTTTTTATTGGTCGACGGCCCGGGGAGATGCAGAGGACTTGGTCCAACGATGCGTCGGTTGCCAGCTTTTTGCAAACCAAAGCCACATGCCACCCACCGCCCTCCAAACAATCCCCATTACATGGCCCTTCATGGTCTGGGGGCTTGACATGCTTGGACCCCTTAAAGGGGGAACCCATAAGAAAAAAATACTTACTGGTCATGGTGGATAAATTCACCAAATGGATAGAAGCCAAACCTGTTAAAATGACCGAATCGGGACCGGTGATAGACTTCATATCCGGGGTTGTACACCATTATAGCGTCCCCCACAGCATCATCACTGACAACGGCATGAACTTCACGGCCGACGAGGTAAAACTCTGGTGCGGCAACATGGGCATCAAGCTCGATTATGCTTCTGTCTATCACCCACAAACTAACAGCCAAGTCGAGCGAGCAAATAGTCTTATCATGAGCGGCATCAAACCCAGATTAGTGCGGTCCTTAAAGGAGTCTAACACGCACTGGGTAGAGGAGCTCGACTCCGTACTCTAGGGGCTGCGGACCACGCCGAATCGTACTACCGGATACACACCCTTCTTTATGGTATACGGCGCAGAGGCGGTTCTGCCCTGCGACATAATTCATGACTCACCTCGAGTGCGCATGTACGAAGAAAGAGAAGCCGAGCTCGATCGGCAGGACAGTCTGGACACCCTGGAGGAGGAGCGCGACGTGGCAAAAGCCCGTTCCGCATTCTATCAGCAACAGGCTCGAAGATACCAAAGCGGAGAAGTACGGGCCAAAACTTATAACATTGGCGAGCTAGTTCTACGCCTGCCGGAGAAGAAAAAGACCAAGCTCGAGCCCAAATGGGAAGGACCCTTCATTATTGACCAAGTTCTGACCGGTGGAGCGTACCGTCTGCGGGATGCATCAAATAATCGACTTGAGCCGAACCCATGGAACGCAGCCAGGCTCCGAAGATTCTACGCCTAGTGCCGGACTCTATGTTCGTCTCCTTCCTCTGTTCATTTTTTGCATATACATTACCTATCTTTTCTCTCTCTCTTTCTTTTATTCTTTCTCAAGGCCTTCAAGGGCCAACTTGTGCGTTGCCCGAACACTATTGACGTGCTAACCGCGCTCATTATACCTGGGGGCTTCTTACACAGAAGCTTAATTATTTATCTGGGCTTCATGCCCCGCACATGTGTTATTCTTCCGCATGTTCCTTTTCTTCGCCATTATATGCATCGATATGACTTAAGTTTTGGCCAAGCTGGGTTGCCTGGCTATTGTATTTATGCCCTACGTTCCCGTTAGTTCGGCTAGGGAATAAGGGGAGCACCTCTGCGATTGTTACTGCCGGGTCAGCCAGATGTGTACCTCAGACTGGGTGAAGCCGAAAGCTAGCGTTCTTAAGGGAATATTCGGTCGGCGAACAAAAGATGATTTTTATTTATTTTCCATATGTTCCCCAGATGTTTTTGCCTGCGTGTCTTCTCGCAGTCCGGACATGCACTTTAGGGCATGTGTACCCAGGGAAAGGAACCCTTAATGGAACTATTCTCCCGAGAAGATGTTTCTTACTACCCATGTAATATAACATAACAAGTTGGGTACTTGTCTGTTCAAGCACTAATGACCCCTACGCCTGGTTTCCACGCATACCCCGGTTCTTATATAACTAAGCGGGTATTCAGATACACTCCGGACTATCGGGTCCCGAGGATGAAGCGAAAAGGTCCGCCATGACAAATGATTTACAATCCGGCTAGAAGGCATTATACTTGTCACTTTAATTACATAGTCATGTAGACTGACTAAATTCCCCTTCTATACCATCCAACAGGCTGTCTAGCCTACAATCTTGTTGGGAATACTTTGCGGCTAATTCTACTTGCCCATACACTAAGCTAACGGGGATCTCTTTCCCATCGGGCCCCACAGGTCTGACCTCGGCCATTGGTTTGGGTCAGCCTTGGTATACCGCGTCTTCACCATGGCCCAGGCTCCCCTGGCACCTTGACGGCAGGCCGATATCTTCCATAATCGGAAGCGCTGCCGTGCTCCCTTGAGCTTCTCCGTAAGCTCTCCAATGCCTGCTGGCAGGGACACGGATGGCCACAAGGCCTGGGCAATACTTTGCATCACCTACCGAACTTGTTCGTGCAGTTGTGAGAGCTCGGGTAGAAGATCACCCGCAGACCCGGGCATCTCCTCCGAGGGACGACCCGTCAGCATACCTGCAGACATAACTGTTAGTCGGCTTCCTCGCCAAACTCTTTTAAGGGTTCGTTCAAGCACTTACTGAAAATGTCGCGTCGAAGTCGCTTATTCTCCTTCACGGAGTCCGCAAGCTGGGCTCGAACATCTTTCAGTTCCATGCTCAGCTTGGTATTGGCGTCTTGGAGATTGTTTTTCTCCAGCATGACCTTAGTCAGCACGCGTTCACCAGCCTTTAGTTGTCGTACGACATGCTGGTCCTCCTGATTCTCTCCGGAGTCATCTGCAATATCTATTGTTAGATTTGCAGCCATGCCGCACACTATATGGTACCTATCGTTCTTTGAAACAAATGTTACCAGCTGGGGACTTTTCAGGTTCCTTCAATGCGGCAACGGCAGCCTGAAGTTAGGTCTTGCATTCCTCCAGCTCCTGTGATAGTTGAGTATTCTTCTCTGTAAGAACCTGCACAATAAATGATCCTTAAATCAGTTGTGCCAACTGTTTCAAGTCTTAGGGGCTACTGATATATATACTCATCAAATTTTCTTACCCGTACATCCTTTACATATTGGTCCGTGGCTCTGGCTAGACCATTTTGAGCAGCACGGATGTACGCATCTCCTAAGTTGAATGCATCAAATGCCTCTCGGGAGAAACAAGCGTCACGGAGTATGGCTCAGCGACGCCTGTGATTCATAGCGCTCTCCACTTCGGAATTCATAGCGGATATCTTATCCGCATCCTCTGTAGAAGGAGCATCCGGCGTGTGCCTCGTGTTAGCTTCCGCCTCTATGTCCGGCCCTGGAGCCCGACTGGTAGAAGCGTGATCGGCAACCTCTCCGGATATTGTCCGACGAGCGTTCTTCCTTCTAGGAAACATGGGTGTTATTATCTTTTTAAAGACGACAACCACGGAGTGAGGTCTTGCATCATACCTCTGCGCCGGCGTCTCCGTCCGGACCGCCTTCCTTTTTAGCCTGTCTGGCTTTGAAACCCCTTGTTGGCGAGTCACCACGGGCTCGGCATGGCGTCCCAAGGGCCTTCCCTATAAAACACTGTTTGTATACGGTAGGTGAAGTGCATAAAAGGAAATCTTTTTCAAAGTTTGGGACTCCGGTCTCATTTACCTGCGAGGCTGGGAGTAGCCCAGGGTAGTCGGCTATAATGGCCACCACGGCGTCATCACAGCTTAGCTGATAGAAAATCCTATCAATCAGCTCCACGAATATGTCCGGATCCTCTTTGAGGCCGGGGTCGAGGACCCGTTCAGGATCCTCCGGTTGTGGAGGTGGGCTATTGATCTCCCCTACCGCCTTACGCAGTTCCTGCGATGAAACGGCAAGGTAAATACTTATCACGAAAACAAGGGTAGGATGGAAGTAAAAAGAGCAGAAGCTCACCTAGCTTCGAGGGTTGTTCATGGAGAATCCATCCCGTGGCTTGATGCAGAGGAACTCCTCTTCTTCCCCTTATACAGATCGGATAGAATTTTTGCTAAAGCGGCAACTTTGTCCGGTCCCTTGCGCCCGCAGCGAGTGGCATCAACTTCCCCGTTGAAGTGCCACATGGGGTGGCCTCGATATTGAAGTGGCTGCACCCCCCGCATAATGCATATGGCCAAAACCTCGGTTATGGTCAGTCCTGATTTGGCCAGCAACTTTATCCGGCCCATCAGATAAAATACGTCTCTATCATCCTCCTCCTGTGGGCTCCGTGGGCACCAGCTTAGGCGTTTCTTCAAAGGGGCGTTGTTAAACTCATGAAGACCAATCCGGATAGGATCCGGGAGAGGAACATCCTCCATATAAAACCACTTTGAAGGCCAGTCCTCGGACGTCTTCTTCGGGGTACCGGATAGGTATCCGGTCCCGGCGATGTGCCATACTTTGGCTCCGCCCACTTGATATATTGATCCCCTCTGTGTACGGGGCACAAGGCAGAAAAACTTCTTCCACAGCTCAAAATGAGCTTCGCAACCTAGAAACAGCTCGCTAAGGGCTACGTAACCAGCAATGTGCGGTATGGAGGCAGGGGTTAGGTTGTGCAACTAGAGGCCGTAGAACTCCAGGAGCCCTTGGAGAAATGGATGGATTGGAAATCTGAGTCCCCTTAACAAATAAGGGACAAGGCATACCCGCTCTCCCTTAGAGGGGTTGGGAAAGCTCTCCGCTTGCTCCCCGCCATAATAGGTGGCGAGCCCGGCTCGAACCGGGACCATATACGCTGGAGGGAGGAATCAATGGGCCTGTAGCTTCACTAATTGGCTATACGGGACGGAACACTTCTCCCAATCTCCGGGCTTGGGGCTGCGGGAGCGAGAGGAGGAGCTGCGCTGGCCGGCCATGTTGGGATGGATTTTTTTGGACGCGCTCCGATGAATGCTCGCTGAGGGAGGATGGTGTGGTTTGGATCTGAGGATCCTCGTCTCTTTAATAGACAGTTCATTCACATAGATGGGGTGGTAAATGTAAAAACACCCTGGCTCCTCACATTCGCTTGACACATGGAAGATGGCCATTATTGGACGCAGAAGCCAAGAAGCGCAACATTTACAAGAAGCCGGACACTATTTAATAGGTACTCAGAGTTTGAAGAAGAACCCGACTTGTAATGCCGAAGACAATCTGCGCGCCGGACTCATCGTCATTGAAGCCTGGTTCGGAGGCTACTGAGGGAGTCCTGGATTAGGGGGTATCCGGCAAGTCGGGCTATATCCTTTGGCCGGACTGTTGGACTATGAAGATACAAGATTGAAGACTTCGTCCCGTGTCCAGATGGGACTCTCCTTGGCATGGAAGGCAAGCTTGGAAGTACAGATATGTAGATCTCCTTCCTTGTAACCGACTCTGTGTAACCCTAGCCCCCTCCGGTGTCTATATAAACCGGAGGGTTTAGTCCGTAGGACCAACAACAACAATCATACCATAGGCTAGCTTCTAGGGTTTAGCCTCTCTGATCTCGTGGTAGATCAACTCTTGTACTACTCATATTATCAAGAACAATCAAGCAGGACGTGGGGTATTACCTCCATCAAGAGGGCCCGAACCTGGGTAAACATTGTGTCCCCTGCCTCCTGTTACCATCCGTCTAGACGCACAGTTCGGGACCCCCTACCCGAGATCCGCCGGTTTTGACACCGATAGTAGTACTTAGTTATTCCATTTACATCACGTAATTTCTCTGCTGCCCACCGTCTTATATATAGGTCTGGGTCGGTGCCAACGAAGATTGGCTTGCATACCTCTGGCTGGATACCACCATCATTTTGCACAACATCCACAGCAGTGCGGCCGTTCCGGTAGACCCCTTCTCCACCATTGGGATCGGCCTCCGGACTAGCTGGGCTTGAATACATATGATGATGCCTACATGAGATTGAAGAAGATAACAATTGCGGACCCGCCGACAAAGCGACGCGGCTACGACGATTACTATCTCATCGAGGTGTTCGACATAGGGATTGCCATCAATGCAAGAGGCAGTAACGGTAGAGGCTGGCGCATGTTGGCGGCGGCATATTTGTACCCCTACACATTCGAAGACGTCGTGCGCCATCTAGGCCGCATCTTCACGATGACAAGCCAGGGGACTTGTTTCATCTGGTTGCCATCCTACGGTATGGGAGATTACAAATGGAATGCACAAACCATCATTTGCATCCCTAACGGTACTCCATTATTTGCAGGGACGAGTCATCCTGGATCAAAATAAGATCGCCGATCCTGGATGTGCATTTGCATCCGCAATTCGGTCTAACCTGGAATCTTGTAGCTGACTTTGGCATATTGGGATCAACTATCTTAGAAGTCGTTACCCATGGTACCACTGATGTGCAACATGGTCACACAATCTACCACGATCGGACCGTCACCATCTACCCAGGTATTCCATTTTTTAACCCTCTCGCCTTCTCTTTCATTGCTGTACTAGTACTCTACTTACGTACTAGTAGGAGTACTTTTTACCTTGGAGGACGTGTATAGCTAGCTAGGCCCTTGAAGACTTGAACCCACTAGCTGCCACCATTTTTGTTTTTCCATGTCTTACTATCTTATCCATGTAGCCAACAGTGGCTATATATAATAAGCCAGTTATTTTACTTCCTCTATACCGGAGTAGTACTATTTTCTGCACAGTATTACTGACCGCCATATTTGAGCACAACATTATTATGCATGGACCTTGACTACGTATGTCACCATGTGTCCAGATCTGAGATGCTGCGTGTACCAGATGAACGGCGCCGAGTTCGACCCCCGTGATGCTACGTGGGTGCAGAGGAACACTCTTGGAGAGTACTTGCTTTTCATTGGGGACAACTACCCCATTGTGAAGCGGATGCCACCTTTTGTGCACGACACGGAAGGCCTGCCGTACATGAAGCATGGTTGTGTCTTCAGTGTGCACCGCCGGATGAACGACATGCTGGGACACGCTATCCATGATTTATGCTGCTTCAGCTTGGATGAGTCTCCATCGTGTGGAACCAGACTAGAAAGCTGCGACAATGATTCTCGTTGCCCACCGCTATGGATCGTGCCATCCATGAAGAACACCTGGGACTGGAACCTGGAGGAGGACATGTAGCCCATCTATAACGTGTAAGTGGAGTAGGGTAAATTGTGAACGGTAGCGCTGTGAATATATGTAGACTAGTCGTGCACAAATTTATCACATGAATTGGAGATGAACTTGTGTGGCATACTAGCATTTATCCTTTAGAATTTATTACTAGTAAATGTGTTATGTGTATGTGCAACTTGTGTGGTTGTTGCATGGGCTCCAACATGCTCTTTGAGAAAAAAAGGTGGCACGGCTTTGGATATACGTGACGTGGCGGTATCATACAATAGCATCGTTCGCTATAGTTGTAGTACGCTCCTTACTAGGACGACAACTCCTATAAAACCTTGCGCTTGGCTCTTTGCCTCTTCGGGAGGTTCAATAGTTCGTACTCGTGTGAACCTTGCACTTGGCTCTTCGCCTCTTCGCAAGGTCCAACAATGATGATACTACAGTACACATTATGCTTCTGGCAATCTGACACCGATTGAACTGCTGCACGTCCACCGCGAGGGCGAGGACGAGGGAGAGGGAGAGGGAGAGGGCGCTGTAATCAAAACCCTCTCCTCGTCCTGCGAACAACCACGTGCGTGGTTGAGGGAGAGGCGTAGTAAGCAAGCTTCTCCTCGTTTGGCGAGTTGACGGGACACATCAAAGCAGTACTAGTACTAGTCCATACTGCGTCCTTTCCGGTTAATATGGCTTAATTTGAAACGAGAAAAATACACTGGCGGTCAATGTAACAATACGCTCTTTACGGTCACTATATATAGTTTTGCGGTGATTATACGATCACTAGCTCATCGTAGAGCACCGTATTGCACCCTACTGACCGGCCACATAGTCGACGTGGCACTTTGTTGACTGGTTAAATTGTCACCTGGTTTCTGGGTCCCACCTGTTAGTTGGCAGAGCAAAGAAATCAGCTAAAATGAAAGAGTGTAGTACATCTACACTTCCAATGCATTTAGCCTTTAATCTAAATCGATATTGATTGACTAATGCACCAACTTGTGCTCTAGGTATAGGCTACATGTCTATCCTTAATTACAGCATGCAACGACCTTCATTTAATCTTCTTCTCTCAATGGTCGCATGCACACATAAGTCTGCTACTTTTGGGCGTTAATTATGCCCTGGTCAATCTCTAAATCTCTAAATGTACAGTCTTCCACGAACGTAGGGAGTAGGTTGACACTTGAGTGTGAGCGTGTGTGTTGCGTCGTGTGTTGTGTGCCGCATGGGTGTGTGAGTGTTGCGTGCGTCCATGTATACGTGTGAGTGTTGCATGTTGCATGCATGCATGCATGCGTGGGGCTTACTCCCTCCCATTGACATGTTCATATTTCAAGCTTCCTCTGTTCCCTCCATATGGTGATACTCCCTCTATTCCCAAATACGGAGTAAAATCCTCCCTCTGTTCCCAAGTATGGAGTATTTGTCTTTCTAGAGATTTCAACAAGTGACTACGTACGGAGCAAAATGAGTGAAGTGAGCGTAGAGGCATAGGGATAATGTAGAAAGGAAGTCTTCGGGATCCATTATTCCCCATCTCGGTCAGAGAGAACTATTCAACTAGTCTTCGCAGTGAAGTGACAATACACGTTGCAGCAGATGGTACACTTAATTAATAAGCTAAACCAGCATGTTGGTGTTACTAAATCAGCCTTACCTAGTACTGCCATCATGTTTGCCAGTAGAGCACCACATGTCATTGGTGTAACTATTTACACTCCGAAGGACGGTATATCCTCGTAGTAGTAGTAGAATTGAGATCTAATGCACTTTCTTCCCTGTCTTCCACTCGTCTTCCTCCTCTCTTCCCCATCGTCGGCCGCACACCATTTCCCCCCGCTCACTGCTCGCCCGCCCGTGCTATCTTCCTTGGTAGCTCGCATGTACCATATCCCCCTGCTCACTGCTCGGCCACGCGAGGAGAAGCTTCTTTGCTCGCCCGCCTGAATCCACTTCCCCGCTGGCTCGCAGGCACCGAAAACCTCAATGGCAGAACCACTGACACGCAGAGCCGTGATTGGAATTCCCTCCCCGATGTTCTCTTGGAGCAGATCTGTAATCGTATGGACCTACTCAGCACCGTCCGTCTGGCCACATGCTCGGTGTCTTTGGACTGTCTACTCGTCTGCAACCGACCGGCTCTTTTCAAGACACCTTGCTTGCTGATGCCCAATCCTCGCAGGTGGCCCAGACACCGAATTGACGATCCTACGGAGGTTGCCGTGGTGCCCCTTGACATGCTACCATTACCCGTCCACCTGTCCTTCATGTGCGGCCACTACTGGGCGGGCATGAAGGCCAACTAGATCGTCCTCATCCCCCAATCCGGTAGTCCGTGGCGTCTCGTGGATATCTACACCCAGCGAGAGATCACCCTTCCATCTTTGGATACCGCCGCCATCGAGCCTCGCGGCCCGCCGGACACTCCTGCCTACTACGCACGAGACGCGTAGAGCTTTTGGCTCGACCTCTGTTTGCTGAAGGTTGTAATCTGCAAAGTGCCCACACCATCAGAAGACTACATGGATTACAAGCTCATTGCCGTGTTCAACATGGGATTAGTCTATCTGGAATTCGGTCGCCATACATGGTTATGGCTCATTGTCGATCCTCTTTACCCAACACTTCTGTCTGATGCTATAGTGCACGATGGCATCGTTTATGCGGTCGACGCACAGATTGGCTGCCTATACTGGTGGAATCTATCATCGTGTAATTGTTCTATCTCATCTCATCTTTACCTTAAGAATACGACTGCCTGATCATTGTTACAAATTTAGAATATATAGTATGTCTATAACCACATCATTGCTAATGTTCCTCTCATTTCCTAGATTTTTATGACCGCACATGTTATTGTTAGAGTTGATATGAGAACAATTGGTATCTAATGATTGTTATAATAGATATTATGAGTATAACCTCATGATTGCTATATGTTACTCTCATTTCCAGGATTTTTATAACAACACATGTTATTGCTTAGAGTTGATATGATAACTATAGTAAGTGCTATGGTAGAATATGAGTAGGCCCTGCCATATCTGTTTTCCTCTCATTGTTACATGATGTTTGAGCCATGCTATATTGCTAGAATATGAAAGCCATTGGCTTTTTTTTTAACTTGGGGTATGATTATGACCACGGCATTGCAATTCTCTGTCTATGATATGTGTCACCGTTATAATAATCTTAATTCCACACATACTTTGAACATGATTGTTTATTTTTGTCCTTTTGGTCTCCAATTTGAATTGTTGCAGCAGACGCAAATGCGCTGGCCTTCATGATTCCAGGACCTAGAATCATACCAGCCGATGGGTGGTGGTTTATCGCTCGTTCAGCTGACGGTGGTCATTTGATGCTCATTTGCACGTACCAAATTGACCAAACCATTTCATCAAACCACATGCAATACAATGCCTAGGGCGTTCGTGACATTGATGGCGATGGCTGCTTTGTGTTCGAGAAAGATCCCAGCTCCGTTGGGCCATGCATATTCAATGGAGGCGGATTTACAGCCTCGACAACCACTCCATGTTCCTCGGGCTCAATTATCCAATCATCCAACCAATCATCGATCATATCACCGGCGATGATTACCATGCTATGCAACTTCCATTCACCAGGGGGGATTGTGTTTACACATCATACCATGGGTTTCATGAATCACCATATCTAGAGATTCGTCGACACAGCTTGTTGCCAGATAATCTTCAGTGTGTGAAAGGCATCAAGCTTCCATGCGATGGATGGCTTTTGCAAACCCGACATGCGGCGATGTGGTTCATGCCAACAGCAAATATGCACTACTTGATTTGTACTGATATGTAGACTGAGCCATGTATTCTGCTGCTGTAGCACGACCCTCTTTTATTGAATATTATGTACTATTGTTAGTTTGAAGCACTCCTCTGGTTTGAAGGATAGATACATTTCTGGGATCAAGTGCATCCTAACTCACCTGCGCAGCATGTACTGATAATAATGATGGAGATGCTGTGCAGTATATATATATATCACTTAGGCTTCCAAGTGCATACTTGCTGTCGGCGTTCTAGGAATGGGGGTCCCCAGACTTGCCTGCCTGCGGCCTGCGGCGTGGCTCAAAGGGGGCCCAGCACGGCCCGTCTTCATCGACACAGACCCAAGACCCTCGCGAGGGGCCAAGCCTCGCGGGGCGGATGACACGGAGCTTCCTCAGGCACGGCCATATCAGGCTGGCTCGCGAGGAGGCGGAGAAATCAAGGCGGGGTACCTCACGAGGTGCCCGTGACGCAAGCCATGACGACCAAGGGCGCCAGGCGGGCGCCAGCCTGCGCAGTGTCCTCCTTTCCTCTTTGGTGCAAAGGGAGCAAGCGCAAGCGAGAGCATCAAGCAAAGGCACCTATTTCGGTGCAACGAGACCAAGACCAGTCCAACGGCAGGGAGGAAGTCATTGTGGAGCCCAAGCCAGCGTCACCACCAGAGTCTTTGGCAGGCGAGGACTAACTTTAGTCAGGATAAGTGTACCAGATGTTCCCCTTCAAAATGGCCAATTGTTGGCGCCCTTCCCGCTCAATATTTGGGAAGAGGCCCAGGGCCTTTGCCTATAAATAGGACTAGCCACCCACAGGGTAGAGGAAGGGAAAATTGGATCGAGTAGCATCACAAAGAGAGACAGAGAGAAGGGTGACTGAACTCCCCCTAGCAGTTCATCCCCATAGCCAAGAATAGACCCTCGCGAGGCTGTTCTTCCTTGTATTGCTCATCATCATCAGCCCAAGAGGCAATCCACCACACCACACACTGGAGTAGGGTGTTACACCACAACGTTGGCCCGAACCAGTATAAACCCTGTGTCTCTTGTGATGTTCTTCCCATAGCTTAGATCTCAGCGAGGCGGAGGGGTGCAGGTAGGTAGAAGGTGAAATCTCTGCGCGCACCCCAGTGTTCAAACCTCAAGGGTCTGCCGGAACATGAAATCCGACATTTTGCGCGCCAGGTAGGGGTGCACCGAAATTCGTCTCCCACCACCCCGTTCTCCTCCGACCATCGCGTCCATGTCTAACGCTCGTCGGGCCCGCGCCGAGCGCCGGGCCGCTCTCGCTTCCCGCGTCGCCCAGACGGCTCCTGTCGGCGGGCGTCCTCGCCGTTCCCCATCACCTGCCGTCAACGCTGCCACCGGCCCGGTGGGGGACGAGCAGCAAGCGTTGTCTCAGCATCCGTCCGTGCGGCAAGACGGCCGCACCGCTACTCCCTCGCTCACCCCAGCTGGTTCTTCATCCCGCGCTCTCCGCGCACCCATGGAGGCTCGAGCTGCGATCATCACGGCAAACGAGCTCCTGCGCTACCGTCCCGTCGACGACGTCTACGAAGAATGGCTTGACCGCGTCGCCGAGCTCGTTCGCGCCGCAGGGGGCTCTCCTGCACCGTCCGTTCCGCTGCACCGCACCCCGCCCCGCGCGGGCGACGAAGCTCTGGCGGCGCCCTGGCCGCCTCCTCCTCAAGAAGGCGCCATGGCTCCAAGGCGCGTGGCCCCTGGGCGGAACCCGCTCCGTCAGGTGCCAGCGCGGCAAGAGCAGAGCTGCCAAGAAGTCCCTCGCCCGCAAGAAGCTGCCCGGGCGCTCCCTGCTCCAGCACGTCGTGACCATGCTCCTGCTCCCGCGTGTCAAGACCCCGCGCTGCTCCCAGCTGCAGCGCGTGGGGGCATGCAAGACCAAGCTCTTCGTCACCCAAGGCCTCCCGTGGCCACAACAGGCTGTCGTGCATTCACCGCCGAGCTACGCAGCGTCGCGTGGCCTGGCAAGTTCAAGCCAGACCTTCCTCCTCGTTACGACGGCACGGCCAACCCTGCGGAGTTCCTCCAGCTCTATGAGCTGGGCATCGAAGCTACCAACGGAGACGAGAAGGTCATGGCGAACTGGTTTCCCATGGCACTCAAGGACGGGGCCCGCACTTGGCTCCTGAACCTGGCCACAGGCACGATCTCCTCCTGGGATGAGATGCGCACCCGCTTCATCGCCAACTTCCAAGGTACTCGCGACCGGCCACCCGCCGTGAGCGACATGCGCCGCATCAAGCAACAACCCGGAGAGACCCTGCAGAAGTACATCCAGCGCTTCAACAATGCACACCTCAAGATTCCCAAGGTGACCGAGGAGGCCATCATCTCAGCCTTCTCCGACGGCGTGCGCGATGTCAAGATGAAGGAGGAGCTGGCGATGCATGAAGACCTGTGCACTTCCTTGGAGTTGTTCAACTTGGCAACCAAGTGCGCCAGGGCTGAGGAAGGGCGTCTCTCCCTCCTCGAGCTACCTGCCGCAGACCTAGAAGAGAAGAATCCCAAGGCCAAGGATGTGAAGCGCAAGGCAGCTGCCGTGCTCGCGGCAGAACCAGACACCAAGCGGGGCAGAGATCTGCCCGAACCTCCCAAGGGCAGTCGGTACTGTGTGTACCACGACCTCCACACCCACAACACCAACGAATGTCAAGAGCTCTGAGCCGTGCGAGAAGGAAGGATCGGCCGTCGCCCCGACCGCGGTGACCGGGGCTACGGTCGAGGAGGAGGAAGGAACGCAGGACGCTGGGAAGACCGCGGCCCGTGCCAAGGGTGGCGCAATCAACCTCGCGAGGATCGCTGGCAAGACCCGCCTCATGAGGGAGACTGGAGGGATCAGCCTCACGAAGATCGCCCGCAAGGCAACGCAGGCCTCCCTCCGCTGCCGCCGCATCCAAGGAGAAATGAGGACCGCCATCAGGACGAGGGGGCTGGGGGCTTCCAGGAGCCGCGCGCAGTCGCCTGCATCCTGGGCGGGGCTCAAGCCCCAGCCCCTCAACGCATCTTCAAGCAGTTCGCCCGCGAAGTGAATGCAGTCCTCCCCAAGCTGGAAGCCACGCGCCCTCTCAGGTGGTCGGCGTGAGCCATCACGTTCAGCTCAGCAGATCAGCTCAAGTGTGCAGCTATAGCCGGAGTCCTCCCGATGCTTTGTTCCCCAATCATCAGCAACGTGGTGGTCACCAGGACCCTCATCGATGGTGGGGCAGGGCTCAACGTCCTGTCCGTGGAAACATTCAACAATCTCCAAGTGCCCTACAACCAGCTTCAGCCGACCAAGCCTTTCTCCGGAGTCACCGACGGCTCCACGGTCCCGATTGGGCAGGTCCTCCTCCCAGTCACCTTCAGGACACGCGACAACTACCGCACCGAGCTCATCGACTTCGACGTCGCTCACATTCGCCTACCGTACAACGCCATCCTTGGGTACCCAGCGCTGGCCAAGTTCATGGCCGTAACTCACCACAGCTACAACGTCCTCAAGATGCCAGGAAGTGGCGGAGTCATCACGGTGCCCTGTGAAGAGAAGGACGCGGTGTGTTCCCTGGAACGAGCCTTTCAGGCTGCGTCACTGGAAGACCCGGATCGTAGAAGCAGGAGGCTTCCCGAGACCGCCCCCAAGAAGAAGAAGACATCGTCTGGCCCGGCCCCTCAGGAGGCAGGCCCCTCAGGGCCCGTGCCTGCCCAGGGGGAACCTCCTTCCGTCGCATAGGAAAGCGCGCCCGGCGCCCTCCTCAGGCAGGGCTCGGGGGCTCTCCCCTGGACGGCCACCGACCTGGCTAAGGTCACGAGGGAGGCGCTTGGGCACCACATGGAGGCGTGTTTAGAAGCACGTTTCCCTCAGGAAGGAGTAAAGCAAGGAGAGCCAGACCCTTAGGAGTTCGTCAGCAGGGCCATTCAGGAGCTACAGGAGTCAAGGGTCATGAGAGGCGGCCGCCGCCTACCAGCTGTGGCTCCCTATCCAGGTGAGGATGGTGGGCTGCGCGTCTGCATCGACATACCAGGGCTTAATCGAGTCGCCTCTCTGGAGCGCCTCTGGCCCTTGCGAGTGGGGTGCTGCGAAGGTCCACCCCACAGCTACGTTCGCATGCCTTACGGCTTGCCGAACGCGGCTGCCACATACCAGCGCCTCACGAGTGGCATCATGGAGGCGCAAGAGGCCAGGCGTTCGACAGCCCTGGCGGAGATGGAGATGGTCCGCAAGGAACCACCAGTGCCTCCGGAGCCTCCCGAGGCCCCTGGGCCTGGGGGCTCGTGAGGATCGGCTTCCGCAACCCACCGAGTCTGCTACACCAACACTCCTTCGTCCTCAACATCAACAGGTGACATCTTTCAAGTTTCACTTCTAGCTGGGAGCGCCCCCCAGGGCTGCATTATTCCCAGGCCGCGTGGGTCCGTCCCCGCGGCATGTATCCCTTTTATTTCATGTTGTTAGCTTACCTTATTGGGGGCGCCCCTCGGGTTGCATCATCCCCCAAGTCGCTCGGGCCAGACCGAGCGGCATGTACCCCTTTTGTGTTTATTTCCGGCTATGCGTTCGACCCATCATGCTTGATTATTTGATGCCTGTCCAAGGCACCTCTTCTTCTCCATGCCGACCACTTGCACGTTAAAGGGGGGGTACCTGAGCATTGCGACTCAGGGCTCTTACTGGCTCTCCGGCCCTCACCCTTTGGCCTTGCCCACGGCATCGCGACCTGGCATACCAGCGACGGCTGAGACCAGCTCGAGGGCCGGGACCCAAGGACGTAGAGTGCCGGCATCTAACCAAATTTGCAGGGACACATCACAAGATAAGGCCCAGTGCCAGGCGCAACCCGCCTAGAGGTAGGGCCCCGTGAGTCCCGCGCTGGCTCACGGGTGCGCAGATACACCTCGCCAAGCCCTACCGTGCTAGCCACGTGTCAGGGCGGGGCTGTACACGCCCCGGGGGCTCCTCCCGGAGGGGAGCCCCCTCCCACGTACCAGTGGAAGCACCATGCTCCGTGCTGGCTAACGACACTTCCGAGGAGCGGCTATGCCCGTACACATACGGAAGCGCTATGCTCCACGTTGGTGATAAACAACTGAGGGCGGCCCCAGGGCCGCATCAATCTCAGGGAGCCCAAAGCTCAGTGTCTAGCCTCATCGTAACGCCTCCCCTCGGGAGTGCCGTGCGAGGGGGCTAGGCACGGGGGCTGCGCCTGGGTCACACCCACACGCATGCCACCCAGCCAGGCCCCCCCGGGCCTGGTTCGTCACGCGTCTCTCCCCGAGCGGAGCCAAGGTACGAAGGCCGTTTGAGCGTCAAGGGGGACTCCCGAGCATCGCGACTCAGGAGCCTAACTGGTCACGTAGCCCCTCACTCCTTAGTTCCGAAAGGCTAACGGCGGTTGAGGTATGCGCGCGGCCGGGCTCTGCAGACGTAGAACGGTAGATCCACCCACATCATACCTCCCTACTTGCTGTTCGTGCGGCAAGGGGGACTCCTGAGCATCGCGACTCAGGAGCCTAACTTGTCACGTAGCCCCTCACTCCTTGGTCCCGTCCTGGTTTCCGGTCGGGACTAACACTGGGTGAGGTATGCGCGGGGCCGGGCTCTGGCGGCGTAGAACATAAGCAAGTAGGAAGGAAAAGCGCTAATTTCAAAGAATTCAAAAGCAAATATTACAGTCCACACTGTTATCTCAATGCCAAACGCAAGTTTAAACACCTCCCCGAGGCATGATACATGTGCAGGAATTAAAGGCAGGAAAGGAGCCACAACGGAGTCACTTGTCGGTGGTGGAGCAGCGTGGAGTGGGTTCGCCTCATGGAGCAGCGGGGTCGGCAGCGCCTTGCTTCGGCTTGGTGCTGAAGGCCCGGAACTTCCCCAGCAGAGCCTCCACGCGACCCTTCATGGCCTCGGCAGCGGCAGCGGCACGCTCGCCGCTTACTGGCTCCAGCAGGCTGTCGAGGTCGACGCCGGGATCGCGAAGGTAGATGTGGGTGAGGACCCGCGTCAGTGCTGCAGAAGACAGGACATGCGCCTCGGCCTCGGCCGTGGGGCCAAGGCCAAGGGCGACATCTTCAAGAGCGCGAACCAGGAAGGGAAGCAGCTTGGCGGGACCGGCCTCGGCGCCAGCCAGCGGGCTCTCCAGGCCGCTGTCGTAAAGCATCCTCAGCGAGGAGCGAGCCTTCGCCTCCATCTCCGCGAAGGCCACGCGGTCCTCGGCAAGAACCTGGGCCTTGTCGTCCAGCTCGACCTTCCTCGTCCCCAAGTCCTCCTCCAGCGTGCCTAGGCGGTCGCGGCGCTTCCTGAGCTTGGCCTCCCGGCCCTCGACGGCCGCCTCGCGAGCCTTCATGCCTTCTTCCTGCTCTTGGCGAAGGCGGACCTCTTTCGCGAGTTGGTCCCGCAGGCCTTGCAGCTCGTGCTCCAGCGCCTTGCAGCGACCACGGACGTCGACCACCTCCCCCAGGTCTGCGTCACGTGCAGCCTTCGCCTCAAGGACGGCTTGCCTCTCCTCATCACAAGCCGTCGAGGCCTGGACCAGCACCGCCCGAATCGAAGCGTCGGAGCGAATCCATCCTGAAGCCAGCTCCAAGCGCCCGGCCACCAAGCAAGGGTCGCCGCCAAGTAGATCCTGCCGCAGCCGGTCTAGCTCAGCGGCAGCACGATCCAGAACGGCAGGAGGAGTCGGAGAGACAGCAGTCAATGGAGTAGGAGGAGAAGGCGGCAGCGCGACCACAGCATCCTGAGGCGAAGTTTGCTGCGCCCCAACGGCTGAAGTGGCGGCAGCAGGCAAAGGCACCTCGGGAGTCACTTGGGCCATGGGAGCTGAGCCCGCCCCAGCCGGCTCAGCCAGGCCTCGCGAGGACGACCGGGCAGGAGAAGCCCGTGCGTCGCGGTCACCTTCCTTCGCGGGCAGAGGCACTGCCACGGATGGAACCTCAGGAGCTCCCTTCGGCTTCTTTGCGGCGGGCGCCAGCCTATCCAAGAGATGCGGACGTCAAGCCTCAGAAGCAGAACAAGAAATAAAGACAAGAATCAAGCGCTTACGGGTCGTCGCCAGTGAGCTCAAGCGGCCTCCGGCCAAATTTGAAGCCCGAAAGCCGGCTGGAAGGGTCAACCTCGGGAAGCTTGGAAGCGGAAGGCGCGTCCGCGGTCCGCCTCGGGGCCGGGGCAGACCCGTGGGAGATCAGCCCGGTCCTGTCCTTCTTCGGGATCGAGGGCAAGCTTCCGCCGTCCTGCTCGTCATCATCCTCGTCGTCATCGCTGGGAGAGAGGCGGAGAACGCGGGACCTGCACCGGGGAGGGGAGCCCTCGACTCTCCGTCAGTCGCCTCGGAGTCAGGCCCTTTTTCCCGCTCCCCTCCTTCCTCCTCTTCGCTTGAGTCGTCGGAGGACACGTCCACCGATTCCCCGGGAGTTTCTATGGGCACGGGCCCGTCCCCGTTGAAGACGGGCATGGACTGCACTACCTGCTCCCAGTCGTCGCGGAGGAACAAGGGCGTAGGGGCGCCCTCCAACCTCGCCACATCGCCCCCGACCAGAGATTGGAGGACCGCAGCCAGATCTCCGTCGGCCAAGGCCGCGGGGCTCGGATAGGGCCTCCACATCGGAAGTGAGTACCGCTGAAGCGGAGCCAGCTGGTGCTCCAGGAATTCCCTCAGCAGCGACGCGCCGGTCAGCTTCGCCGCTGCCATGTTGGCCGGCCTCAGATCCGCGTCCATCTTCTCCAACACCAGCTTCGCGCGGGGGTCCGCGAGCTCCGCTTGATCCCAATCGCTGGAGCTCGTGGGTTGCTCCGTGGGCAAGATCAGCCGAGGGTGGATGCGCCCAGCATCTGCCAAGACCCACTTGCTCCTAAAGCCCTCAATCCTTTTCCCGGGGTTCGAAATGGCAATGGCGCCGCCGTACACGATGAAGCTCGCGCACGTGGAAGCAGGACCGCAAGAGGTCCGGAGGTGGAAATAGTGGCACAGCAAGGCCACCGAGGGCTGCACCCCTACGTGAGCCTCGCAGTAATAGGCGAAGATTGCCAGGAGAAGGATGGAGTTGGGGTGGAGATGCAGAGCCTGTAGCTTATAATGGCGGAGGACAGAGAAGAAGAACTCGGAGAAGGGAGGCACCAGGCCAGCAGCAATGGCGCTTACAAAGAACCGATAGAAGGTGCTCCCTTGGCCCTCAGGGGTGGTGGAGCCGGCTTTGAACACCTTCGCCCCATGGATGCCCTGCGCCGCCGCCATCCGGCGCAACCGGGCGAGGCTCGCCTCGGACACATTCGGCGAGTCCAGGGCAGACGAGTACCAAGCTCCGGCCAGGGACTGACGAGGCGCCATGGCTTCCTAGGTCACGCGGTCGGAGTAGATCTGGAAATTTTGGAAGAAGGAAGGAGAGGCGCAAGAAAGGGGATTTGAGCAGCAACCGGAGAAAGCAAAAAGCAAAGCCTGGGTAGATGCCACTCCTTTATCAACTCGCGTGGTTGCTGAGGCGCCCACGTCCAATCAACCGCCACGCGGCGCCCAAGGCCGCAGGCTGTTAGGGCCCGCGGCGCTTCGCCCTTGCCCTTTCGCCTCCCTGCATGGCCAAGTCCGGGCGCGCCTTGGGCCCGGGGGCTACTGTCGGCATTCTGGGAACAGGGGTCCCCAGACTTGCCTGCCTGCGGCCTGCGGCATGGCTCAAAGGGGGCCCAGCATGGCCCGTCTTCATCGACACAGACCCAAGACCCTCGCGAGGGGCCAAGCCTCGCGGGGCGGACGACACGGAGCTTCCTCAGGCACGGCCACATCAG
Source organism: Triticum urartu (assembly GCF_003073215.2). Classification (NCBI taxonomy): domain Eukaryota; kingdom Viridiplantae; phylum Streptophyta; class Magnoliopsida; order Poales; family Poaceae; genus Triticum; species Triticum urartu. Next base: position 112,984,230 of record NC_053024.1, on the reverse strand, counting down.
GCTGGCTCGGGAGGAGGCAGAGAAATCAAGGCGGGGTACCTCACGAGGTGCCCGTGACGCAAGCCATGACGACCAAGGGCGCCAGGTGGGCGCCAGCCCGCGCAGTGTCCTCCTTTCCTCTTTGGTGCAAAGGGAGCAAGCGCAGGCGAGAGCATCAAGCAAAGGCACCCGTTTCGGTGCAATGAGACCAAGACCAGTCCAACGGCAGGGAGGAAGTCATTGTGGAGCCCAAGCCAGCGTCACCACCAGAGTCTTTGGTAGGCGAGGACTAACTTTAGTCAGGATAAGTGTACCAGATGTTCCCCTTCAAAATGGCCAATTGTTGGCGCCCTTCCCGCTCAATATTTGGGAAGAGGCCCAGGGCCTTTGCCTATAAATAGGACTAGCCACCCACAGGGTAGAGGAAGGGAAAATCGGATCGAGTAGCATCACACACAGAGAGAGAAGGGTGACTGAACTCCCCCTAGCATTTCATCCCCACAGCCAAGAACAGACCCTCGCGAGGCTGTTCTTCCTTGTATTGCTCATCATCATCAGCCCAAGAGGCAATCCACCACACCACACACTGGAGTAGGGTGTTACACCACAACGGTGGCCCGAACCAGTATAAACCCTGTGTATCTTGTGCTGTTCTTCCCATAGCTTAGATCTCAGCGAGGCGGAGGGGTGCAGGTAGGTAGAAGGCGAAATCTCCGCACGCACCCCAGTGTTCGAACCTCAAGGGTCTGCCGGAACCCGAAATCCGACACTTGTTAGTTAAACCTATGGTTAAAATGTGACACTAAATACGACTAGTAAGTAGTACAGTAGCAGTACTAGTATACGTCGGTCAAATTATTCATCATGTCCACACATTGAATTGATGTGACAACACGCACGCGTGAGGTGACACAAGAATCCCGGTGGCGTGTTCGGGTATTCTGGACTTCAGATTTGGAGTACCACTTATCTGTCAAAATCTTTCATCATTCACTTAAAACAGTCGATTGATCATACATTGAGTACCATATAACTAGAATTAACGCATGCAAGTCGAAGAAGGATTGGCCGGTGCTGCCGGCTGGCGTCAAGTTCGATCCCACAGATCAGGAGCTGATCGAGCACCTTGAGGCCTAAGCAAGCATTTCTTCCAGCGCAATTCCAGGGCGTTCAAAAGGGGCACGTGGACACATCGCAAGATACAGTCGGAGTGCGGCATGCACGCGATGTGGCACAACACCGGCAATACCTTGACGGTGATGGTCAACGGCCGGCAGGCGGGCAGCAAAAAGGTGCTGGTGCTGCACACCAACAAGAACTTCGACCAGCAGAGGACCAACTGGGTGATGCACCAGTACCACCTTGGGGACCTGGAGCAAGAGAAGGAGCGGGAGCTGGTCCTCTGCAAGATTTTCTACCAGATGAACACTAGGGCCAGGACTAAAAAGATTATAAGTTAGTTTGGTATTGGTACTTGTACTACCTTGTCGTCCGCAAGTTGGTATTGTTGTTAATGATCTTTTGGTATGAACTTGGCATTTGCTTCCGACCATCATGCCGAGGGTCGCCGCGGATATAAAGATGAATCATTTGTTTCGAAACGAATTTTCAGGCACCTGATTTTTATTTGATGGGTAGCATAAGCACCTGCTGTTCGAATTCCCAGTTCTCCAAATTTTTCGAAACAAGTGCATGCTCTTATTATCACGATGAAAAAACAATATCCCTGATGCATCCCAGTTATCATTCTGTACTTGCAGAATTCTCTCGTTTACTGAACACGTATATTGTTTTTTCAGGTCGAGCAAGTTTCAACTGGGCTGTAGACTGCACAGTCTTGGTTTTGTTTCTAATAGGCCCAGCCCATGAAGACAATGGGGCACAAAGATCCAGCAGGTATCTACTAGCCTCTAGCCCACCAACGTTAGTTATATTTTGTCTTACAACATCCGCATGCACTTTTTTTACTGAATCAAACACACAACCCAGTTCTATTTTCCTCTTGAAACGCATGTCCTACATCCGTTTTCTAATCTCTACCTATAGTTTTACTAGTTCATATACACGTATCATTATATTGAAAATACATAAAATTCACTTTTCATATTTACACCCTTATTTTTGTTGTTGTTTTCCCTCCCAGCGCTGATTGTTTTTACCACTGGTTTTCCCTTAAACCAACTCAATTGTCCCACGTCTTATTTGCTTACAAAAACAAAATGATTTTTTTGGCAAATCAATCTATACCTACTATTAAAGCAAGGTGATATTCTTGGTTTCGTCTCGTGTAGGTGATTTTATATATTTTTTACTGTATTCGAGGTGGTACTATTTTTTGCTACAAAACAAATTCATATTCGTTACCGCTGTTTTTTGGGGTCTATGCACGCCAACGCTGCTCTGGGCCTTTTGTTGTTGTATGTCACAAACATATTGGGCCATGGGCCTGCTCTTGTGCTTAGAAGAATAAGAAAGACATCAAGAATAACTAACAGAGGCTGAAGTGTGGGTCCTATTTAACCTTGAAAGCAAAGAAATTTCCCAATATAAGAAAGAAGACAGAAAAGGACGCAGTAAAAAAGTTGGGGTGTGAATATCAGTTAACTCGCGTGAAATGGAGGCTGGAAGGGAGGACCATGTCATCTCTTGTAATTAAAGGAAATTATGGTCGTACGAAGCAAATGGATAAAACGAAACCTCGATCAAATGAAAATATTGCGGACTCCTAGCTTTTCATTATGAAGACACCTAAGTTTGCGGACTCAATTGATCACAAAACTTTATTTCATTGATAGCATTGATTTTCATCAAAAATTAATATGCAGCTAACAAAAAATGTTAGAGATTTTGTGATCAATTGAGATTATATTCGGTTTATGAACATTAGAATTATATACATAGAAGGATGATACGAATTTGTGAAAAAATGTAAAAAATAAGGGTAATAGAATTATGTAGACCTTTTGACGTAATGTTAGAAATTAGGATAACACTAAAACTGATTATGTGATATTTTCACTATTTCCTCTTATGAACAGAAAGTGCACATAAGGAAAGAGGATGTGAATGAGGATATGCAACAATACGGGTGGGATGCCATGTTCAAATAGAAGATATGAACCAGGGTTTTGATCTCCCGTTGCAACGCACGGGCCTATGTCCTAGTAAGTTCTTAAAAAAATGTTTATCATTTCGGGATTACAAAAAGTTCGGAATCCACCGAAATATGCAAAATAAGGTTGAACTTTTTGACCGTGGTCCTGGGCAGAAAATGGGCTGTAATAAATTACGTAAGAATTAGCAAATGGGCTGCAAATTATTAAAAAAATAGCAAATAGGCTCTATGTTGTCTGCCACAGATTTGGAGGCTGACTTGTGGGCCTACTATGTTCCTGCGTACACAAGGTTTATCAAAAAAGAAACTTAGTCAACAATCGACTCTACCAGCGTCAGACCATTAGATGTCAATCTAACGATAATCGTACTTCTTCAGTCTCTCATCTTCCTACCCCAGCCGCCCAAACCAGCACCGTCGGAACCGCCTGCTCCTTCCTCTCGTGGCCGGCTGTGCTGCCGGGCAGGCCTCACGGCCCCATCATATACTCGCATCCCTGTCCTGTCTATCCCTCTACTCACCCACACCTCCTGTTATTTTTCGGTCAACCCTCGTACTCTCCACCGCGTGGGCAGCCACTGTCGTGTCTTCCCCAGCTCCTTGTCATTCCCTTCGTAGGCCTCGCCGTCGTCCACCGCCTTGGTGCTCTTGGCGCGGCGTGGTCAACGTGGTCAACGAACGACATCCATCGGAAGTGGACTGTACGTGGAGAGGCTGACAGCTGGGTCCACGGCCGCACACAAGGAAATGCCTCCTTATTACAATCAAAATAATGATTCCTCCACCTAACATCTGGGACCTGCCAAAAGGGCCTCTGTATTTCACGAAAAAACGTTCCCTTCGCTGATAGGTCGGACCCACCAACTACATCTTCGCACGCAAGGAAGTGCCTCCTTATTGCGCATAAAAAATGAATACCCCCTGCCAGCTAGGACCGACCATAGTGGGAGGCTGACTTGTGGGCCTACTAAGTTGACGGGGATGGAGGGCTTTGTCAAGTTAGTCAATATGAACAATTCTAGCTCCAGTGACCGTACGATGTCCATGCAACGACCTTAGTGCTTCTTCAACCTCTGGCCTTCTTGCTCCAGCCGCCCAAAGCAGCGCCGGTCGTGCCGCCTGCTCCTGCCTCCCGTGGCCCGCTGTGCTGCCGCGGAGGCCTCACCGCCCCCATACTACTCCCACCGCTGGCCAGGCCATCCCTCCACTCACCCACACCCCCTGTTTTTCTGTGGCGACGGCAGCCTGACACCGCAGCCGAACCAGTGAAACCTCGTACTCCTCTCTGCGTGGGCATCCACTGTCGCGTCTTCCCCGGCTCCGTGTCGTCCCCTTCCTAGGCCTCACCATCGTCCACCACCTTGGTGCTCTCGGCACAGCGTGGTCAATGTGGTCAACGACCGACTTCCATCGGAAGAGTATTGTACGTGGAGAGGCTGGCAGCTAGGTCCACGGCCACATCCCAGTTCTTTTTGTGATTTGCCAAGTAAGTCGCTTTGTCAGGCCTGTTGGGCTGCAAATCTTTCAAGATGAGGAGAGCTTCATTAGGCTGGCTGAGAAAATGACCTATCAGTAATGAGAAATGGGATGTACATTTTTAAAACACATCAAACCGGCAATTAGTTTCAAATTTCTTTTTTTTTCATTTTGAGAATTTAAATTGCATTGATTTTTATGCGTGGACAATTTGTTGGATTTTATATTGATATACATTTATTTTTAAAATCAGTTTGAATGTGACTAGAAATTTCGAGATTAAAAACAGTTCGAACCGCACCGAAATATGCAAAATTTTGTATAATTTTTTAACCATGGCCACAATATGGGCTGTAATGCTATCAAATAGAATATGGGCTCCAAAGAACCTTAAGAATTAGCAAATGGGCTGTAAATTGTTGGAAATAATGGCAGATGGGATGTATGATGATTTCCACAGATTTGAGGCTTTCCTAAAAAAATGTTTACACACAAGCAGTGACTGTTGGATGTCCATCCAACGGCCGTCGTGCTTCTTCAATCTCTGCTCTTCCTGCTCCAGCCGCTCAAACAAGCACCGGCGGTACTGCCTGCTCCCTCCTCCCCGCGGCCAGCTATGCTACCGCGCAGGCCTCACGGCCCCACCGTACTCCCATCGCTGGCCTAGCCATCCCTCTACTCACCCACACCTGTTGTTATTCTCCGGCGACGACAGACGAACCAGTAAACCCTCGTACAGTCGTAATCCCCTCCGCGTGGGAAACAACTGCCGAGTCTTCCCTGCCTCCGTGTCGTTCCCTTCCTAGGCCTCGCTGTCGTCCACCGCCCTGGTGCTCTCGGCGCGGCCTGGTCAACATGGTCAACGACCGACATGCATCTGAAGTGGACTGTACATAGAGAGGCTGACAGCTGGGTCCACGGCCGCATGCAAGGAAATGCCTCCTTATTACGCGCAAAATAATGATTCCTCCACCTGACATCTGGGACCCATCGAAAGGGCCTCTATATTTCGCGAAAAAATGTTACCGCCGCTGACAGCTTGGACCCACCAGCTATATCTTCGCACGCAAGGAAGTGCCTCCTTATTACGCACAAAAAATGAATACTCCCCCTGCTAGCTGGGACCCAGTATAGTGGCAGGCTGACTTGTGGGCCTACTAAGTTGACGGGGATGAAGGGCTTTGTCAACTTAGTCAATATGCACATTCTAGCTCCACTGACCGTACGATGTCCATCCAACGGCCGTAGTGCTTCTTCAACATCTGGTCTTCTTTCTCCAGCCGCCCAAACCAACGCCGGTCGTGCCTCGTGCTCCTGCCTCCCGTGGCCGGCTACAATGCGGCGGAGGCCTCACCGCCCCCTACTACTCCCACCGCTGGCCAGGCAATCCCTCTACTCACCAACACCCCCTGTTATTCTGCGGTGACGGCAGCCTCACACCGAAGCGAACCAGTGAACCCTCATACTCCTCTACGCGTGGGCATCCACTGCCGCGTCTTCCCTGGCTCCGCATTGTCCCCTTCCTAGGCCTCACCGTCGTCCACTGCCCTGGTGCTCTCGGCGTGGCGTGGTCAACGTGGTCAAGGAACGGCTTCCATCGGACGTGGACTGTACGTGTAGAGGCTGACAGCTGGGTCCACGGTCGCAGCAAGGAAGTGCCTCCTTATTACGCGCAAAATAGATATTCCTCTACCTGACAGCAGGGACCCACCAGCTACATCTTCGCACACAAGGAAGTGCGTCCGGGTAAAAAAATGATTCGCCCCCTGACAGCTGGGACCCACCAGCTACATCTTCGCATGCAAGGAAGTGCCTGACAGTCGGGACCCACCTGTTCGAAGCATACGTAGCGTTGTCATTCTGGTCGTGAACATGTACGTACATACTGGTCGATGTAGAGGCGCGCATGTGTCGTAGTAGAGGCGCGCACGTAGCATGTACATGTACGTATAGCGGACAGGGTGCAAGAAAGTAAATACGGCCACGTACGTACATAAGGGCGGGGTCTCGAACGCCTACTTGCGCATACGTATGGCCAGGGCTCGTGTACATGGCTGGGTCGGAATGGAGAAACAACGTCATCGTCGTGTTCATGGGGAGCCAACCGGCTGGGTCGGGATGAAATGCGTCGTCGTGTTCATCGGGAGGGCTTGGACGGAACAGCCGATGGAAACGAGGCCTGGCATACCGTAGAACGGAGGAAACGGCCTTGTGTTCGACCGGCCACGTTCGAAACGGGATCTTGTTCATCGGGAGGGGTTTGGTGTACCGCAAAACGGAGGAAACGGACCTCCTACGGTCGAAACGGGGGTCCTGTTGATCGGGAGGGGTGTGGCGTACCGCAAAACGGAGGAAACGGACTTGTGTTGGAGTGCTACGGTCAAAACGGGGGTCCTATTCATCGGGAGGGGTGTGGCGTACCGCAAAACGGGACTCCACGGGATACTGTTCATCTCCACCGTCGACCCCCTCCAGCCTCCACGGGCTACTGTTCATCCACCGTCGACCTCCTCCAGCCTCCACCTACGACTGTTAATCCACGGGCTCCTGTTCATCCAGCCTCCACCGCACGCTACTCCACCGGCTACTGTTCAACCAGCCCTCTCCACGGGCTCCTGTTCAACCACCCCTCCATGAGCTACTGTTCATCCAGCCCTCCACCATCTACTGTTCATCCTGCCCTCCACGGGGTGGTCCGGTTCATCCTGCCCTCCACGGGGTCCTGTTCATCCAGTCCCAACCGACTCGATCGATCGGGGACCTGTTCATCTAGAGGCAACACCACGGGGTCCTGTTCATCCACCCCCACCGGGAACTTTTCATCCAACCCCACCGCAACGCTCACTGTTCATCCAGAGGCAGCATCGATCGGCTTCAGTTAGCAGCAGTAACGAAGGAATCGCTCGATCGGGTTCAGTTAACAGCCATTGATCGATCGCTCGGGTTTAGTAACGCGTAGCCTGCAGTGCAATCGCTCGGGTTTAGTTAGAGCCCAACGCCTCGCTCGGGTTCAGTTAGAGCCCAACGCCTCGCACCCACGCGCATGCGTGTACGAGAGAAACGCGCATCGCTCGGCCCTGACCACCCACCGTAACCGGGAACACCCCGATATTTTCCTCGCCCTCGCTTCTACCACGGTTTTTTCCATCATGGACGACCCAAAGAATATCATGCAACTACGTCTCCGGCCCGCCCAGGACGAAAATCCCATTTTCTATCATAGAAGTAGGACCCCACCACATCTATGATGATACCGGGTTTTGTCACAATTATCGTCATAGAAGTGTCATAAGTATGACAGAAAAAAAAATAGTTCGGCCCAAAATGTCACAGATGTGTCTTTTTTTTGTAGTGGGAGTCCTTCCCCTCCTCTTGGCAGCCCCTCCTCCCCTCTAACCTATATATACTTGAGGAATTGACCCTTTTGTGTTGACAAGTTTTGGAGCCTCCTATAGTTCTAGTTCTAATTGATCTTAGTTGATCAATTAGAGCTTGACCTAGATCCTCTAATCGTCATATTTAGAAGCTCGGTGTGGTTCTAATATCCTCCCTCTAATTCTCTAGTGACGATTAGCTCTGGAGGGTGAAGCGTTGCCGAATCGTGAAGACTGTATGCTTGGAACTAAGTAGAGAGGTCGTGCTTTCGGTCTTTTGTTCGAGGGATAGTTCATCTACGGTTTGAGGGACTCCAAGTATGGTCTACACGAACTCATCTACTTCCATTGCACTTCGGAGTCGGTAACGATCGTTGATCCAGACGTTATATGCATCCTCATATTGTTCCTAGGTGATTGTAGGGCGATTTTTTTGTTTTATACTACGTTTCCCAACATCCCCCCTCTCTTGGTTGGGACGGTTACTAATTTTTATACTTACATGAAAGTGGTACACTAATAACCCACAAGTATAGAGGATCGCAACATGTTTCGAGGGTAGAGTAATCAACCCAAATTTATTGATTCGACACAAGAGGAGCCAAAGAATATTTGCAAGTATTAGCAGTTGAGTTGTTAATGCAAGCACACCTGGAGACTAAATATCTGCAGCAAAGTGATCAATAGCACAGTAGTATGGTAATTTGATAGTAATAGCAATTTATAGTAGTAACAACAGTAGTAACGGTAACAGTGGTAGCAGTAGTTTTGTAGCAGTTGTAACAGTAACAATAACAGTAGTAACTTAGCCAAGATCAATATGTGAAAACCTCGTAGGCATTGGATCGGTGATAACATTGGATAATATCCATCATAGAACAGTCATAACCTAGGGCGACACAGAACTAGCTAGCTCTAGTTTATCAATGTAATGTAGGCATGTATTCCGTAAATAGTCATACGTGCTTATGGAAAAGAACTTGCATGACATCTTTTTTCCTACCCTCCCGTGGCAGCGGCGCCCATAAGGAAACTAAGAGATATTAAGGCCTCCTTTTAATAGAGAACTGGAACAAAGCATTAACACATAGTGAATACATGAACTCCTCAAACCGCGGTCATCACCGGAAAGAATCCTAGTTGTTGTCACCTTGGGGTATGCGAATCATAACACATAATAGGTGCATATAACTTGCAATATTGGATCAAGAACACAAGTATATTGGTGAAAACACAAATGGTTCAGATCTGAAATCATGGCACTCGGGCCCTAGTGACAAGCATTGAGCATAGCAAAGTCATAGCAACATCAATCTCAGAACATAGTGGATACTAGGGACCAAGCCCTAACAAAACTAACTCGATTACATGATGAATCTCATCCAACCCATCACCGTCTAGCAAGCCTACGAAAGAATTACTCACTCTCGGTGGTGAGCATCATGAAATTGGTGATGGAGGATGGTTGATGATGACGAAGACAGAAGACCCCCCTCTCTAGAGCCCCGAACGGACTCCAGGTCTGGCCTCCCGATGAAGAACATGAGGTGGCGGCGCCTCCATAAATAAAACACAATGAAACTTCCTCTCCTATTTTTTCTCTGAAAATAGGATTTTATAGAGTTGGAATTAGGGTCAACGGAGCCTCATGGGCCCCACTACCAACCAGGGTGCGCCAGAGGGGGGTGGCGCGCCCTTGTGCCTAGCGGGTAGCTTCCCCCTCCAGTGGGTCTTGGTTCCAATATTTCTCATTTATTCCAAAATAATTCTCCAAAAAGTTTCGTCCAATTCTGAGAACTTTTATTTCTGCACAAAACAACACCATGGTAGTTCTGCTAAAAACAACGTAAGTCTGGGTTAGTTTCCTTCAAATCATGCAAATTAGAGTCCAAAACAAGAGCAAAAGTATTAGGAAAAGTAGATACGACAGAGACGTATGAACTCCCCCAAGCTTAATCCATTGCTTCCTCAAGCAATTCAGTTGACAAACTAAAAGTGATAAATAAAAACTTTTACGAACTCTTTGTTCTTGTGTCCATATATATGCTTAAATGACACCCATGTTTTCAGCAGGGATCATGACCATGCAAATGATGACCCACAAGTACAGGGGATCAACTGTAGCTCCTTTCGATAAGTAAGATTGTCGAACCCAATGAGGAGCAGAAGGAAATGACAAGTGGTTTTCAGCAAGGTAATGTCTGCAAGTGCTGAAATTGTAAGTAACAGAGTAGTTTGATAGCAAGATAATTTGTAACGAGCAAGCAACGATAATAGTAGCAAAAGTGCAGTAAGGTATCCCAATCCTTTTGAGGCAAAGTACGGGCCAAAATGGTTTCTTATGATAAGCAAAGCATTCTTGAGGGTACATGGGATTTCCATATAGTCACTTTCACCATGTTGGTTTGATTCGTGTTCGCTACATTGATAATTTGATATGTGGGTGGACCGGTGCTTAGGTGTTGTTCTTACTTCAACAAACCTCCTACATGTAATTAACCCTCCCGCAAGCATCCGCAACTATGAGAAAAGTATTAAGAATAAATTCTAACCATAGCATTAAACTTTTGGATCCAATCGGACCCTTATGAAATAGCGCATAAACTGGGGTTTAAGCTTCTGTCACTCTCGCAACCCATCATCTAATTGCTACTCCACAATGCATTCCCTTAGGCCCAAATATGGTGAAGTGTCATGTAGTCGACGTTCACATGGCACCACTAAAGGAATCACAACATACGTACTATCGAAATATCGAACACATATCAAGTTCGCATGATTACTTGCAACAGGATTTCTCCCGTGACCTCAAGAACAAAAGTAGCTACTCAAAAATGATAATCATGCCTAAGATCATAGGGGTATTAAATAGCATATTGGATCTGAACATATAATCTTCCACCAAATAAACCATATAGTAATCAACTACAAGATGTAATCAACACTACTAGTCACCCACAAGCACCAATCTATAGTTCCGGTAACAAGATTGAACACAAGAGATGAACTAGGGTTTGAGATGAGATGGTGCTGTTGAAGATGTTGATGGAGATTTCCCTCCCCAAGATGGGAGAGTTGTTGGTGATGATGATGACGATGATTTCCCCCTCCGGGAGGGAAGTTCCCCCGATGGAATCGCTCTGCCAGAGGGAAAAAGTGCTCCTGCCCAAGTTCCGCCTTGAGACGGCGGCGCTCCGTCCCAAAAGTCCTCTCCTTATTTTTTTTCTAGGTCAAAATGACTTATATACCAGAAGATGGGCATCGGAGGTGGGCTTGGGTGAGCACAACCCACCAGGGTGCGCTTGGGATCCCTGGCGCGCCTAGGTGGGTTCTGCCCTCTTGGTGGGCCTCCTCTCATACTTATTTGCTCCAATATTCTTCATATATTCCATAAAAATTCTCCGTGAAGTTTCAGCTTGTTTGGAATTGTGCAGAATAGGTAGCTTGATGTAGCTTTCTACGTCCAGATTTCCAGCTGCCCGAATTCTCAGTCTATGTGTATACCTTGCATATTATGAGAGAAAAGGCATTAGAATTACTCCAAAAAGCATTATTATGAATAAAAACATCATAAATAATAGTAGGAAAACATGATGAAAAATGGACGTATCAACTCCCCCAAGCTTAGACCTTGCTTGTCCTCAAGCAAAAACCGAAATCGAAAACATGTCCACATGCTTAGAGAGAGAGAGAGGTGTCAATAAAAAACAAAATATGGACATAGAAGCATCATGTTCGTTATTATAACAGCAACAAACTTAAACATAAGACTTTTATCAAAGAACTTTTATCATAGACTTCTCATGAATAAGTGATAATTCATCACACTATTGAAGTATAAAGCAAAAACTCTATTAAAAACCAACAAACTATGTTCTCAGTCAACTTTGCAACTACAATTCATCATCTTTTCAGGAAGGGTCATGTGTCGGAGCCTTTAGGCAAGTCCACATACTCAACCATCATATAGTCTTCCATGATTGCTAACACTCACCGCGTACACATGAGCAAAACGTTTCAACCAGACACATAGAAAGATAGGGGCTTGTAGTTTCGCCTCCCAACATATTCACCTCAAGGGTGATGTCAACAATAATAACTCATGCTATCTACATTCAACTGGACATATGTGCCTAGATCTTTCCTCACCACATGTTGCTTGCCAAAGGATAAAAATAAAAAGGAATAGAGAGAAAACTATGAATCTTTGCATAAAAGTAAATACATAAAAGTAAAAGATAGGCCCTTCACAGAGGGAAGCAGAGGTTGCCATGCACTTATTTGTTTGTATGTTCAACCCCTTAATGCAAAAGAACGACACGTTGCATTGCCCCTTGTGATAGCGACCTTTATTATGCACTCTGTTGCTGTTATTCTTCACCATCACAAGTTCGTGTAATGCTCAATTTTCTCTTACACTAAATGATCTCACACATATAGAAGCAATATTCATTGCCTTTTTGCACCGATGACAACTTACTTGAGGGATCTTGCTCAATCCCTAGGTAGGTATGGTGGACTCTTGAAAATAAGATTTGGGTTTACGGGTTTTTGGATGCACAAGTAGTATCTCTACTTTGTGCCGAATTTTTGGCTAGCAAAGGTAGGGGCAAGCACCACGTGTTAAAGGATCTATGAAAATATGACTTATATGTGAATATAAACAAACATGAACCATTAGGTTGTCTTCCTTGTCCAACATCAACAATTTTGGCATGTAATATTTTGATGAGGGCTCACAATCACAAAAGATTTCTAGGATAGTATATTTATATGTGAATCTTCTCTTCCCTTATTAATTCTTTCATGAGTTGCATCATTGACTAATGTTATGTTTGTCAATCTCTAATAAAATTTTCTACTTATACTTTTCCTTATGTGGTGCCATAACCTACCATAATATTAGCATATGGTCTTTTCATTTATTTCCTTTCTTTTATTTACTTCCTTTCTTTTTATTTATTTCATGAAATAAAGAAAGCAAAAAACTCAAACTAAACTTTATTATATATCTCGCACACGATTACAAGGATAGATCACTAAGCAAACTCTCGAAAAGAAAGGATCGAACTAAACTTTTATTCATCTAAAGCAGAAGATTGAACTAAAATAAGTAAAGGCAAAAGATAGTGGGGATGATACAATATCGGGGCACCTCCCCCAAGCTTGGCGGAAGCCAATGGGAGTGCCCATACCCGATACTCAATTCTCTTTTGGTGATGATGGAGAAGGTGGTGGTGGTGTAGAGGGTTTGCCTTCCTTCCATAGCTTACGCTTGAGAATGGAATTTTCCTCCTTCAATTCACCGACCTCCTGCTCGAGCTCCACTACCCTCTTACATAGGTCCTGCTTGCATTCCTGCAAAAGGAGAAAAGCTATAAACTGAACCTTAGGCCTCTTTGCTTTATTGGGGAGGCTTGACTTCCTGAATTCCACATGCATGTCCCCAGGTTGAGGTAGTGGAGGTTCGTCTTCATCTGAGCTCATCTCATGCTTCTCCCTAAGATAATAGTCTTCCTCTTCCTCCGTGGTCTAGCCATAGTGCTCCACATCCCCATAGGACTTGGGGTTTGCGATGAAATTAGCAGCATAGCTCTCACCCTCGGAGTCTTGGGATGACACATTTTCAAATCTAACAGGAAAGCAGCAAGAAAAGAAAACAAAAGATTTCTCCGTGATACGGTGGTCAATAGGTTAGGAGGGTATATAAAGATTTTTTATCTTGGGAAACAAGCAAACTGTACAAAAGAAGTCCGGAAGGTACCCAGGTGGGCACAACCCACCTGGGCGCGCCTGGCTTGGTGTCTTATGCCCACCAGGGTACGCTTCCTGGAAGTATTTTATTTTCCTATTTTTCTAAATATTCCAAAACTGACAAAAAATATTTTTGCGGATTTTTCAGAGTCTGTTTACTTACCGTATCACGTACATCCTTATTTTCACGATTCTGGAGTGTTCAGGAAGGACTCTTTTATGTGTTCTTCCAGTGTCATAGTTTTGATAATATTACTTTCAACGTTAATGGGCGTACCTGAGATATAATTTTTTATTCGTTGCCCGTTAACAACCTTCGGGTTAGTACCTTCGGCATTATTTGTTTTGATGGCTCCAGAACGATAAACCTCCTCGATGATATAGGGGCCTTCCCATTTTGAGAGGAATTTTCCTGCAAAGAATCTGAAATGAGAGTTGTACAAAAGAACATATTCTCCAACTTTAAACTCACGCTTTTGGATTCTCTTATCATGCCACCTTTTGACAATTTCTCTAAACAACTTGGCATTTCCATAAGCTTGGGTTCTCCATTCATCTAATGAGCTAATATCAAATAACCTCTTCTCACCGACAAGTTTGACATCATAGTTGAGTTCTTTGATTGCCCAATATGCTTTTTCTAATTCAAGAGGCAAATGACAAGCTTTTCCATAAACCATTTTATAAAGTGACATACCCATGGGATTTTTATATGCTATTCTATAAGCCAAAAGTGTGTCATCTAATTTCTTAGACCAATTCTTTCGGGACCTATTGACAGTCTTTTGCAAAATTAATTTTATTTCTCTATTGCTAAGTTCAACTTGACCACTAGACGGAGGATGATAAGGCGATACAATTTTATGGTTAACATCATACTTGGCAAGCATTTTACGGAAAGCACCATGAACAAAGTGTGAATCACCATCAGTCATTAAGTATCTAGGGACTCCAAACCTTAGGAAAATAACTTCCTTAAGCATTTTAATAGAGGTGTTGTGATCAGCACTACTTGTTGGGATAGCTTCTACCCATTTAGTAACATAATCAACAGCAACCAAAAAATGTGTATACCCATTAGAGGAAGGAAAAGGTCTCATATAATCAAATCCCCAAACATCAAATGGTTCAACATCAAGTGAATAATTCACAGGCATTTCTTGACGCTTACCGATATTACCTATTCTTTGGCATTCATCACAAGATAAGATGAACTTAAGGGCATCCTTGAAGAGAGTAGGCCAATAAAATCTAGATTGTAATACCTTGCGAGTAGTTCTATCTCCAGCACGATGCCCTCCATAAGCTTCGGAGTGACATTTCCGTAGGATTTGTCCCTGTTCATGCTCAGGTACACAACGTCTAATAACACCATCTACTCCTTTATAAAGATGTGGGTCATCCCACAAGTAGTGTCTTAAATCATAGAAGAATTTTTTTCTTTTGTTGATATGTAAAACTAGGTGGTAAATATTTAGAAACAATATAATTAGCATAGTCAGCATACCAAGGAGTGTTGTGAGAAACATTTATTGCAGCTAACTGCTCATCAAGAAAACTATCATCAATAGGTAGTGGGTCATCATGCACATTTTCAAGCCTAGACAAGTTATCAGCTACGGGGTTCTCAGCTCCTTTTCTATCAGTGATATGTAAATCAAATTCTTGTAGCAAGAGAACCCATCGAATAAGTCTAGGTTTAGCATCTTTATTTTCCATAAGATATCTAATAATAGCATGATCGGTGTGAACAATTACTTTTGAATCAACAATGTAAGATCTAAATTTATCACAAGCAAACACCACTGCTAAGAACTCTTTTTCAGTAGTAGCATAATTTCGTTGAGCACTATCTAGAGTTTTACTAGCATAATGAATAACATTCAGTTTCTTATTAACTCTTTGTCCTAGAACAGCACCAACAGCATAATCACTAGCATCACACATAATTTCAAAAGGCAAGTTCCAATCAGGTGGCTGAACAATAGGTGCAAAAATTAAGGCTTTATTGAGTGTTTCAAGGGCTTCTAAACAATCATCATCAAAAACAAAAGGAATATCCTTTTGCAAAAGATTCGTAAGAGGCCTAGAAATTTTAGAAAAGTCTTTGATAAATCTCCTATAGAAACCAGCATGACCTAGGAAACTACGAATACCTTTGATATCTTTAGACATGGCATTTTCTCAATTGCATCAACCTTAGCTTTGTCCACTTCAATACCTCTTTCAAAAATTTTATGACCCAAGACAATGCCTTCATTCACCATGAAGTGGCACTTCTCCCAATTCAAGACAAGATTTATTTGTTCACATCTCTGCAAAACTCGGTCAAGATTGCTTAAGCAATCATCAAAAGACTTCCCATAAACAGAGAAATCATCCATGAAAACCTCAACAATCTTTTCACAAAAGTTAGAGAATATAGCAGTCATACATGTTTGAAAGGTAGCAGGTGCATTGCATAAACCAAAAGGCATATGTCTATAAGCATAAGTTCCAAAGGGACATGTCAAAGTGGTCTTTCTTGATTAGATTGAGAAATAGGTATTTGTGAAAAAACCAGAATATCCATCAAGGAAGCAAAAATGTGTCTGATTAGATAATCTTTCTAGCATTTGATCAATAAAAGGCAGAGGGTAATGATCTTTTCTATTTGTTTTGTTTAATTTTCTAAAATTAGTTACCATTCTATAGCCTGTAACAATTCTTTGTGGAATAAGTTCATTCTTATCATTAGGAACAACAGTTATACCTCCTTTCTTAGGGACACAATGAACAGGACTTACCAATCTACTATTAGCTATAGGATAGATTATACCTTCTTATAGAAGTTTTAAGATTTCTGTTCTTACTACTTGTTTCATCTTCGGATTTAACCGACGTTGGTGATCAACAACGGGTTTAGCATCAGGTTCAATATTAATCTTGTGCTGACATAGAGTGGGACTAATGCCCTTTAAATCATCAAGAGTGTATCCAATAGCAGCTCGGTGCTTCCTTAGAACTTTCAATAATCTTTCTTCTTCATGTTCTGAAAGGTTAGCACTAATAATAACATGATATATCTTCTTTTCATCAAGATAAGCATATTTCAAAGTGTCTGGCAATTGTTTTAATTCAAACACAGGATCACCTTTAGGTGGAGGAAGGCCTCCTAGAGTTTCAATTGGCAAATTGTATTTAAGCAGAGGACGTTGTTCAAAGAAAATCTGATCTATTTCATTTCTTTCATGCATATGTAAATCATTTTCATGGTCTAGCAAATATTGTTCTAGTGGATCGGTAGGAGGTACAACAATAGAAGCAAGACCAATTAATTCATCTTTACTAGGCAATTTGTTTTCATGAAGTTTTCTACTAAACTTGGAAAATTTAAACTCATGAGACTCATCACCAAAACTAACACCGACAGTTTGTTTCTCACGGTCTATTCTAGCATTAACGGTGTTCAAGAAAGGTCTACCAAGGATAATGGGACAGAAGTCATCTTGTGCGGAACCAAGAACAAGAAAATCAGTACGGTATTTTATTTTCCCACACAAGACTTCATCATCTCTAACAATCCCAATTGGTGATATAGTGTCTCTATTAGCAAGTTTGATAGTAACATCTATGTCTTCTATCTCTGCGGGTGCTATATCATTCATAATTTCCTGATATAAGGAATAAGGAATAGCACTCACGCTAGCACCTACGTCACATAAACCATGATAACGGTGATCTCCTATTTTAACTGAGACAATGGGCATGCCAATAACAGGTCTGTGTTTATCCTTTTTATCAGGTTTGGCAATTCTAGCAGCTTCTTCACAAAAGTAAATAACATGCCCATGTACATCTTCTTCCAAGAGATCCTTAACCATAGCAATACTAGGTTCTACCTTAATTTTTTCATCAGGTTTAGGTGTTCTAGTATAACTTTTGTTCACCATAGTTGAAACTTTAGTATGTTCCTTTATCCTAACAGGGAAAGGCGGTTTCTCAATATAAGTAGTAGGAACAACTGGATCAACATTTTAAATTATAGTTTCTTGTTTAACTGGTACCGGTTCTTTAATTTCTTATTTAATAGGTGGGTGATATTTAAACCACTTATCTTTAGGGAGATCAACATGAGTAGCAAATGATTCACAAAAGGAAGATACTATCTGAGAGTCAAGTCCATATTTAGTGCTAAATTTTTGAAAAGCATCGATATTCATAAAAGATTTAACACAATCATACTTAAATTTAATACCTGACTCTTTACCTTCGTTGAGTTAAGCCTCCCCCAAGCTAGAGCAATACTTTCTCCTTCACGAGGCAAAAAATTATATATATAATTCCGATCACGATGAACTAGATGCATAGGATAAACTTTTTGATGGAACTCCAATTTCAATCGATTCCAATTCCAGGATCCAATATCATCGCATATCCTATACCATGCCAATGTTTTTCCCTTCAAAGATAAACGAAAAACCTTCTTCATAACTTCATCTCCAGGTAAACCTGCAAGCTTGAACAATCCACAAATTTGTTCTACATATATCAAGTGCATATCAGGATGTTCGGTTCTGTCTCCTGCATAAGGATTAGCTAGCAGTTGTTCTATCATACTCGAAGGAATTTCATATTCAATATTATCAGTAGGTGCAGTAGGTTGAGGGGTAGCTAATTGTGGTTCCAGTCGAGGTGAAGATACCCTGAACAAACCCCTCAAAGGATTGTTTTCCATAGTAACAAGTGACAGTAAATTTCAGCACACTATATAAATGTTTCCTTACGAAATTCTACTTACCAAAGGCGCTTCACTCCCGGGCAATGGCGCCAGAAAATAGCCTTGATGACCCACAAGTATAGGGGATCAATTGTAGCTCTTTTCGATAAGTCAAAGTGTCAAACCCAATGAGGAGCAGAAGGAAATGATAAGTGGTTTTCAGCAAGGTAATGTCTGCAATTGCTGAAATTGTAAGTAGCAGAGTAGTTTGATAGCAAGATAATTTGTAATGATCAAGTAACGGGCAGGACAAAACGGTTTCTTATGATAAGCAAAGCGTTCTTGAGGGTACACGTGATTTCCATCTAGTCACTTTCACCATGTTGGATTGATTCGTGTTCGCTACTTTGATGATTTGATATGTGGGTGGACCGGTGCTTAGGTGTTGTTCTTACTTGAACAAACCTCCTACTTATGATTAACCATCCCGCAAGCATCCGCAACTATGAGAAAATTATTAATAATAAATTCTAACCATAGCATTAAACTTTTGGATCCAATCAGTCCCTTACGAAATAGCGCATAAACAGGGGTTTAAGCTTCTGTCACTCTCGCAACCCATCATCTAATTGCTACTCCACAATGCATTCCCTTAGGCTCGAATATGGTGAAGTGTCATGTAGTCAAAGTTCACATGACACCACTAAGGGAATCACAACATACATACTATCAAAATATCGAACACATATAAAGTTCACATGATTAGTTGCAACATGATTTCTCCCGTGACCTCAAGAACAAAAGTAACTACTCACAAATGATAATCATGCTCAAGATCAGAGGGGTATTAAGTAGCATATTGGATCTGAACATATAATTTTCCACCAAATAACCCATATAGTAATCAACTACAAGATGTAATCAACACTACTAGTCACCCACAAGAACCAATCTATAGTTCTGGTAACAAGACTGAACACAAGAGATGAACTAGGGTTTGAGATGAGATGGTGCTGTTGAAGATGTTGATGGATATTTCCCTCCCCAAGATGGGAGAGTTGTTGGTGATGATTGTCGGTGTCAAAACCGGCGGATCTCGGGTAGGGGGTCCCGAACTGTGCGTCTAGGCCGGATGGTAACAGGAGGCAGGGGACACAATTGTGACGCCCCCGATTTAATCATACACTAATCATACACGCAAACGTGTACGATCAAGATCAGGGACTCACGGGAAGATATCACAACACAACTCTACAAATAAAATAAGTCATACAAGCATCATATTACAAGCCAGGGGCCTCGAGGGCTCGAATACAAGAGCTCGATCATAGACGAGTCAGCGGAAGCAACAATATCTGAGTACAGACATAAGTTAAACAAGTTTGCCTTAAGAAGGCTAGCACAAACTGGGATACAGATCAAAAGAGGCGCAGGCCTCCTGCCTGGGATCCTCCTAACTACTCCTGGTCGTCGTCAGCGGGCATCACGTAGTAGTAGGCACCTCCGGTGTAGTAGGGGTCGTCGTCGACGGTGGCGTCTGGCTCCTGGGCTCCAACATCTGGTTGCGACAACCAGGTAGAAGGGATAGGGGGAAAAGAGGGAGAAAGCAACCGTGAGTACTCATCCAAAGTACTCGCAAGCAAGAAGCTACACTACATATGCATGGGTATCAAATGGAATAAGGGTATCATATGTGGACTGAACTGCAGAATGCCAGAATAAGAGGGGGATAACTAATCCTGTCGAAGACCACGCTTCTGGCAGCCTCCGTCTTACAACATGTAGAAGAGAGTAGACTGAAGTCCTCCAAGTAGCATCGCATAGCATAATCCTAACCGATGATCCTCCCCTCATTGCCCTGTGAGAGAGCAATCACCGGTTGTATCTGGCACTTGGAAGGGTGTGTTTTATTAAGTATCCAGTTCTAGTTGTCATAAGGTCAAGGTACAACTCCAAGTCGTCCTGTTACCGAAGATCACGGCTATTCGAATAGATTAACTTCCCTGCAGGGGTGCACCACATACCCCAACACGCTCGATCCCATTTGGCCGGACACACTTTCCTGGGTCATGCCCGGCCTCGGAAGATCAACACGTCGCAGCCCCACCTAGACCAACAGAGAGGTCAGCACGCCGGTCTAAACCTAAGCGCCCAGGGGTCTGGGCCCATCGCCCTTAGCACACCTGCACGTTGCGAACGCGGCCGAAAGCAGACCTAGCCTAGTGGCCTTCCAGTCCAATCCGGCGCGCGCCACTCAGTCGCTGACGTCACGAAGGCTTCGGCTGATACCACGACGCCGGGATACCCATAACTACTCCCGCGTAGATGGTTAGTGCGTATAGACCAAATGGCCAGACTCAGATCAAATACCCAGATCTCTATAAGCGTGTTAAGTATCCGCGAACGCCGACCAGGGCCAGGCCCACCTCTCTCCTAGGTGGTCTGAACCTGCCCTATCGCTCCGCCTCAAAGATCCACTCGCGGGTGCTCCTACGAGCCGACCCGTCTTTAATCACCACATGTATCATGTATAAAGTATATAGTATATACCCGTGATCAACTCCCAAGTGATCACGGCCCGATAGTATAGCATGGCAGATGGACAAGGATGTAGGGCCACTGATGATAAACTAGCATCCTATACTAAGCATTAGGATTGCAGGTAAAGGTAACAACAGTAGTAGCAAGGATAGGCTATGCATCAGGATAGGATTAACGGGAAGCAGTAACATGCTACACTACTCTAATGCAAGCAGTATAGAGAAGAGTAGGCGATATCTGGTGATCAAAGCGGGGGGCTTGCCTGGTTGCTCTGGCAAGAGAGAGGGATCGTCAACTCCGTAGTCGTACTGGGTAGCAGCAGCGTCGGTCTCGGTGTCTAGCGAGAGAAGAGGGGGAAGAAACAATAAATATTTAAGCAAACAGATGCATAGCGATGCATGACATGACAAGTAGCGGTGCTAGGGGTGCCCTATCGCGGTATGAGGTGATACCGGTGAAGGGGGGGAAACATCCGGGAAAGTATCCCCGGTGTTTCGCGTTTTTGGACAGGTGAAACAGAAGGGGAAAGTTGCGTGTTCGCTATGCTAGGGATGCGTGGCGGATAAACGGGCTGCGTATTCAAATTCGTCTCGTCGTTCTGAGCAACTTTCATGTACAAAGTTTTTTCATCCGAGCTACGGTTTATTTTATACTAATTTTAAAAGATTAAAATCATTTTTAGTATTTAGTTAATTATTTTAATTAAACATTATCCAGAACAGTGCACGCTGACGTCAGCATGACGTCAGCAGTCAACAGGGAGTTGACTGGGTCAATCTGACGTGTGGGTCCCGCATGTCATACTCTGTTTACTCTAATTAGGGTTTCACTAATCTAATTACTATTTAATTAAACTAACTAGTTAATTAGATTAATTAAACATGATTGATTAACTTAATTAATTAATTTTGAGGCCATGGCCGAAGTGGCCGGAGCAGGAGAGAAGGAGGAGATGCCGGGGCCTCACCACGGGGCCGTGGGGTCTATGCAGCGGTGCTCGGGGAGGTTGACGGGGACGGAGAGGTAGCAGTCCGGCGGGGAGGGGGAGGCAGGCCGGCGAGGTCGCGGTCCGGCGACGAGGGCGGCGGGCGACAAGGTCGGGGGGGGCGCGGCGCTGGAACGGCGGCCTCGGCACGGGGCGAGGAGGAGGGAGCTGGGCGGCGATGGCGATGGTGAACGGCGGCGGGGCGACGGGGATCGACGGCGGCGTCGGGCCGATGGGATCGGGGGGGGTTCGCCCCGATCCAGCTCGGGGGAGGGAGCGAGGGGGGCGAGCGGGGTGGGGCGAGTGGGGGGGGAGTGGGGATCGGGTGGGTTAGGGTTTGGGGGGGAATGGATAAGGGGAGGGGGGAAGGCCGGTTGGGCCTGCGCCCGAATGGGCCGGCCAACTGGGCCAGTATGCCGTGGGAGGGGGTTCCCTCCTTCTTCTCTTTTTTTTTGTTAGTTTCTTTCTTTTATTTATTTGCACTTCTGTTTTTAAACCCTTTAAATTAATTAGACATTTTATAAAAATGTGTTAGCTGCACCATAATTACCTTTGTAATTTTTGGCAACCACCGAACATTTTTGTTTCAATTTTTGAAAACTTTTATTACCGACATAAATTTAGATTTGAATTCAACGCGGTTTGATCTAACGAAAGCCTAGCAACAGTAACCGAGGTGACGTGGCACGATTAGCGTGGAATTACTGTAGCAAGATTATCCGGGCGTTACAACAATGTTTTAACCAGGTTCGGGCCCTCTTGATGGAAGTAAAACCCTACGTCCTGCTTGATTAATATTGATGATATGGGTAGTACAAGAGTATATCTACCACGAGATCGGAGAGGCTAAACCCTAGAAGCTAGCCTATGGTATGATTGTATGTTGTGGTTGTTGTTGTCCTACGAACTAAAACCCTTCAGTTTATATAGACACCGGAGAGGGTTAGGGTCACACAAGGTCAGTTACAAAGGAGGAGATATCCATATCCGTATTGCCTAGCTTGCCTTCCACGCCAAGTAGGGTCCCACCCGGACACGAGACGAAGTCTTCAATCTTGTATTTCCATAGTCCAAGAGTCCGGCCAAAGGTTATAGTTTGGCTGTCTGGAGACCCCCTAATCCAGGACTCCCTCAGTAGCCCCTGAACCAGGCTTCAATGACGATGAGTCCGGCGCGCAGTATTGTCTTTGGCATTGCAAGGCGGGTTCCTTCTCCAAATACATCACAGAAGAATTTGAATACGAGGATAGTGTCCGACCCTGCAAAATAAGTTCCACATACCACCGTAGAGAGACTAATATTTTCGCAAATCTAATTTGCTAACTTGTTTTGACAGTATGACGTTATGTCATGTCCCGGTGATTATTCGAACCGTTTCCTTTAACTAGCCCCGCACATAACGCGAGGCCGTTTTTCGACACGTCTTGTCAAAGCAGAGATCGTGTGCCCTTATTACGGGATTCTCGTCAATACGGGCGTGGGTAACCCAACCGCGCCATCAATTACGGCGCTTGGGGGATAAGCGAGTTTTACCAGGCAAGTGGGGACGCTTAGTTTCGTCCGCCCATATAAAGGGATAAGGATTCACCTTTCTATCCACGCCTTCTTCTTCCTTCGCTCATCCGTTTTCGCACACTCGAGCTCTAGCGCCCAAGTCCGCACTTCCCACCTCAACCTTCTCCAACCATGTCCGGAGCGGGAGGCAAGTGGATGGTCTCCTCCGTCACGGATGGAGACATAAAGAAGCTGAGGAGAGCCGGATACCTGCCCGACGACATCGCGCACCAGCTCCCAGATGAGGGTCAGCTCATCCCCACCCCAGGCCCCATGAGAGGGTAGTGTTCCTCACCCATTTCCTCCGCGGACTGGGATTCCCTCTCCACCCATTCGTCCGGGGACTCATGTTCTATTACGACTTGGATTTCCACGATCTGGCCCCGAACTTCATCCTCAACATCTCGGCATTTATCGTCATGTGCGAGGCCTTCCTCCGCATCAAGCCCCACTTCGGCTTATGGTTGAAGACCTTCAATGTCAAGCCGAAGGTTGTGGGCGGCCTCCAGGCGGAGTGCGGAGGCGCCATGGTGGGCAAGATGCCCAATGTAACATGGCTCGAGGGCTCCTTTGTGGAAACCATAAAGGGGTGGCAATCGGGGTGGTTCTACATCACCGAGCCGCGCGACCCTGCATGGGCAGCGGCCCCCGAGTTCCGATCTGGCATCCCCACGCGGCTCACCTCTTGGAAAGAGAAGGGCCTGTCCTGGGGTAGTTCGGGAGAGCTGAACAGACTCCAAACATGTATTCAAAACATGGTGAACAAGAAGCTCAAACTTGTCAACGTGGTCCAGGTCATGCTCCACCGCCGGATCCTCCCGTGCCAACAACGGGAGTTCAACTTGTGGGAGTTCGACCTGGCGCAGCACCGAACTCTGAATAGGCTCTTCGACACAACTCACGAAGATGCCTGGAGGGTGCTGTTCAAAAGCGCCGAGGTCCCCCCTCCCATTACTGAGGATCGCGGATTCAGCGCGAAGCGCCAAGCCAGTGCGGTAAGCTGCTTTACCTTTCATAGGATACTTATTTTTTATAGATTGACTCCATGCGGGATCTAAACTCCCGTACCTTTGACAGGATTGGCAGGAGACGGCCGGACAAATCAACTGTCCGGCTCCTTTGCCCGAAGGCCCAACAGACGCTCTTCTGGCGAAGATGCTGACTCCGGCTCCTTATACGGTGCCGGAGAAGACCAAGAAGGCCAAGGGAACCCAAAAGAGTTCCCGACGCCAGGCGTCGTCGGACTCACCGTCCGATGACTCTGCGGCACACTCCTCCCCCGAAGACGAGGAAGAAGAAGAAGATGCTCCCCCCCGGCTGGGGGAGATAAGAAAAGGAAGGCCGCCCCAACTGGGGGGGCGAAGGGTCCAAGAAGGGAAGGACTCTCCTTTCGGACAGTTCTACCGCCGCCGATGAAGGCAAAGACGAGTGGTTGCCCAGGGCCAAGCCCCCGGGGAGATCGTAAGTATTCGGATACCAGAGTAACTCATAGCATTCCTTTGTCGCAATGCTTTCCCTAATGCCGAACATAATTATGCAGACCGCCACGAGCCAGTACCGATGTATCATCGGACGGCTCCCTGGGCTCGTCGGACATGGATAGCGATCCAGTCCCGACCGCCACCTCCCCTCATCCTACCGACGACGCCGAGGTGCTGTCTCAAGAGGCACCGGACCGAGGGGAGACAGTCCTGGAGGCGCCTCAAGGCGACCTTCCGGACTCCGGGAGCCGAGGGGACGGGGCCCCTGAGAGCTCCGAGTTCGGCCCTCAGCCGAACACCGCGCCGAAACCTCCAGCGGTTCCAGGCTCGGGCAGGCGGCCTCCTTCTAAGAGGGGCAAGATGCCTGTGCCGGTGACCTCTGTCCATCCAGAGGCACCGGACAATCTGCTGGAAGCGCTTCGCAGCGCTTCCATCGACGAGGAGCACCATACTGTTATGAGTGCGGTGGTCCAGAAGGTTCAGTCCGCCAAGAGCGGGTTGACTGAAGCCTGTGCCAGCCTTCTAACAGGATTTGAGGTAAGTGTTTTAAAATGTAGTAGAAATATTACCACATAGACAGTAACCCCTGATGCTTTGTTCGGTGTTCACAAAGAAAAGCCGAACAGAGGATCAAATAATATCGCATGAGTCTAATATAAGTATGTCAATATGCATATGCAGGCTTCGCTGCTGGCGTCCGCCGCACTGACTGCGAAGGTCGCCGTACTGAAGCAAGACCTCAATGGGTCCAGGAAAGAGCTCGGCCTTGCCAAGAGGCAGCTCGAGGAGAACAAGGGTAAGTAATACCCTTTCTATACATATGTATATATAAAAGAAGATGTGATTGCAAAATGACAGGATCATCGTATATTTTCCAGGGGCCACGACCGAGGTGGCGACCCTGAAGCAAGCGCTAACAAAGGCCGAAGATAAAGCGGCCAATGAGCGCACCGAGCGAGAGAAGCACGAGGCTCGGGTGGGCGAGGTGCAGCAAGAGCTCCAGGCTCTCGTGGCGAAGCACGAGGCATTGGAAGTTGACTCAAAGACGTGGGAGTCTGAGCTTGCCGCGGCCCTCGAGAGCGCAAAAAGTGCCAAGGCCGAAGCCCAAAAGGCCCTCCAGGAGATCGACACAATGAAGAAGATAGCGGCGGGTAAGGCTTTCTATATGCAAAGCAAGCATGTAAAAGTAAATTACCGATTACTTGCCCGAATCCGGAGCTCTCCAGGAGCATTCACAGATTTGCCCCGCGGCGTGTCCGATGCCACACAATTTTACCAGGCCAAGGATGGAAGCTCAACGGAGAAGTTGTTCTGGTCTCAGTATGCTGAGGCCGAACACCCGGTGCTAATGAGCGACCAGCTGAAGCAGATGGTCGAGCTACATAAGGCGGCTGATCGGGCCATGAAGAGCTTTATAGTCCGGCTATGTCCTGGCGACGCCCTTCCGAACAGCTTCTTCGGCCTGGTGAGGCGGCTTGTGGATGCCTGCCCACGGCTGGAGGTCATCAAGCGATCTGTCTGCATTGAAGGTGCACGCTGGGCTTTCGCCCGTGTGAAATTGCAGTGGGTCAAGCTAGACGCAGTGAAGCTGATCAAGGAGGGGCCGCCGGAGGGCAAGGAGCACCGCCACCCCGAGATGTACTACGAGGGTGTTCTGCCGGGTGCCCGTCTCATAGCGTACGAGTGTTCAAAAGATGTAATATTTGAGTGAGACTTGCTCGTTTTATCCTGTATTTATGAAAACTTGTTTCATATGCGCTATGCAACGCTTGTTTGAATTTAAAATATTACCTTCTGTTTGGCTGTTTATCCAATCTGAGAGATGGCTAGTCCTCGGCTTCTGCCCCCATGCCACGAGTGCTGGGGTGTTCGGGATAAACCTGAGCACTCTTGTTCCCATGTTTGGGTCCTTCGAGGGAGGTGCTCAGCATAGCGAACAAGGCAACCGGACTAATAATGCTTTATCACTCTCACTTAGCCATAGAATTCTATAATTTTAAATTTCAGCGAAGCCCCTGGTATTCAGAAGGCCGAATTTGGGGCGCGATACACACCTTTGAGCCGGACAGGGCCGGCCCCTCGCTCTAAGCGGCATAAGTCTTTAGGGACTCGAAAACCTCGCTAAACAGCGACCAGTGTCTCGCTTTATCATGACAATCAATTTTAGCTTTCTCTACTGAGGTGCTGAACCCAGCAGAACCGGGGCACAATCGTAGTAGTTCTCCTAGCGCTACCTTAGCCGATAGAGCGGAACGTAAGGTACCAAAACATAGGAGCCGGGCAAACCCAACATTTGACCAAAGACATGATTCGGAGCTGATGCATATAATTCTATAAGTTCGGGGTGCCGCACTTGTGAAAGTGTTCGGACTTTTCACACCGTATTGTGGGGTATGTAAGCCCCTGGTGTATTGGTCGTACCAAAGTGTACGGTTGCAAGGCGTCATTAATGAACACCTGGGCTATTCTGTTACGCGTAACAGAATATTATTCTGTTACATTTTTTGAACTGACGGTTTCAGGTGGTTGTACTGATGTTTTCGAAGTGGTTGAACTGATGCTTTCAGTTGTGTTTAACAGATCGTCTTCTTTAGTTCAAGAACTTTTTGTAATTTTTTTGTCGGAACGTGGCGTGTAATATATCGTCAGAAAGCTCTTGACAACCATATTTCAAGTATATTGAACGTTTTTGCAAAATCATTATGGTTTAAGTGCAGTTTTGAAAAAACCATTTTTCTCCAAAATCGAAAACGTGAATCGTATTTTGGACTCAATTTTCAAATGGTTTGTCGGAATTGAGCAAATAAGATGGCGTTGGAAAGCTGGTTAAAATCCGCATCTTCCATATATGTATTGTTTTTACTAATTCTATATGATTTAAAAGTAATTTGAAAAACGGTGAAATTCTGGGCGAAACGTATTTTCGCGATTTTTTGCAAACAGTTTTTCGGATTGACGCAAATGATACGACGTTGGAAAGCTATGTAAAATGCGTAACTTCTTCATATAGAAATGTTTTTCTAATTCCTTACGGTTTAAAAACGAATTCGAATACGGTCAAATTTGATTTTGAACGAGATTTTTTTTAAAGTTTGTCGAAATATGGCAAATAATATACCGTTGGATAGCTATCGAAAATGAGAAACTTAGTCATGTTATACGTTTTCTCTACTTCGCAACCGTTTAAGAGTAATTTCGAATACGGCATGACGGATCCTGCTATTTTCTCGTGTGAAAAACAGAGTAGTCGTACTGATATATATGTTTGTTTGTACTGAGCTATTTTTTGTAGAGTAATTTTCAATTGTTCCGGAAAAGGGTACTTGTACTGATGCTTGCATGGGTTTGTACTAAGCGTGTTTTCACTAACTAGACTTTGCTCTGTTTTTTTGGTAATATTTTTCTCGTAAGTTTTCAACGGTTTACAATATCGTCGCCCCTGTACTTGTATGGTTTGTATCATCGAACTGAATGATATTTTATTCAAAAAGAAAATGTGTTTGTTTTGTTTCCTTTTTTAACTCAAATTTTTTTTGACAACGTTGTTCTGAACTTCTCTCATTTTACGACTTGTACTGAGGTACTTACTAAGTAGGATTTTCATGGGGTTTCTTTTTTTGCTTGAACTTTACAATTTGAATTTCTGCCATTTCTTTTATTCTGAACAGACCACCGTTTTTAACTCGCACTGAGGTACTTACTACGCCCGAGCTGGGGTGGCTCGAGCACGATGGAATTGTGGACGGCGCCAAGCACGTCGGTGGACTAACGTCACAGGTGCCGGTGCTGGAATAGATCCATCTCTGGCTTTACCCATGGCGTCGCGCCAGATGGTGAAAGGTTGCCTGGCGGCCGGGCCTCGCGCGAACTGATGCACGCACATCACCTGGCCGGCTGGGAGGTGGAGGCGCGTTGGCGAAGGGGAGGAGGCGGGGGCAGGGAGGATGAGGCCGGGCAGCGTTGCGCGTGGGGAGGGAGGCGGCGGTGCGCGGGGAGGGAGGCGGCGGCGCGGTGGGGGGCCGGTGGCTGCGGCGGCGGCGCGGTGGTGAGGCCGGTGGTCGGTGCGGCCGATCCACTCGCTGCGGAAGAAGGAAGGTGGAAGAAGTGGTGGACCGCGGGGAGGTTCAGTTCGATGGGCTCCGTTGGCGGCCAGTCATGGCGCCGCGGGCTCCCTCGCTCCGGCTGACGCCGTCGCTCGGTCGCCCACGACGGCTGCCTCCGGCGGAAGGAGGTTGGTTAGGTTCAGGATGGCTCGGGGAGTTTCTATGGTGTAGCTCGTCGCGTCCTTATAGAGCCCAGGGGTAACAGAATAATATTCTGTTACTAGTAACAGAATAGTCCAGCCCTATATGTATATATATAACAAGAATGCAATAATAGTCGTAATGTCATGCATTGTTTATTCAGAAAATTGCGTTAAAGCAGAGTGATACAGATAGTGCGATAAGCAAAGAGTAGGACTATTTCCCTTCCAAGGGCAAGCTGAGGAATGATATTAAATCGAATATTTCGCTCGTTACTGTAATCCACCTGGGAATTCTGTGGTATGACATAGCTGTCTGCCTCCTTGGTTGCTGCATCATGTGTTCGGCAATAGTGCTGCCGGACAGTGTTTCCAGAGATTAAGGTCCTGAAAGAAAGAAAAAAATAGAAAAATAACCAAACGGGAAGCCCCTAGTGCGGTTTAAGCCGCGTCTTGGGGCGTGCCGCAGTTGTGCCCTCCTCCCCACCTGTGCCCATGGTATTTTTAATGCGTAATTATGTATGCGCGGCACGAGTTTCGCCATTGGGCTGGGATTGGGGTGGCCGCCGTATTGCTACGCGAGCTCAGATCGTGCCAGGTGGTCTATTTGCCGATTGCTCCGAGCGCGCTTGAAGGTGTCCGGGCTTTGAAGCGCCGAACTGGTTGATTGCCTTGAGAGGCTGCTTTGCGCTTCTGCTGTGAGGGTCGCGGTGTGCTCCTCTGTGCGGAGAGAGTGCTCTGTGTTTCCATTGACTGTAATAACTCCGCGAGGTCCTGGCATCTTGAGCTTGAGGTATGCATAATGCGGTACCGCATTGAATCTAGCAAATGCGGTTCGCCCGAGCAGCGCGTGATGACCACTGCGGAACGGGACTATATCGAAGATTAAATCTTCGCTTCGGAAGTTATCCGGGGATCCGAAGACCACTTGCAGTGTAATTGAGCCTGTGCAATGGGCCTCCACACCTGGAATGACGCCTTTAAAGGTCGTTTTTGTGGGTTTGATCCTTGAGGGGTCTATACCCATTTTGCGCATTGTGTCCTGATAAAGCAGGTCCAGGCTGCCGCCGCCGTCCATAAGGACTCGAGTGAGGTGAAATCCGTCAATGATTGGGTCTAGGACCAGCGCGGCAAATCCGCCATGACGGATACTAGTGGGGTGGTCCCTGCGATCGAAGGTGATCAAAGAGGAGGACCAAGGGTTGAACTTTGGGGCGACTGGCTCCAACGCATATACGTCCCTGAGCGCACGCTTCCGCTCCCTCTTGGGGATGTGGGTTGTGTATATCATGTTCACCATCCGCACTTGCGGGGGAAACCTCTTCTGTCCTTCGGTGTGCGGCTGCCGGGGCTCCTCCTCGTCATCGCTATGCGGCCCCTTGTCCTTGTTTTCGGCAATTAACTTGCCGGCCTGCTTGAACACCCAACAATCCCTGTTGGTGTGATTGGCTGGCTTATCTGGGGTGCCATGTATTTGACACGAGCGATCGAGTATACGGTCCAAGCTGGACGGACCCGGCGTACTTTGTTTGAATGGCTTTTTCCGCTGACCGGGTTTAGAGCCTTTGAATCCGGCATTGACTGCCGTATCCTTGGTATTTTCGCTGTTAATGTGGCGCTTATGTTTGTTGCGACGTGACCTGCTATTGCCGTCCTTGGTATCCGAGGTACCATGGTTCTTTGATATGTTATTACTGCGAGCCAGCCAGCTATCTTCTCCCGCACAAAAGCGGGTCATGAATGTCGTGAGAGCTGCCATAGATTTCGGCTTTTCCTAACCAAGGTGCCGGGCTAGCCACTCGTCTCGGATGTTGTGTTTGAAAGCCGCTAAGGCCTCTGCATCCGGACAGTCGACGATTTGATTTTTCTTTGTAAGGAACCAAGTCCAGAATTTCCTGGCCGACTCTTCTAGCTGCTGAATTATGTGGCTCAAGTCATCGGCGTCTGGTGGTCGCACATAAGTGCCCTGAAAGTTGTCGAGGAATGCGGCTTCCAGATCTTCCCAATAGCTAATGGAGTCCGCTGGCAGGCTGTTAAGCCAATGCCGCGCTGGTCCTTTGAGCTTTAGTGGGAGGTATTTGATGGCGTGTAAGTCATCACCGCGGGCCATGTGGACGTGGAGGAGGAAATCCTCGATCCATACTGCGGGATCTGTTGTGCCGTCGTATGATTCAATATTTACAGGTTTGAAACCTTCTGGGAATTGATGATCCATTACTTCGTCTGTGAAGCATAAGGGGTGTGCGGCGCCTCTGTATTGGGCTATATCGCGACGCAGCCCGAATGGGTCTTGCCCGCTATGTTCGGCCCGGCGGGATTTGCTTTTACTGTATCCGGCGTGACGTTTATTGTCTCGCAGAGTGGTGCGCTCTCGTGATCCGTAGATCGATCATGCATGCTTTGCTTTGTCCTCCAATTTTTCTCATAGGTCTGGCGTATCTCCCCATGCCTTTTTATTTGAATGGCATCGGGGTGGAGGCTGAGTTTTTGGCTGGAATGCCTCTCTATCGCGGCCACGAGGTGGCTGATCAGCTGTATCATACGTTTCTTCCTCCAGACGGGGTAGTAACCTGCACTTTGGGTAATTCTTGGAGGGGCGCTCGAGTTTATATTCCTCGGCCGCGAGGACTTCAGTCCATCTGTCAGCTAGCAGATCTTGATCCGCTTGAAGCTGTTGCTGCTTTTTCTTCAGCCTATTTGTCGTGGCCATAAGCCGGCGCTTGAAGCGCTCTTGTTCGACGGGATCCTCTGGTTAGGCGAATTCATGGTCGCCGAGGCTTGCCTCGTCTTCGGAGGGGGCATGTAATTGTCATCCTCCTCCTCTCCATCTGCTGCTCTCTCAGGAGAGCTGGCTCCTCCATCCTCCTGCTCTAAATCTTGCTGGAGGGGTTTGTTGTTGTCTTCGGCACTATCCGGAGTGTTATTATCTCCTGTGCCGGTATCACCACTTTTGCTTTGGCGGGACTTAGAGCGGCGCCGCTGACGTCGGCGCTTGGGTTGCTTCTTGGAGGGGTTATCCTCCGCTATCTCGTCACCATTGCCTTCTTTGGGCGTATCCACCATGTATATGTCATATGACGAGGTGGCTTTCCAGTGCCCTATAGGCGCTGGTTCATGTTCGTCTCCTACATCGTCGTCCATACCGTCGATGTCTTCGGAGTCGAAGTCGAGCATGTCGGTTAAATCATCGACAGTGGTTACGAAGTGGGTGGTGGGTGGGCGTCGAATTTCATCGTCGTCCGCATCCCAATCCTGTTGGCCATAGTCCGGCCAGGGCTCTCCTGACAAAGAGAGAGACCTTAGTGAATTCAGAATGTCGCCGAAGGGCGAGTGCTGAAAGATATCCGTGGTGGTGAATTCCATGATCGACGCCCAATCGGATTCGATTGGCAGGGGCGCGGGCGGTTCGGTGTTCGGAAAAGAGTCCGGCACCTTGGAGTCACGGGCTCCGCAGAGGATTAGGCTGGTGTTCGGCTCGATCGCCGTTGAGACTGCAGCCCCTGAGGTGGTGTCTAGCCACCCGTCCTCAATTGGCGCAGTTGGCTCCGAGCTAAGGGTCGGAGCTGATGCGGGCGCGGCCTCTGGGGTACTGTTCAGCGGCAGAGCTAGGTCATACCCATCGTGACAGTGCGGCGCGCCCGGCTATGGCTCGAATCCGTCGAAGATCAAGTCTCCGCGGATGTCGGCTATGTAGTTCAAACTTCCAAATCTGACCTGACAGCTGGGGGCGTAGCTTTCAATCTGCTCCAGATGGCCAAGCGAATTGGCCCGCAGTGCAAAGCCGCCGAACACGAAGATCTGTCCAGGGAGAAAAATCTCACCCTGGACTGCATCGCTATCGATGATAGTAGGAGCCATCAAGCCTAACGGCGACGACACAGAGGAACTCTCAATGAAAGCACCAATGTCGGTGTCAAAACCAGCGGATCTCGGGTAGGGGGTCCCGAACTGTGCGTCTAGGCCGGATGGTAACAGGAGGCAGGGGACACAATGTTTTACCCAGGTTCGGGCCCTCTTGATGGAGGTAAAACCCTACGTCCTGCTTGATTAATATTGATGATATGGGTAGTACAAGAGTAGATCTACCACGAGATCGAAGAGGCTAAACCCTAGAAGCTGGCCTATGGTATGATTGTATGTTGTGGTTGTTGTTGTCCTACGGACTAAAACCCTTCGGTTTATATAGACACCGGAGAGGGTTAGGGTTACACAAGGTTGGTTACAAAGGAGGAGATATCCATATCCGTATTTCCTAGCTTGCCTTCCACGCCAAGTAGAGTCCCACCCGGACACGAGACGAAGTCTTCAATCTTGTATTTCCATAGTCCAAGAGTCTGGCCAAAGGTTATAGTCCGGTTGTCCGGAGACCCCCTAATCCAGGACTCCCTCAATGATGATGACGATGATTTCCCCCTCCGCGAGGAATTGCTCCGCCGGAGGGCAAAAGTGCTCCTGCCCAAGTTCCGCCTCCAGACGGCGGCGCTCTGTCTCGAAAGTCCTCTCCTTATTTTTTCGAGGTCAAAATGACTTATATACGAGAAGATGGGCACCAGAGGTGGGCCTGGGTGAGCACAACCCAACAGGGTGCGCCTGGGCTCCCTGGCGCGCCCAGGTGGGTTGTGCCCACCTGGTGGGCTTCCTCTGGGACTTATTTTCTCCAATGTTCTTCATATATTCCATAAAAATTCTCCGTGAAGTTTCAGTGCCAGTTTGGAGTTGTGAAGAATAGGTAGCTTGGCATAGCTTTTCCAGGTCCAGATTTCCAGCTGCCGGAATTCTCCCTCTTTGTGTATACCTTGCATATTATGAGAGAAAATGCATTAGAATTAATCCAAAAAGCATTGTTATGGATAAAACAACGTAAATAATAGAAGGAAAACATGATGCAAAATGGACGTATCAGCAAACAGTAACTCTTAGAAATTATATTCACTCGTATCAATGGCATAATCACCTAGCGAGCAATAATAAGATATCTCAAATGCCAACACTTTGTCAAAATAATCATGATATAATATGACAATAATGGTATCTCACTAGACCTTTATGAGACCGCAAAACATAAATGTAGAGCACCTCCAAAGTTCAAGCAGCGACTAAATATTGTAATTCATGGCAGAAGAGATCCAGTCATGATGCACTCAACATTAACTATACACAATGCATGATAATGAAAATAGTGCTCTTCATGTCTACTACGCAACTTTATTCTTGTAGACACGTGTTGGGCCTCCAAGCGCAGAGTTTTGTAGGACAGTAGCAATTTTCCCTCAAGTGGATGACCTAAGGTTTATCAATCCATGAGAGGTGTAGGATGAAGATGGTCTCTCTCAAACGACCCTACAACCAAATACAAGAAATCTCTTGTGTCCCCAACACACCCAATACAATGGCAAATTGTATAGGTGCACTAGTTCGGCGATAAGATGGTGATAAAAGTGTAATATTGATGGTAGAAATATATTTTTATAATCTGAATAAATAAAATTAGAAAGGTAGCAAATACTAAACGGGCACAAAAATGGTATTGCAATGCTTGAAAATGAGGCCTAGGGACCCTACTTTTGCTAGTGCAATCTCTCAACAATGCTAATATAATTAGATCATATAACCGTCCCTCAACGTGCAACGAAGAATCACTCCAAAGTTCCTATCTAGTAGAGAACATAAGATGGAATTGTTTGTAGGGTACGAAACCACCTCAAAGCTATTCTTTCTGATCAATCTATCCGAGAGTTCATAGTAAAATAACACGAAGCTATTCTTTCCGATCGATCTAACCAAGAGTTCGTACTAAAATAACACCAAAGCAAATTCAGATTCATAATATTCAATCCAAAATAAAGAAATTCAAAAAGTGCCCCAAGATTTCTATCGGAGAAACAAAGACAAGAACATGCATCAACCCCTATGCATAGATTACCTGAATGTCACCTTGGGAATCCGCGAGTTGAGTGCCAAAACATATATCAAGTGAATCAATACGATACCCCATTTTCACCACGAGTATTCAATTGCAAGACATATATCAAGTATTCTCAAAACAATAAAAGTATTCAATCCAATAACAATGGAATCTCAAAGGGAAAAACTCAATTCATCACAACAAGATAGAGAGGGGAAAACACCATATGATCCGACTATATTAACAAAGCCCGCGATACATCAAGATCGTGACATCTCAAGAACACGAGAGAGAGAGAGAGATTAAACACATAGCTGCTGGTATAAACCCTCAGCCTCGAGGGTGGACTACTCCCTCCTCATTGTGGTGGCCAACGGGATGGTGAAGATGGCCACCGGAGATGATTCCCCCCTCCGGCAGGGTGCCGGAATGGGGTCTAGATTGGTTCGGTGGCTACTAAGGATGGCAATTTTACCCATGGACATGGATATCCATGGATATCCCACCCGAATGGACAGGGTCTGGATATGCTTTTGTGTCCATGGACGCCGCCCAAACCCGACTCGATTGCTCGTGGGTAGGGCATGGATATAATCTTGTACCCGTGGATATATCCAAACCTGACCCGATAGTGTGACTTAATGGGGCAAAATTTGCTATCCCTACCCCATGGTCACATGTCCCATTGCAATTTTACACTTCGTTATCTAAAACATGTAAAAGAAATTGCACAATCTTCGTCATAACTTTTATTAGTTGACATTCAATCCCCTCTGACATACTCCAATGCCCCTTCCCTTATTTTTATCTCCTTGTTAAATGACTCGTCATTCACAACTATTAGAAAAATACTAAATGATCTTAGCTTGTTAGTGGATGTTGATTTACCATAAGTTGATGTTTAGCATAAGTGAGGCCTAGCCTGCCACAAGGTGAAGAATGGACGAGCTTATGTTAACACTATGTTATGTGTAATTTATATGTCTTGAGAGGACCTAATGGATATCCAGTGGGTATGGATATCCATCGGGTTTGGACATGGACACGATTTATCACCCATGGATTTTTTCGTGGATGGACAAAGATTGTCTTCATGGATATGGATATGGATTTAATATTGTTCAACCCGATCCAAACTCGACCCATTGCCATTCTTAGTGGCTACAGAGCCTTGCGGCGGCGGGACTTCTGATCTAGGTTAACCCCGAGGGTTTTCGAAATATTTGGGAATTTATAGGGTAAAGAGGGGGTGCGAGAGCCACCGAGGTGGGCACAACCCGCCTGGGCGCGCCTGGGGCCCCAGGCACGCCCTGGTGGGTTGCGCCACCCTCGGGGCCACCCTAGGTGCTTTTCTGGCCCATCCTGGGTGTTCTGGTCCATAAAAAATCTCCAAAAAGTTTTACAGTGTTTGGACTCCGTTGATATTGATTTCCTGCGATGTAAAAAACAAGCAAAAAACAGCAACTAGCACTGGGTACTGGGTCAATAGGTTAGTGCCAAAAAATGATATAAAGTTGCTATAAAATGATTGAAAAACATCCAAGAATGATAATATATCAGCTTGAATACTTCATAAATTATAGATACGTTGGAGACGTATCAGCTCTCACGACTAGTTCTTGTTTGAGAAGGTGATGACTCAACATAAAAGTAAAATAACATTAAAGTAAATAGATAGGCCCTTCGCACAGGGAAGCACGAATTTGCAGAGGTGCCAGAGCTTGAAGCTTAAATCAAAGATAAATATAATTTTGGGAGGTATACCTTTCCTGTCAATGTTACGACTGCGAGTTTTCAATATCTTCCATGCTAAACACATTAGCAGCGGTTCCCAAGCGGTAAAAGTAAAGTTTACTCCCCCTACACCAACAAACACAAGCCATGGCTAGCCGAATCCTCGGGTGCCCGCCATACCAACAATAGTTCGGGGGAGTTCGTTTTATTATTATTGCAATTTTTTATCATGGGACTGGGCATCCCGATTACCAGCCCCTCTCATGTAAGGACGAGTGAATAAACACTCACCAAGATAATAACCTGCTCAACATGGAAGATACTAACCACCCCTGTCGCTGCATGAGCAGTACGGGCACACAAAATAGATGTTCATTTGAATTTTTAGAGTTGGCACATGCAAATTTACTTGGAATGACAGGGCAATATACCACATATGGTAGATATAGTGGACTCGTCTGGAATAACTTTGGTTTAAGGATTTTGATGCACAAGCAATATTCCCGCTTAGTACAGGAGAAGGCTAGCAAATAGGTTGAGAAGCGACCAACTAGAGAGCGAAAACGGTCATAATCATGCATTATGAATAATTAACATTGAATACTAGCATGAGTAGGATATAAACACCATGAACATAAATATCGTGGAGGCTATGTTGGTTTTGAATCAACCACATGCGTGAACATGTGCCAAGTCAAGTCACTTGAAACATTCAGAGGAGGATACCATACCATCATACTACATCACAACCATTTTAATGCATGTTGACATCTAAGATAAATCATTATCCACTCCTAGCTACTTAAGCATGGCATGAGAAACTATAATCTCTAATTATCATTGTAAACATGTTTAAACATAATATGTTGAATCATGGATACTGAGTTAAACATATTTACAAGAACAAAAACAATTTGAGTTCATACTCGCTTTTCCCTACCACAGTCACTTCATCAAATATCATCATTATTGCCTTTCACTTGCATGACCGAATGATATGAAAATAATAATAGTGCAAGAATGTCGTGAACTAAGCTGGAATCTGCAACATTTTATTCAAAGGAGAAGACAAAATAATATGGGCTCTTTGTTAGGTCAACAATAATGCATAAGGGCCACTCAACATTTTCATCGCGATCTTCTCCTTAGTATGACTCAACAAAAGAAAAGAATTTCAGAGAAACACACTGAAATATTTTTGGAGTATTTTATTTTTCTTAAAGGAAGCAAACTAAAGAAGGAAAAACAAAAACAAAAAAACTATTTAGACGGGAAAGCTTCCAACAAGCAAAAGAACAAATGGGAAATCTTTTTGGGTTTTCTTTTAATACTACAACTAATTTAAACTAGAAAGGAAAACCGTAAAGAAGCAAGAAATATTTTTGGATTTTCTCAAAGTTTTTCAAACACACAAGAAGAAAGCGAGAAAATAAAACTAACATAGATTATATAATGAAAAATTATGAACACCGACAACTCGAATAAAATGTGTGAACATGAATGTAATGTAGGTGGAAATACCTACTCCCCCAAGCTTAGGCTTTCGCCTAGCCTAGCAATCACCATCAGTAGTAGCCATCCGGTCCCATGTGAAAGTGTTGACGTGGTGGCACTTGAGCGTCCCACTCCTAGGGATCCTCCTCTGCCGCTGCAAGGGTGTTCCGGCAGGTAACAATATCCTATGGTAGGACGGTGTATCCGTTCCTGGCATCAGAGTCAAACAAAGCAGGTGCAGGCAACAGGATAACATCACGAGTATTCTCACTGAATACCAAGTTATAACGAATATGGTTAGAAGAATCGGGAGCATCAATGAAGTGGTGGTCCTCCATTGCCTGGTGATTGATACGTCTCCAACGTATCTATAATTTTTGATTGTTCCATGCTATTATATTATCTATCTTGGATGTTTCATATGCATTTATATGCTATTTTATATGATTTTTGGGACTAACCTGTAACCTAGAGCCCAGTGCCAGTTTCTATTTTTTCCTTGCTTTTGAGTTTCGCAGAAAAGGAATATCAAACAGAGTCCAAATGAGCTAAAAATTTATGGTGATTTTTTTATGGACCAGAAGAAGCCCCCGAAGCAAAAGAGTTGGGCCAGAAGAGCCATGAGGCCTCCACAAGGGTGGAGGGCACTCCCTACCCCCCCTAAGGGCACCCTCCAGTCTTGTGGGCTCCTGTGGACCCCCTGACTTGTTCTCAATGCTAAAAATTCCTATAAATATAGAAACCCCCAGAAATAAACCTAGATCAGGAGGTCCGCCGCCGCAAGCCTCTATAGCCACGAAAAACCAATCGGGAGCCCGTTCCGGCACCCTGCCGGAGGGGGAAACCATCACCAGTGGCCATCTTCATCATCCCAGTGCTCTCCATGACGAGGAGGGGGTAGTTCACCCTCGGGGCCGAGGGTATGTACCAGTAGCTATGTGTTTGATCTCTCTCTCTCTCTCTCCCGTGTTCTTGATTTGGCATGATCTAGATGTACCGTGAGCTTTGTTACTATAGTTGAATCATATGATGTTTCTCCCCCTCTATCTTCTTGTGATGAATTGAGTCTTGCTCTCTGAGGTTTCGTTATGTTGGATTGAGTATTGGATTTGAGAACACTTGATGTATGTCTTGCGATGGGATATCGGTGGTGACAACGGGATGTTCTATCGATTCACTTGATGTATGTTTTGGCACTCAACTTGCGGATTCCGGTGGTGACACTGGGCTAATCTGTCACAGCCTGATTTTTGGCCCTTTCTTTTTCTTTCGATTTTTCGAGGATTTTGCTTAAGTTTTCTTTTTCCCTGGCTATGTGGTCTGGAAACTGAAGGAGATGACCTCTTCTTTCTTTCCAGAGTGGCTTGTCATCCTCAAAACCTTTCATAGACCTTGCCATTTCCATCTTGGACCAAACCCAATATTCTTTTCCTTGGGAATATTCCTTTTTCAATTAAAGGAATAACCCAATTTACCCTAGGTTGTGAAGCAAACTATGTTTCCATCACTCCTAAAATTCCCAAATAATTCTCATAAATTGTTTGGGTCATATCTTCCGCAAATATGGAAAAACCTTTCATTGCCATGTGATGTCTACTACACAACCTTCTTCTTGTAGACGTTGTTGGGCCTCCAAGTGCAGAGGTTTGTAGGACAGTAGCAAA
The DNA here is from genome assembly GCF_003073215.2 of Triticum urartu. Taxonomy (NCBI): domain Eukaryota; kingdom Viridiplantae; phylum Streptophyta; class Magnoliopsida; order Poales; family Poaceae; genus Triticum; species Triticum urartu. The sequence continues at coordinate 112,944,232 of NC_053024.1, read as the reverse complement.
TTTCCCTCAAGTGGATGACCTAAGGTTTATCAATCCATAGGAGGCGTAGGATGAAGATGGTCTCTCTCAAGCAACCCTGCAACCAAATAACAAAGAGTCTCTTGTGTCCCCAACACACCCAATACAATGGTAAATTGTATAGGTGCACTAGTTCGGCGAAGAGATGGTGATACAAGTGGTATATGGATAGTAGATATAGGTTTTTGTAATCTGAAATTATAAAAACAGCAAGGTAACTAATGATAAAAGTGAGCACAAACGGTATTGCAATGCGTTGAAACAAGGCCTAGGGTTCATACTTTCACTAGTGCAAGTTCTCTCAACAATAATAACATAATTGGATCATATAACTATCCCTCAACATGAAACAAAGAGTCACTCCAAAGTCACTAATAGCGGAGAACAAACAAAGAGATTATGGTAGGGTACGAAACCACCTCAAAGTTATCCTTTCTGATCGATCTATTCAAGAGCCGTAGTAAAATAACATGAAGCTATTCTTTCCGTTCAATGTATCATAGAGTTCGTACTAGAATAACACCTTAAGACACAAATCAACCAAAACCCTAATGTCACCTAGATACTCCAATGTCACCTCAAGTATCCGTGGGTATGATTATACGATATGCATCACACAATCTCAGATTCATCTATTCAAACCAACACAAAGAACTTCAAAGGGTGCCCCAAAGTTTCTACCGGAGAGTCAAGACGAAAACGTGTGCCAACACCTATGCATAGATTCCTAAGGTCACAGAACCCGCAAGTTGATCACCAAAACATACACCAAGTGGATCAATAGAATACCCCATTGTCACCACAGGTATACCACGCAAGACATACATCAAGTGTTCTCAAATCCTTAAAGACTCAATCCGATAAGATAACTTCAAAGGGAAAACTCAATCCATTACAAGAGAGTAGAGGGGGGAGAAACATCATAGGATCCAAATATAATAGCAAAGCTCGCGATACATCAAGATCGTATCACCTCAAGAACACGAGAGAAAGAGATCAAACACATAGCTACTAGTACATACCCTCAGCCCTGAGGGAGAACTACTCCCTCCTCGTCATGGAGAGCACCGGGATGATGAAGATGGCCACCGGAGAGGGATTCCCCCTCCGGCAGGGTGCCGGAACAGGTCTAGATTGGTTTTTTGTGGCTACGGAGGCTTCTGGTGGCGAAACTCCCGATCTATTGTGCTCCCCAAAGTTTTTAGGGTATATGGGTATATATAGGAGGAAGAAGTGCGTCCGTGGATCTCCGGGCTATCCACGAGGAAGGGGCGCGCCCAGGGGGGGTGAGCGCGCCCCCCACCCTCGTGGGCAGCCCGGGACTCTCCTGGTCCAACTCCGATACTCCGTGGGCTTCTTCTGGTCCAAAAATAAGTTCCGTGAAGTTTTAGGTCAATTGGACTCCGTTTGATTTTCCTTTTCTGCGATACTCTAAAACAAGGAAAAACATAAACTGGCACTGGGCTCTAGGTTAATAGGTTAGTCCCAAAAATAATATAAAAGTGTTTAATAAAGCCCATAAACATCCAAAACAGATAATATAATAGCATGGAATAATCAAAAATTGTAGATACGTTGGAGACATATCAGCATCCCCAAGCTTAATTCCTGCTCGTCCTCGAGTAGGTAAATGATAAAAACATAATTTTTGATGTGGAATGCTACCTAACATATTCATCATGTATTTCTCTTTATTGTAGCAAGAATATTCAGATCCATAAGATTCAAGACAAAAGTTTAATATTGACATAAAAACAATAATACTTCAAGCATACTAACTAAGCAATCATGTCTTCTCAAAATAACATGGCCAAAGAAAGTTCATCCCTACAAAATCATATAGTTTGGTCATGCTCCATTTTCATCACAAGAATGCTCTCATCATGCACTACCTCGATGACAAGCCAAGCAATTGTTTCATACTTTAGTAATCTCAAACTTTTTTCAATCTTTACGCAATACATGAGCATGAGCCATGGATATAGCACTATGGGTGTAATAGAATATAATGATGGGGGTTATGTGGAGAAGACAAAAAAGGGAGAAAGTCTCACATCAATGAGGCTAATCAATGAGCTATGGAGATGCCCATCAATTGATGTTAATGCAAGGAGTAGGGATTGCCATGCAACGGATGCACTAGACCTATAAGTATATGAAAGCTCAAAAAGAAACTAAGTGAGTATGCATCCAACTTGCTTGCTCACGAAGACCTAGGGCACTTGAGGAGGCCCATTGTTGTACAAGCCAAGTTCTATAATGAAAATTTCCCACTAGTATATGAAAGTGACAATATAAGAGACTCTCTATCATGAAGATCTTGGTGCTACTTTGAAGCACAAGTGTGGTAAAAGGATAGTAACATTGTCCCTTCTCTCTTTTTCTCTCATATTTTTTCGGGCCTTCTCTTTTTCTCTCTCTCTCTTTTGGCCTTTTTTTGTCCGGAGTCTCATCCCGACTTGTGGGGGCATCATAGTCTCCATCATCCTTTCCTCACTGGGACAATGCTCTAATAATGATGATCATCCCACTTTTATTTACTTACAACTCAAAAATTACAACTCGATACTTAGAACAACATATGACTCTATATGAATGCCTCCGGCGGTGTACCGGGATTGCGATGAATCAAGTGTGTCATGTATGAAAAATTATGAACGGTGGCTTTGCCACAAATACGATGTCAACTATATGATCATGCAAAGAAATATGACAATGATGATGCGTCATAATAAACGGAACGGTGGAAAGTTGGATGGCAATATATCTCGGGATGGCTATGGGAATGCCATAATAGGTAGGTATGGTGGCTGTTTTGAGGAAGATATAAGGAGGTTTATGTGTGATAGAGCGTATCATATCACGGGGTTTGGATGCACCGGCGAAGTTTGCACCAACTCTCAATGTGAGAAAGGGCAATGCACGGTACCGAAGAGGCTAGCAATGATGGAAGGCTAAGAGTTTGTATAATCCATGGACTCAACATTAGTCATAAAGAACTCACATACTTATTGCAAAAATCTACAAGTCATCAAAAACCAAGCATTACGCACATGCTCCTAGGGGAATAGATTGGTAGGAAAAGACCATCGCTCGTCCCCGACCGCCACTCATAAGGAAGACAATCAAATAACACCTCATGTTTCAAATTTTTTACACAACGTTTACCATACATGCATGCTATGAGACTTGCAAACTTCAACACAAGTATTCCTCAAATTCACAACTACCCAACTAGCACAGCTTTGATATCACTATCTCCATATATCAAAACAATCATCAAGTATCAAACTTCTCTTAGTATTCAATGCACTTATATGAAAGTTTTTATTATATCCCTCTTGGATGCCCATCATATTAGGACTAATTTCATAACCAAAGCAAATTACCATGATATTATAAAGACTCTCAAAATAATATAAGTGAAGCATGAGAGTTTATCTATTTCTACAAAATTAAACCACCACCGTGCTAAAAAGATATAAGTGAAGCACTAGAGCAAATGACAAACTACTCCGAAAGATATAAGTGAAGATCAATGAGTAGTCGAACAATTATGCAAATATATGAAGACTCTCTAACATTTAATAATTTCATATCTTGGTATTTTATTCAAACAGCAAGCAAAATAAAATGACGCTCCAAGCAAAACACATATCATGTGGCGAATAAAAATATAGCTCCAAGTAAAGTTACCGATGAACGAAGACGAAAGAGGGGATGCCTCGAAGACGAAAGAGGGGATGCCTTCCGGGGCATCCCCAAGCTTAGGCTCTTGGTTGTACTTGAATATTTACTTGGGGTTCCTTGGGCATCCCCAAGCTTAGGCTCTTGCCACTCCTTATTCCATAATCCATCGAATCTTTACCCAAAACTTGAAAACTTCACAACACAAAACTTAACAGAAAACTTGTAAGCTCCGTTAGCGAAAGAAAACAAAACACCACTTCAAGGTACTGTAATGAACTCATCCTTTATTTATATTGGTATTAAACCTACTGTATTCCAACTTCTCTATGGTTTATAAACTCTTTTACTAGCCATAGATTCATTAAAATAAGCAAACAACACACAAAAACAGAATCTGTCAAAAACAGAACAGTCTGTAGTAATCTGTAGCTAACGCAAACTTCTGGAACCCCAAAAATTCTAAAATAAATAGCTGGACGTGAGGAATTTATCTATTAATCATCTGCAAAAAGAAACTTGCATAGGAAGGTAAAACAAGCATAACTTCAAAATTTTAAGCACATAGAGGGGAAACTTGATATTATTGCAATTACTACAAGCATATATTCCTCCCTCATAATAATTTTCAGTAGCATCATGAATGAATTCAACAATATAACCAGCACCTAAAGCATTCTTTTCATGATCTACAAGCACAGAAAATTTACTACTCTCTACATAAGCAAAATTCTTCTCAATCGGAATAGTGGGAGTATCATAAGAGACTCGAATACTATAAATTGTTTCCACATTAAAAGAATAATGTTCAGAAAAAGGGTAATCATAATCATGACAAGTTTTTTAAATATAATCATCACTACTTTTTATAGCATATGTATCATCACAATAATTATCATAAGTAGCAACTTTGTTCTCACCATAATCGATTGAAACCTCTTCCAAGATAGTGGGATCATCACTAAATAAAGTCATGACCTCTCCAAATCCACTTTCATAATTATCATAAGTAGAAGTCATGCTATTATCATCATAAATTTGCATATCAAAACTTGAGAGTCTAAAAATATTATCTTCATTAGACATAGCATCCCCAAGCTTGGGACAAACATTAATTTCAGCAAATATATTCTCAAAAACATCATCTTCTTCAAACATAGCATCCCTTGCTTGGGCCTTTTCATATCATAAGAATAATCACTCTCATCATTAATAGTATGGATAGCACCAATAGTATAGCAATTAATATATTCTTCCAAGCAAGTGCCAAAAAGATTTTCAAGATCATAAGAAGTATCATTATTTTCCCAATCATAATCATCACAAACAAGCAATAGGCATAACGAGATCATCATCAAGTGCGTCATCTCCCACAATTATTTTTGATTTATTTTCATTAGGCACAACAATAATAGGAGCAACATTATTTGGGAGAGACTTTTTACCTCTCTTACCTTTTCTTTTCTTCTTCTTCACCACATCATGTGTGGGTTCAATCCTCTTTTTCGAGCTCCTTATTAATGAGATTGGTTGAATAGAAGGCTCCTCCTCATTACCTGATTCATCATAAGAAATAATAGGAGGATATTGGGAAGTCTCTTCCCTTTCATTAGTATTCTCTTCATCCTCTATTTGTTTTCTTTTCTTTATGTAATTGGCAATATAAGGATTTTCAATTCAATTCACCGCACAATACATATAAATTTCTTCTAGGTCAATATCGAGGAATTTCTCGAGGTTATATTCTGGAATAATCTTATTTTGACGTTTCATTTCTTCATAACCCAAAAGCAAACTAAGTTCATTATAATGTGCAAGGGAAATCAAGTCATCACAATTTTTGGACACGATGCGATCATGAAACAATTTGCATTTGATATTTAAATGCCCATGTTTATTGCAAAGTTCACAAGTATGGCTAAGAAATTTTAAATTTTCAGCACTAAAACTTAGCCTTTCTTGCAACCATTTAGTTTCTAAATGCTTATGCCTCTTGCAATATCTATCTTCCCTATTTGGTGTGTACTTGGAAACACAATGCACTCCACAAAAATTGACATGTTTATAGGAGACATTTTCATCATAACTAGTGCAATCATCATTAGTACTATGGATATTCAAGGAGTTCATACTAACAACATTGCAATCATGCTCATCATTCAAAGATTTAGTGCCAAACATTTTAATGCATTCTTCTTCTAACACTTTGGCACAATTTTCCTTTCCATCATACTCACGAAAGATATTAAAAAGATGAAGCGTATGAGGCAAACTCAATTCCATAGTTTTTTTGTAGTTTTCTTTTATAAACTAAACTAGTGCTAAAACAAGAAACACAAAGATTCGATTGCAAGATCTAAAGATATACCTTCAAGCGCTAACCTCCCCGGCAACGGCGCCAGAAAAGAGCTTGATGTCTACTACACAACCTTATTCTTGTAGACGTTGTTGGGCCTCCAAGTGCAGAGGTTTGTAGGACAGTGGCAAATTTCCCTCAAGTGGATGACCTAAGGTTTATCAATCCGTAGGAGACGTAGGATGAAGATGGTCTCTCTCAAGCAACCCTGCAACCAAATAACAAAGAGTCTCTTGTGTCCCCAACACACCCAATACAATGGTAAATTGTATAGGTGCACTAGTTCGGCGAAGAGATGGTGATACAAGTGGTATATGGATAGTAGATAGGTTCTTGTAATCTGAAATTATAAAAACAGCAAGGTAACTAATGATAAAAGTGAGCACAAACGGTATTGCAACGCGTTGAAACAAGGCCTAGGGTTCATACTTTCACTGGTGCAAGTTCTCTCAACAATAATAACATAATTGGATCATATAACTATCCCTCAACATGCAACAAAGAGTCACTCCAAAGTCACTAATAGCGGAGAACAAACGAAGAGACTATGGTAGGGTATGAAACCACCTCAAAGTTATCCTTTCTGATCGATCTATTCAAGAGTCCGTAGTAAAATAACATGAAGCTATTCTTTCCGTTCAATCTATCATAGAGTTCGTACTAGAATAACACCTTAAGACACAAATCAACCAAAACCCTAATGTCACCTAGATACTCCAATGTCACCTCAAGTATCCGTGGGTATGATTATACGATATGCATCACACAATCTCAGATTCATCTATTCAAACCAACACAAAGAACTTCAAAGGGTGCCCCAAAGTTTCTACCGGAGAGTCAAGACGAAAACGTGTGCCAACACCTATGCATAGATTCCTAAGGTCACCGAACCCGCAAGTTGATCACCAAAACATACACCAAGTGGATCAATAGAATACCCCATTGTCACCACAGGTATACCACGCAAGACATACATCAAGTGTTCTCAAATCCTTAAAGACTCAATCCGATAAGATAACTTCAAAGGGAAAACTCAATCCATTACAAGAGAGTAGAGGGGGGAGAAACATCATAGGATCCAAATATAATAGCAAAGCTCGCGATACATCAAGATCATATCACCTCAAGAACACGAGAGAAAGAGATCAAACACATAGCTACTAGTACATACCCTCAGCCCCGAGGGAGAACTACTCCCTCCTCGTCATGGAGAGCGCCGGGATGATGAAGATGGCCACCGGAGAGGGATTCCCCCCTCCGGCAGGGTGCCGGAACGGGTCTAGATTGGGTTTTGGTGGCTACGGAGGCTTCTAGCGGCGGAACTCCCGATCTATTGTGCTCCCCGAATTTTTTAGGGTATATGGGTATATATAGGAGGAAGAAGTACGTCGGTGGATCTCCGGGGTGTCCACGAGGCAGGGGGGGCGCCCAGGGGGTGGGCACGCCGTGGGCGCGCCCCCACCCTCGTGGGCAGCCCGGGACTCTCCTGGTCCAACTTCGATACTCCGTGGGCTTCTTCTGGTCCAAAAATAAGTTCCGTGAAGTTTCAGGTCAATTGGACTCCGTTTGATTTTCCTTTTCTGCGATACTCTAAAATAAGGAAAAAACATAAACTAGCACTGGGCTCTAGGCAAATAGGTTAGTCCCAAAAATAATATAAAAGTGTTTAATAAAGCCCATAAACATCCAAAAGAGATAATATAATAGCATGGAACAATCAAAATTATAGATACGTTGGAGACGTATCACCATGTTCAAAAATAATCCTCAAATAATTCCTTTCATATTCTGTCCTGAATGGTAGTTTGTGAAGAAAGTACCATTTTGGTGTATCCATTTGGTATGAGACTTTTACAATGACTTCATATTCTTATATAACCCATCTATGCCAAATTTCATCTGAATCGAAGCTAGTATGTGAGTGCCACTTCAAAGTTTGCTATTCTAGTCATTATGACACTTTCCACTACAAGTACTAGCTAAACCCCTCTATATGAGCTGAAACCCTGCCATCTTAATGACCTTAGTGAGTGATCAACCCCAGTTAAAGCTCAGCCGTGATAGCCAAGCTTGTGAGTCACAGCAAACAACAAACACCTTGCTGTGCGACTGAAACACTGCAAGCCCCGTTCACCAATTAAGCCCATGTGCTCGTTTATTTCCCTCTTGGCTTTCTCCTTGCTGTGACCTATCGTGAAGACATCGTCGGCTGACCCGGGTGCAACCGCTTGTGCCAGCTCACGCGGTGACCACCGCCCTAGCACGCCATGGACGCGAGCTGAGCTTCGTTTGCTCGGGCCGCTCCTCGGTTCGTCGGGCTCGCGTGCCTCGCCGTGTCCAATAGCTTCCCCGTGATCCCCCGCATCACCCCACGCAGCTGCCCCATCCGTACTTGCCCTGGTTGCGCCGCTTTCGAGCTCGCCCGTGCCACTAACCTCCCCTACTCCTCCTTGTCCTGTTGCCGGAGCTCTCCCGAGCTTTCCTGAGCTCGGCCGAGGCCTCCCGCGTCCCCGTGAAGCTCCTGGACAAGTCTCCCCTCCCTCCCCGTGCCTATGCTCGCGCCAGCACGACGACACATGCATCACCCGGCCACGTCCGAGCACCGGATTGCCGCGACTATTTATAGCTCTCCCCGCAGCCTCCCGAGCATCTCACTGGCCTCCCCTAGCTCCTAGCTCCCTCCCCATCCTCTTCCCCAAGCCAGAGGATCCCTCGTCGCCTCGGTTACCCGCCATGGATGCATCGGTCCTCCTCTCAAATTCGCTCGAAGCCGAGCTCCCCCTCCCTCAAGCCACTACCTAAGACCTCCCCTGAGCCCCATGGAGCGTCCCCCACCATTCCCCTCCTTCCCGGAGTGCCCGTGGGCGCGGTTCACAAAAACAGACGACGGCCGCCGCCGCGGACGTCCGAGCCGCTGTCGCCACATCCCCCCTCGGCGCGCGTGCTGCACCCAGCTGGATGCGGAGCTCCTTCCCGGGGCCACTGGTGCTCTCACCTCGGGCAGAGATGGCCGGAGCCGCCGGGGGACGGCGCCGACGCTCACTCGGCCTCGGGCCTCTTGTGCATCCTGCGTCGGGAGGAAGAAGGAGATGGGAGGGAGAGAGAGGAGTCAACATGGGCCCCATCCGTCAGTGGCCTAGCGCCTGGCCCCGCCACTGCCACGTCACTTAAGTGGAGGCGTTTTCCCCAGGGTACGTTTTCCCCTCTCTAAAGCACATTTCAGTCGATCTTCGGGCCAGAATATGTTTTCCCTACGAGAAAGCGTATTTTTGAGAAAGGCACATTCGGTTTAATCAGCCACAAACCTGTTTGTGAATATTTTTGATACACATTGGTCCCTGAGCTTTAAACGTCCGTATCTTTTTGCCCATAACTCCGATTGAGGTGAATCCAAAGCCTACTTCTTTGTCTCATCGAGCCCATTCTTCCTATCATTTTCACTATGGGTTGACATACTGGAAATGACCATTTTTCCCTTGCCCATAATCAGCCCCCTCCAGGAGAGAAACTTTTCCGGTGATTCTTTCCGCGATCTTTCTGCGCTTCTCCCCGGTGCATTCCTCATTCCCAGGCAAGCCACAACACCCACTTGCATGATGGCCATGCAGTAGCCATGGTTTTCAACTTGAATATTTAATAAACGTCTACTTGTTTTAATATGGTTGTCGTTGTTTCGGTGATGCTTATGGATTTGTGTTCACTTTCATGCTATGTTTTTATGCACCTGGTTATCAAGTACTAGTTGCTAGTATTTCTATGAAGGAAATATGCCCGAGACAATAATAAAGTTTTTATTTATATTTCCTTATATCATTATAAATGTTTATTATTCATGCTAGAATTGTATTATCCAGAAACTTAGTACATGTGTGAATACATACACAAACAGAGTGTCCCTAGTATGCCTCTACTAGACTAGCTCATTAATGAAAGATGGTTAAGTTCCTAACCATAGACATGTGTTTTTCATTTGATGAACGGGATCACATCATTAGAGAATGATGTGATGGACAAGACCCATCCGTTAGCTTAGCATAACGATCGTTGAGTTTTATTGCGATTGCTTTCATCATGACTTATACATATTCCTCTAACTATGAGATTATGCAACTCCCGAATTGAAGGACATATGCCCTAGAGGCAATAATAAAGTTGTTATTTATATTTCCTTATATCATGATAAATGTTTATTATTCATGCTAGAATTATATTAACCGGAAACTTAGTACATGTACGAATACATAGACAAACAGAGTGTCCCTAGTTTGCCTCTACTTGACTAGCTCGTTAATCAAATATGGTTAAGTTTCCTAGCCATAGACATGTGTTGTCATTTGATGAACGGGATCACATCATTAGAGAATGATGTGATGGACAAGACCCATCCGTTAGCTTAGCATAATGATCGTTGAGTTTTATTGCTATTGCTTTCATCATGACTTATACATGTTCCTCTGACTATGAGATTATGCAACTCCCGAATTGAAGGAAATATGCCCTAGAGGCAATAATAAAGTTGTTATTAATATTTCCTTATATCATGATAAATGTTTATTATTCATACTAGAATTATATTAACCGAAAACTTAGTACATGTATGAATACATAGACAAATAGAGTGTCCCTAGTTTGCCTCTACTTGACTAGCTCGTTAATCAAAGATGGTTAAGTTTCCTAGCCATAGACATGTGTTTTCATTTGATGAATGGGATCACATCATTAGAGAATGATGAGATGGACAAGACCCATCCATTAGCTTAGCACTATGATAGTTTAGTTTATTGCTATTGCTTTCTTCATGACTTATACATGTTCCTATGACTATGAGATTATGCAACTCCCGAATACCGGAGGAACACCTTGTGTTCTATCAAACGTCACAACGTAACTGGGTGATTATAAAGATGCTCTACGGGTGTCTCCGATGGTGTTTGTTGAGTTGGCATAGATCGAGATTAGGATTTGTCACTCCGTGTTTCGGAGAGGTATCCCTGGGCCTTCTCGGTAATGCTCTTCACTATAAGCCTTGCAAGCAAAGTGACTAATGAGTTAGTTGCAGGATGATGCATTACGGAACGAGTAAAGACACTTGCCGGTATTGAGATTGAACTAGATATGATGATACCGACGGTCGGATCTCGGGCAAGTAACATACCGATGACAAAGGGAACAACGTATGTTGTTATGCGGTTTGACCAATGAAGACCTTCTTAGAATATGTAGGAACCAATATGAGCATCCAGGTTCCGCTATTGGTTATTGACCGGAGATGTGTCTCGGTCATGTATACATAGTTCTCGAACCCGTAGGGTCCGCACGCTTAACGTTCGATGACGATTTATATTATGAGTTATGTGATTTGATGTACCGAAGGTTGTTCGGAGTCCTGGATGAGATCACGGACGTGACGAGGAGTCTCGGAATGGTCGAGACATCAAAATTCATACATTGGAAGGTTACATTCGGATACAGGAATGGTTCGGGTTGTTTCGGATGAGTTTCAGAGTACTGGGGGTTACCGGAACCCCCTCCGGGAAGTTATTGGGCCTCATGGGCCTAATGGTGGAAGAGAGGAGGCAGGCCAAGGAGTGGCACGCGCCCCCCTAGCCCAAACCAAATTGGACTAGGGCTAGGGGGCGGTGTAGGATCGAAAGTATGTCTAGAGGGGGGGTGATTAGACTACTTGACCAAATAAAAATCTAGCCTTTTCCCAACTTTAAGTCTTGGCAGATTTTACCAACTTAGCACTAGTCAAGTAAACAACCTACACATGCAAGTCTAAGAGTATAGCAGCGGAATGTAAAACATTGTACATGAAGGTAAATGGAGGAGTTTGGAGGGAGCAAACACAATGTAGACACGGAGATTTTTGGCATGGTTCCGATAGGTGGTGCTATTGTACATCCACGTTGATGGAGACTTCAACCCACGAAGGGTGACGGTTGCGCGAGTCCACGGAGGGCTCCACCCATGAAGGGTCCACGAAGAAGTAACCTTGTCTATCCCACCATGGCCATCGCCCATGAATGACTTGCCTCACTAGGGTAGATCTTCACGAAGTAGGCGATCTCATTGCCCGTACAAACTCCTTGGTTCAACTCCACAATCTTGACGGAGGCTCCCAAGTGGCACCTAACCAATCTAGGAGACACCACTCTCCAAAAGGTAATAGATGATGTGTTGATGATGAACTCCTTGCTCTTGTGCTTCAAATGATAGTCTCCCCAACACTCAACTCTCTCTCATAGGATTGGATTTGGTGGAGAGATGATTTGAGTGGAAAGCAACTTGGGGAAGGCTAGAGATCAAGATTTATGTGGTTGGAATGGAATATCTTGACCTCAACACAAGTGTAGGTGGTTCTCTCTCAGAAAATGTATGATGGAAGTGTAGGCATGTTCTGATGGCTCTCTCCAGGAATGAAGAGCGGGTGGAGGGGTATATATAGCGTCCACACAAAATCTAACTGTTACACACAATTTACCAAACTCGGTGGGACCGAATCAGAAAACTCGGTCAGACCGATCCAGTTCAAAATGTGAATGTTAGGATTTTCGGTGGGACCAATACGTCAACTCGGTGGGACCGATTTCATTAGGGTTAGGGCATAACGTAATCTCGGTGAGACTGATTACACAAACTCGATGGGACCGATTTTGGTAATAAGCAAACAGAGAGTTGGTCAGGCAAACTCGGTGGGACCGATTCGCTCATCTTGGTTGGACCGAAATGTTACGAAGGGGAAATAGAGAGTTTGCAATCCCATCTCGGTGAGACCGAGATCCCTATCGGTGGGACCGAAGTGAGTAAGGTTTTGTGGCAGTGGCTATGTCAACTGAACTCGGTAGCACCGGATGGAAAGTTTCGGTGGGGCCGAGTTTGACTTTTGGTTTGGGACATATGTGGATATGAGAAAGTGGTTGAGGATTTTGGAGCATATCACTAAGCATTTTGAGCAAGTAACCCATTAACCAACACCTCATCCCCTTTTAATAGTATTGGCTTTTCCTATGGACTCAATGTCATCTTGGATCACTAAAAGGTAAAATGTAGAGTCTTAAGCTTTAGAGCTTGAGCCAATCTTTTGTCTTTAGCATTTTGAGGGGTCCACATTTCTAATCCATGCCATGCCAATCATTGAGCTTTCCATCTTGAAATAGTATTAGCTCAATGAGCTATATGTTGTTAGGAATTGCCAAAACCACCCAGGGATAGTTGCACATTCAGGCGGTCCCCCTTTCCTTCTCTTCTCCTATTCCTTCCCCCCTTCTCCTTGTGGAAGTAGGATAGGGGGGAATCCTACTTGGAGTAGGAATCCCCCCTTGGGAGCGCCACCCTTGGCCGGCCTCCTCCTCCCTCCCCCTTTATATACGTGGGAGGGGGGCACCCCATCGACACACAAGTTGATGTTTTAGCCATGTGCGGTGCCCCCCTCCACAGTTACACACCTCGGTCATATCGTTGTAGTGCTTAGGCGAAGCCCTGCGTCGGTAACTCCATCATCACTGTCACCACGCCGTCATGCTGACGGAACTCTCCCTCGGCCTCAACTGGATCAAGAGTTCGAGGGATGTCACTGAGCTGAACGTGTGCAGATCACGGAGGTGCCATTCGGTACTTGGATTGGTTGGATCACGAAGATGTTCGACTACATCAACCGCGTTACTAAACGCTTCCGCTTTCGGTCTACCAGGGTACGTAGACACACTCGCCCCTCTCATTGCTATGCATCTCCTAGATAGATCTTGTGTGATCGTAGGTAGATTTTTTGAAATACTATGTTCCCCAACAGTGGCATCCGAGCCAGGTCTATGAGTAGATGTTATTTGCATGAGTAGAACACAAAGAGTTGTGGGCGATAATAGTCAGACTGCTTACCAGCATGTCATACTTTGATTCGGCGGTATTGTTGGATGAAGCGGCCCAAACCAAAATCACATGATCGCGTTCATGAGACTGGTTCTACCGCCGTGCTTCGCACACCGGTGGCTAGTGGGTGTTTGTTTCTCCAGCTTTAGTTGAATTGAGTTTGACTACGCCCGGTCCTTGTTGAAGGTTAAAACATCACACTTGACGACAAATCGTTGTGGTTTTGATGCGTAGGTAAGAACGGTTCTATGACGCCCCCGATTTGACCGTACACTAATCATACACGCAAATGTGTACGACCAAGATCAGGGACTCACGGGAAGATATCACAACACAACTCTACAAATAAAATAAGTCATACAAGCATCATATTACAAGCCAGGGGCCTCGAGGGCTCGAATACAAGAGCTCGATCATAGAAGAGTCAGCGGAAGCAACAATATCTGAGTATAGACATAAGTTAAACAAGTTTGCCTTAAGAAGGCTAGCACAAACTGGGATACAGATCGAAAGAGGCATAGGCCTCCTGCCTGGGATCCTCCTAAACTACTCCTGGTCGTCGTCAGTGGGCTGCATGTAGTAGTAGGCACCTCCCAGTAGTAGTAGTCATCATTGACGGTGGCGTCTGGCTCCTGGCTCCAACGTCTGGTCGCAGCAATCGAGTATAGAAAGGGGGAAAAGAGGGAGCAAAGCAACCGTGAGTACTCATCCAAAGTACTCGCAAGCAAGGAGCTACACTACATATGTATGCATTGGTATCAAATGGAATAAGGGTATCATATGTGGACTGAACTGCAGAATGCCGGAATAAGAGGGGGATAGCTAGTCCTTTCGAAGACTACGCTTCTGGTAACCTCCATCTTGCAACAGGAGAAGAGAGTAGATGGTAAGTTCACCAAGTAGCATCGTGTAGCATAATCCTAACCGATGATCCTCCCCTCGTCGCCTTGTGAGAGAGCGATCACCGGTTGTATCTGGCACTTGGAAGGGTGTGTTTTATTAAGTATCCGGTTCTAGTTGTCATAAGGTCAAGGTACAACTCCAAGTCGTCCTGTTATTCACGGCTATTCGAATAGATTAACTTCCCTGCAGGGGTGCACCACATAACCCAACATGCTCGATCCCATTTGGCCGGACACTTTCCTGGGTCATGCCCGGCCTCGGAAGATCAACACGTCGCAACCCTACCTAGGCACAACAGAGAGGTCAGCATGCCGGTCTAAATCCTATGGCGCAGGGGTCTGGGCCCATCACGCATTGCACACCTGCACGTTGCGAGGGCGGCCGGAAGCAGACCTAGCCTAGCAGGCGTTCCAGTCCAATCCGGCGCGCGCCGCTCAGTCGCTGACATCACGAAGGCTTCGGCTGATACCACGACGTCGAGTGCCCATAACTGTCCCTGCGTAGATGGTTAGTGCGTATAGGCCAGTGGCCAGACTCAGATCAAATACCAAGATCTCGTTAAACGTGTTATCTTGAAATAACCGCGAACGCCGACCAGGGCCAGGGCCACCTCTCTCCTAGGTGGTCTCAACCTGCCTTGTCACTTCGCCACAAAGATCCACACAGAGGGCTGTCGGGAAAGTATGTCCTTCCAGCCCCCAATTCGTGAATCAACCGCAGGTACTCCTCGAGCCAACCCGAGTTTAGTCATCACATGTATCATGTATAAAGTATATAGTATATACCCGTGATCACCTCCCGAGTGAACACGGCCCGATAGTATAGCATGGCAGACGGACAAGAATGTATGGCCACTGATGATAAACTAGCATCCTATACTAAGCATTAGGATTGCAGGTAAGGTAACAACAATAGTAGCAAGGACAGGCTATGCATCAGGATAGGATTAACGGAAAGCAGTAACATGCTACACTACTCTAATGCAAGCAGTATAGAGGAGAGTAGGCGATCAAGGGGGGGCTTGCCTGGTTGCTCTGGCAAGAGAGAGGGGTCGTCCACACCGTAGTCGTACTGGGTAGCAGCGGCGTCGGTCTCGGTGTCTAGCGAGAGAAGAGGGGGAAGAAACAATAAATATAATGCAAACAAATGCATGATGATGTATGACATGACAAAGCATGATGCTAGGTGTGCCCTAACACGGTACGAGGTGGTACCGGTGAAGGGGGAAAACATCTGAGAAAATGTCCCCGGTGTTTCACGTTTTTAGACATACGAACCGGAGGGGGAAAGTTGCGTGTTCGCTATGTTAGGGATGCGTGGCGGACGAACGGGCTGCGTATCCGGGTTTGTCTCATCGTTCTGAGCAACTTTCATGTTGAAAATAATTTAATCCAAGTTACGGATTAAAAGATATGATTTTCTAAAGATTTTATTAATCTCTGGAATTTAATTAATTATTTAATTTAATTTGAAATTTGGATTTATGACATCAGCATGATGTCATGCTGATGTCAGCAGTCAACAGGGTTGACTGGTCAACCTGACCAGTGGGTCCCACTGGTCGGTGACACATTTTAATTAGACATATCATTTAACCTAATTAGTATTAATTAGGGGGGTGGGCCCCACTGTCATTGACTATTAGGTTGATTAGGGTTTAGGTTAAACGAATTACTATTTAATTAAACTAACATGTTAATTAGATTAATTAAATAGGATTAATCAACTTAATTAATTAATTTTTATATTTTATTTTTTTAATCATTCTGGGGCTGGGCCCCGGCTGTCATAGGACTGGGGCCAACCGGGTGAACGGGTGCGGGCGAATCGCAACCCGCCAGTAGCGAGGCGCGGCCGGCGGAGCCAGCCGGCATGGGCGACGACGGCGAGCGCCGGTGGTTGGGGCGGACCCGAGCGGGACCACGGGGCCGCAGCGTGCGTCGTCGGCAGCGAGCGCCACGGCGCAGCGAGGCCGCGCCGGAGCGGGGAGGTGTGGTCGGCGGCAAGCGCGACAGGGGGGGCGCGGTGGTGTGCGGCTATGCGGGGAAGGGGGAAAGGCGGAAGCAGCAGCAGTTCTTGCGGTCGCAACGGAGCGAGGGACGAGGAGGGGACGCGCACGAGGCGTGCCGGCGCTGGCAAGCGGGGCGAGCGGGAGCGGCATGGGGAGCGCGCGGGGGTGACCGCGACGAGCGGCGACCACGGGCTAGCAAGCACGTGCGGGGCGGGCGACGAGCGCGTGCGCGCGAGGCGGTTGTGGTGGTGCGGGGCAGTGCAGGGGGGGGGGGGGGGGGGGGGTGTGGAGCACAGGGGAGGGGCCAGGCAGGGCTTGGCCGACGCGGGCGCCGGTCTGGACGCCGGTGCGGGCGACGGCCACGGCGGGGAGCGTGCGGGAGCATGGCGGAAGCGGCGGTGAGCGTGGGCACGATGCGGGAGGGAGAGAAGAGAGGGAGGGGCTCATGCTCACTGGGCCGTAGGGGGAATGGCAGCGGGGGTCCGGGGGAATGGGGGACAAGGGCGGAGAGGGGCAGGCCGGCGAGGGAGCGCGTCGGTGACGGGCGGCGGGGCAAAGGTAAGGCGCGCGGGTCGATCCAATCAATTGGATGGGAGGGGGGGGTGGGGCGACGGGGTGGGTTAGGGTCTCCGGTGCGAGGCCATATAGGCCAGGGGGACTGGGCCGGTTAGGTTAATGGGCTGGCCAGCTGGGCCGTTTGGCCCAGTTGGCCAAGGGGGTCTTTCTTTTTATTTTTGCTTTATTTTTGTTTTATTTTCCTTTTATTTATTTTCTATTCTGTTTTAGTTTATTTTAAATCATTTAGGCAATTTCTAAAAATGAGTTTGCTGCACTAAAATTACCTATGCCATTTTTGGCACAACCCAAACATTTTTGTTATCACTTCTGAAAACTTTTATTGTTGACATTAATTTCAATTTGAATTTTGAAACGGTTTTCAAATTAACCCGAGATTAACCACAGTAATCAAGGTGAAGTGGCACCATTAGCGTGGAATTACTGTAGCTTGATTACCCGGGCGTTACAAAACTCCTTCACTACAAGAAAATTGCCCGAGATTTAGGAGGTAGAAGGAAACAGTGCGGGGTATTCATCACGCAGGCGGTCCTAGCGTTCCCAGGTGGCTTCGTCTTGAGAGTGGTTCGACCACTGGACTTTGAGGAACTTGATCGCCTTCTGACGTGTGCGGCGTTCAGCTTGGTTCGAGGATGCGAACGGATGCTCTTTATAGGAGAGGTCCTGTTGCAATCGAGCACTTCATGATCCATGCTCGGAATGGATCCTTGAAGCAACGGCGGAGTTGTGACACGTGGAACACATCATGAACTTGGGAAAGGTTTGGCGGAAGCTCGAGTTGATATGCCACTTTTCCATGCCTTTCGAGAATAGTGAAGGGACCGATATAGCGAGGAGCTAGCTTTCCCTTGATCCTGAAGCGGTGAGCACCCTTCATTGGTGTAACTCGAAGATAAGCCTTTTCGCCAGGTTGATAGACCATGTCTTTGTGATGACGGTCCATACTGACTTTTCTGACGTGACTGAGCAGTCTTGAGATTCTCGCGAATAATGCGAACTTGTTCTTCGGCCTGTTGGATAATATCCGGACCGAAGAGTGGACGTTCCCCAGTTTCTGACCAGTTCAGAGGGGTTCGAACTTTCGTCCATATAGCACTTCGAAGGGGGACATCTTCAGACTAGCTTGATAGCTATTTTATAAGAGAACTCGGCATATGGAAGAGATTCCTCCCATTTCTTGCCGAATGAGATTACACAAGCTCGAAGCATGTCTTCGAGAACTTGGTTGACACGTTCAACTGTCCTTGCGACCGAGGATGAAACGCCGTACTGAACAACAGATGAGTTCCCATAGCTTCTTGGAAACTTGCCCAAAATCTTGAAGTGAATAAGCTACCGCAGTCTGAACTGATAACCAGTGGAATACCGTGAAGGGAAACAATTCTGGACATGTAGAGGGTTGCAAGCTGGCTAGCAGTGATTGTTTCTTTGACTGCCAGAAAATGTGCAACTTTAGAAAGCCGGTCAATGACGACAAGAATAGCATCATTACCTTTCTGCGATTTGGGAAATCCAGTGACGAAGTCCATTTCAACATGGTCTCATTTCCATTCAGGAATAGAGATAGGTTGCAGAGTTCCAGCAGGCCTTTGATGCTCTGCTTTGATACGGCGGCAAACGTCACACTTAGCAACATAACGAGCAATGTCCTGCTTCATATTAGACCACCAGAATCTTTGACGAATATCCTGGTACATCTTTGTACTACCAGGATGGATGGATAGAGGCGTATCATGAGCTTCTTTCATAACCCTTTTAGTCTTATCCAGGTTTTTCTTCGAACATGGTACCACTAGGCGGCCTTTGAAGTACAAGGCGCCATCATTGGCGATAGTGAAGAATGAGGGCTTTCCTTCTGCTAGATGGCGTTTAATCTTATGGACTTCAGAGTCATAACCTTGAATAGTCTTTATACCGGCTACGAGATCTGGTACGATAGCCAGGGTATTTAGAGAACCCTTAGTAACAACATGAAGATTCATCTTGCGGAACTCCGGTGGAGGGGGAGCGAGTGCACCAGGGGGGACAATATGAAGGTTCAGCTTTCTAAATTCTTCGACAAGCGAGGACTGAACTTTGTGAACCTGGAGGTGATTGCAGTAAGACTTGCGGCTCAAGGCATCAGCCATTACATTAGCCTTGCCGGGGGTATAGGATATACCCACGTCAAAGTCTGCAACAGTCTCCATCCATCTCTGCTAACAGAGGTTCAGATCTGGCTGAGTAAACATATACTTGAGACTTTGGTGGTCGGTGAAGATTTCGCAACGATTACCGAGAAGGTAATGTCGTCACTGCTTCAGTGCATGAATGACAGCAGCAAGCTCGAGGTCGTGAACTGGGTAGTTTTCTTCGTGAGGGCGCAGTTGACGAGAGGCATAAGCAATCACTCTGTGCTCTTGCATTAGGACACAGCCTAATCCTAGACGGGAAGCGTCGCAGTAAATGACGAAGTCCTTCTTAGTATCAGGTGGAGCAGCACTGGGGCAGAAGTCAACTTGTCTTTGAGCGCCTGGAAACTTTCCTGACACTTGTCTGTCCATTCGAACTTGACACCCTTATGCAACAGATTAGTCAGAGGCCTGGCAATCTTGGAGAAGTTCTCGACGAATCGACGGCAATAGCTGGCGAGACCGAGAAAACTTCGGACTTGCTTGACATTCTTCGGAGGAGTCCAATCGAGAATAGCCTGAACTCGTTCAGGGTTGACGGCAATACCATCCTTGGAGATGACATGCCCAAGATAGGTTACTTCGGGGAGCCAGAATTCACACTTGGAATACTTAGCATATAGTTGATGCTCTCGAAGCTTTTCCAGCACAAGACGAAGATGTTCAGCATGTTCTTCCTTGTTCTTGGAAAATACAAGGATATCATCCAGATAAACCACGACGAACTTGTCGAGGTAATCCATGAATATATAATTCATCGGGCGAGAGAAAGTGGCGGGAGCATTCGTTAAGCCGAATGACATTACTGTGTACTCGTAAGACCCATACCGAGTCACGAAGGCGGTCTTTGGGGTATCCTCTTCACGAACACGGATCTGGTGGTAACCCAACCTCAAGTCGAGTTTGGAGAACACTGATGAGCCAGCCAGTTGATCATAAAGATCATTGATCCGAGGAAGAGGGTATTTATTCTGAATGGTAGCTTGGTTTATAGAACGGTAGTCTTGGACTAATCGGTTTGTCCCATCCTTCTTCTTGACAAAGAGAGAAGGTGCTCCCCAAGGAGAGCAACTTGGGCGAATGAAACCTTTGACAAGAGATTTGTCGATTTCCTCCTTAAGCTCAATGAGTTCATGTGGCGGCATCTTGTAGGGTCGATTGGCTATAGGGGTGGTGCCGGGTTTCAAGTCGATGATGAATTCGACAGCTCTAGCAGGGGGAATCCCTGGAAGTTCTTCTGGGAAGACGTCTTGGAATTCACGCACGACGGGAATGTTTTCAATGCCCTCGAGTGGTGCAGCGTTCAACGCATTCAAGGCATAAAGCCGTGCCTCGGTGTTCTGAACTAGATGAGCTTGGTAAGCAATTATTTCATTAGAAGGGTGTAGCAGATGGACGACCTTAGTGGCGCAAACTATAGAAGCAGTATGCGCTTTCAACCAATCCATACCCAGAATGAAGTCGATCCTACATGACTTCAATACGATGGGAGAGGCAAGGAATTCCAGTCCTCCGATTTCAACGGGGACGTCGTTGCAAATCATGGAGGTCCGACATTGGCCCGCGGGAGTGTGTACTAATAGTGAGTGTTCATGTCCTCGCTTTTAATGCCATGCATGAATGCAAAATCCTCTGACATGAATGAATGTGATGCACCTGTATCAAATAAAACAGATGTTGGTGCTGAATTTACGAGGAGTGTACCCATCACAATAGCGGGCTGGTCTAGAACTTCATTGAGATCAACGTGGTTGGCATGAACACGACCATAAGACTTGGCATTGTTGTTGCGGGGCTAGTTGCTTCCACGGCCAGTTGTTGGGAGGGCCAGTTGGTTCTGGTTCTGATTGCATTCCCTAGCACGGTGCCCTGGTTGACCACACCTAAAGCACAAACCATTACTGGGAGTGGGAACAGGAGCTTGGGGTGGTGGAGCTGGAAGCCTTGGTGCCTAGTTGGAGGAGTAGGCAGACGAGGTGCAGCATAGGACTGCCTTGGGGCAGGTGCAGTTGGCTGGTACATGCTGTTGGGAATCCATATCTTACGCTTCTGCGAGGACGGGCCCGAAGATGAGCCCGTGTCACGGTTGCGCCTGTGAGAGCTCTGGTATTCCTGCAGACCAGTTTCGACATTGATGGCCTTGTTCACCAGGGTGGCGAAATCAGCAAAGTCATGCACTAGAAGTGCGAGCTTGATGTCAGCTTGAAGGCCATCACGGAACTTCTCCTGTCTGCGTGCATCAGTTGCAATGTCTTCTTCAGCATAGCGGGACAAGTCAAGAAACTCCCGCTGATAAGCTTCACAGTTTTGTTGCCTTGGGTGAGGTTGCGGAACTCACGCTTCTTACGTCCATGACTCCCTGAGGAATGAAGCGAGCACGGAAAGCAGCTTGGAAGTCTGGCCAGGTGATGATTGTTCCAACTGGCAGAGTACGCCTGTGGCTGTCCCACCATTGAGCAGCGGGTCTTCAGGAAGAAGGAAGCAAAGGTGACATAGCTGGCAGGGGCTACATCAGCAGACTCCATCTCATAGGTGATGTCACGGAGCCAGTCATCAGCATCCAGAGGCTGAGTTGAGCTGCGGTACACAGTTGGGTTCAGGCGCATGAAATCCTGCAGAGTTACTGGGGTTGGCTGCTGGTTCATATTGGGGCGAGGAACTGAGCCATCATATTCTCCATGAACTGGCGATTCATCTCAAGCTGTTGGATCATACCAGCCATGTACTCAGGCAGTGGTGGGGCGTTGCCACCATGACCACGACCACCTGGTCTAACCATCCTGCTAATATATAATAGGAGTAGTTCAGCATTTGAGAAATTGCGAGGACAAGAATCATTCATGATGAAACATGCATAATGAAAGGAACACGATAGATACTACATAGTAGTTGGCACATCTTACAAAAGTGATCATGCATAGAGTTCGGCACATAGACTAAGAACATCATAGGCGGCACACAGGCTCGCGGCGAAGGCATCTAACACTAACAAGCAAGCCTACATCAGTCCCAGGAGGAACTGTGGAGGTAGGTGTAGCCTGACAGCTGGTAGTGACGCGAAGGGAAGACCTCCACACGAGTAGCCTGGGGTCCGCGGATACTGTAGTGCGGAACCCGACGCGCAGGTGGCAGGAGAGGACCAAGTGTGGGAGAGTATCCTCCCACATCTGGCCAGCCGACGCCCTGGGGCATCACGGTCCTGGCAGGGTAGATCACAGAACGCGACAGATCACCAGATCGGACAGAGGGAGTGCAACAGCGTCAGAGCACGGTACAGGTGCCGACGGGTGGTGTACAGCTCGTGGCGAAGAGCTCGGCTAGCTCTATCCAGTCCATCAGCATGCAGAACCAGGTTCTGATGGTAGGAGGGCTCTCGGGTGACAGTGGAGTCGGCAGCAGTGTAGTATCCCTCTGCACCAACATCGGATGTGATAGCAATGTGCCTGAAGGGGGAGGTGTCCAACTCCTGATACTCTCCACGAAGACGTGTCAGAGCAGCATAAGCAGCAATGTGGACCGCCATATCAATAGTCACTCCAACACCATGAGCAGTGTGCGGCACGGTAGTGGAGTCATACTCCCGAGAGTAGAGGTGGACGATGGCACGGTACTACTCCTGGTTGAAGTCCTGATACTCCTCATAGACGGTGTACTCAGGGTGCCAGCGATAACCCAGATAGGTCATCATCTCAACCAACACAGCAGGTGACCCTGAGGCACCAGTGGCCGTCGTGTGGCGCACGACCTGTCTCGTGGGTTCTATCTGAAAACAAAGATGGTTCAAAGGAGTCAACTGACAATGTGGATAATGTTCAATATACTACTCTAAAGAATAGCTAGGGCTTATCCAACTTTGGGGTGAACGTGGTCACAGGATCCTAGTGTTAAAGTTAGTAAAACCGTTTAACCCGAGTAGAAGATAGTTCAGAGTCCTAGAGTAAGGATCGAGGAGTAAAAGATCCTAATACCCCCCAGATGGCGACGTGGGCCCGTAAGGCACACGACCATGTTAGTAAAAGTTTTGGTAATGTCTAGACTCGACTTCGGCCAAGGAGTGTGGAAGGGGGATTCCTACAGGCAGTCGACTCTGATACCAACTTGTGACGCCCCCGATTTGACCGTACACTAATCATACACGCAAATGTGTACGACCAAGATCAGGGACTCATGGGAAGATATCACAACACAACTCTACAAATAAAATAAGTCATACAAGCATCATATTACAAGCCAGGGGCCTCGAGGGCTCGAATACAAGAGCTCGATCATAGACGAGTTAGCGGAAGCAACAATATCTGAATACAGACATAAGTTAAACAAGTTTGCCTTAAGAAGGCTAGCACAAACTGGGATGCAGATCGAAAGAGGCGCAGGCCTGCTGCCTGGGATCCTCCTAAACTACTCCTGGTCATCGTCAGTGGGCTGCACGTAGTAGTAGGCACCTCCCGAGTAGTAGTAGTCGTCGACAGTGGCGTCTGGCTCCTGGCTCCAACGTCTGATCGCAGCAATCGAGTATAGAAAGGGGGAAAAGAGGGAGCAAAGCAACCGTGAGTACTCATCCAAAGTACTCGCAAGCAAGGAGCTACACTACATATGTATGCATTGGTATCAAATGGAATAAGGGTATCATATGTGGACTGAACTACAGAATGCCGGAATAAGAGGGGGATAGCTAGTCCTTTCGAAGACTACGCTTCTGGTAACCTCCATCTTGCAGCAGGAGAAGAGAGTAGATGGTAAGTTCACCAAGTAGCATCGTGTAGCATAATCCTAACCGATGATCCTCCCCTCGTCGCCTTGTGAGAGAGCGATCACCGGTTGTATCTGGCACTTGGAAGGGTGTGTTTTATTAAGTATCCGGTTCTAGTTGTCATAAGGTCAAGGTACAACTCCAAGTCGTCCTGTTATTCACGGCTATTCGAATAGATTAACTTCCCTGCAGGGGTGCACCACATAACCCAACACGCTCGATCCCATTTGGCCGGACACACTTTCTTGGGTCATGCCCGGCCTCGGAAGATCAACACGTCGCAGCCTACCTACTAGAAGCTCGTAGCAGCCACGTAAAACTTGCAACAACAAAGTAGAGGACGTCTAACTTGTTTTTGCAGGGCATGTTGTGATGTGATATGGTCAAGATGTGATTATATAAATTGTTGTATGAGATGATAACGTTTTGTAATAGTTATCGGCAACTGGCAGGAGCCACATGGTTGTCGCTTTATTATATGAAATGCAATCGCCATGTAATTGCTTTACTTTATCACTAAGCACTACTGCAGGTTGCTGCTAACGCGACACTACGATCAGAGACCCTTCGGCAAAATTGTGTGTGATGCCATAATCGCAAATGGTGGTGTAAAAAACTGTCAGAAAAGATGCAAAACATTTGCGATGGAGGATGCATCAAACACGGTTCATATTTTAGTTGCGTGTGCGATGCAGGGCATACGGTTCAGCTCAATTAACTGTTTACGATGAGGAGGAACAAAAGAAACGGGCAGCCAGATGAAGGTGTGCGTGATGTACAGCATACGGTTCACTCAGATGGACTGTTTGTGATTAGGCAACACAAAAGTAACGGTCAGCCAGATCAAAGGTGTGTGCGATATACGGCATGCGGTTCACTCGGATGAACTGTTTGCGTTGAGACATGAGAGCAGAAACGGTTCAAATGAACAAGATGTGTGTGATACGAGGCAAACAGGTCTGTAATCGGAAATGTGTGTGAAGACCGATAACAATACAGACGATTACTACTAACAAGCCGTGTGTGTTGTGAGCAAATGATTGCTGGTATACAATTGTGAGTGATTGATGAAAACATCACCGACGGGTTCCATTGTTTAGTCCGTGTGCTATGTGATTTTCTTTGTCCGCAGAACATCTACGCTCTGTCTACAGAGCATCAACACATATACTTAAAAAGACAACATTGCATAACCAAATTAAGCATACAATTACACAAGTGACTACACACATAACATTTCTACACACCAAAGTAAGCAATTACATGCATACTAAAGTAGGAAAAACGAGGATCTAATCATCTACTTATTGTTGCGACGATGCTTGCCATTGCTCTGCTTCCGGCTGGATCCCTGGCCGTTTTGGGGAAGGAGGCACTTCCTCATGTCAACGATCCGCCTGTACATGTTGTAGCTCGTGTACGCCTCCTTGGCCGTGTACACGACGTGAGCTTTGTCGAGTTTCTCCATCCAGGCCTTGTGCCAGGCACGCTTGTCCTTGTTGCATGAATCCTTGATGTCTTTGTAGTAGGGGTCGATGATGGCCTCGGCGAGGTGAACCAGTGAGTCCTTCTCATGCTCCTTGCTACCCCAGATCTTGTATTGGCCCTAGATGTCGACAAGATTCTAGCAGGTGATGCCCGAATTCTCGAGCGCCTTTACATCGTTGGTGATGTCCACCGTAGAGAACATGTAGTGCGGGTTGTTGACAAACCTGGTGAAATGCTCGCAAGGCCTTGTGGCTAGGCAGTAGTGGTAGATGAGGATGTGGTGGCGCACGCACATCTGGGCGGCGGCGGCCTTGGGACGAGACCCGGCATGAGCGCGGGTGTACTCGAGGTAGAACCCGACCACCTTATACTTCTCCGCAGCAAGCAACAACTCCATGATGTGGATGGAGTGCTCCACCCAGACCGGGTCGTTGGTGTACACCATCGAGAGGTCCATGAACCTTCTGTGGGTGTCCACCACGGCACGCATGGTAAACTGCTGCTCGTCGTTGGCAGCCGCTCGGAGCGCCAGTGAAGCCATGCAGGATACCCTATAAGAATTTCTCATGGTGGGTGTGCTTCTTGCAATGGTGGGGCGGGATCCAAAGGTTGAAGAGATACAAGGGTTAAATGGCCGCTGTAATAAATGGGGGCCGGCCGGCCTGTAATCGTCACGTCTTGTCACGACGTTCATAGTGGAGGATTCTAGTGCACGCTTGACAACACCGCACCACACATGTGGGCTCGAAGAGGCGCCAAATGTATCATCGGTGAGCCTGTTGCCGCGCTACCATGCTGTTTACCACACAAGCTTCCCACCCGACAAGTTTGGCCACGCATCGGCTAGAAGAGGGACAAATCATGGGCGTTTATTGGCAAAAAGCTTTGTAAAAACGAAGTGTGTGGAATGACTTCAATCATAAGTTTACTCATGGGTGATGAGGTCAAAGTTACACAGAAGGGTGACGATGGACACTCGAGTGCGATAATTAATTCTACGCTCGACAGTGCACACGGTGGAAGAAACCAACTATGTGCAATAATGTCGAAGATCGCAGTCGAATTAGCTATACAGATCGTGTGCTGTGAGATCGACAAGGTAAACTGATTCAAGAATGGTTAATAAAATCTAAGACCATTGCATATTAAGGTCAAAATAATGTTAGCAATATACGAGTCTCATACGACGCAATTTCAACGATTGTACCACAAAAGCTCGAAATGTTACAAGGTTCAAATTCCAGAGTCATATGGCTCAAATTCGAAGATTACAAGGTTCAAACTGATATTAGAAATGAAATTCAGCTCATCAGCTGCAAATGCTCGTGCTGATCCACTGAACATGGATATCAAAGAGGTTCAAACTAATATCATCGCTTCTAAGTCTGGTTTCGAAACCTCACAATTTTTGCAAAGGGGTCAGCCACTGGGAAGTCGTGTATGGGGTTGACACTATGACTTCCGATTACTCTGTCATCTGAAGTTCCAAAATGAAATTCAGCATTTTTGGAGCCTACTCCATTCTGCCGCAGGCGCCGGCGCTGATCAACAAACCATTCATTTTTGCGAAATAAATGTGGGGCCAACCTCATTTCCTTCAGCACCCTTGCTCTGAGAACAAACAACCTGACGAATATAATCTCTAGTAAGGTCCCTCGGTAGGAGTTCAAAGTAATTTCAGAGAGATGCAGATCTAGGCATTCGACGTGATTGTTATATTGAATCACATTATCCACCACTTGGCCTAATCTTATCTGCAAAAGAAGAAAATGTGTTAGTGCCTACATGCAGTTTTGAACATTACTGCAAGCCTATTTGGTTTGCAGGATTTGTAAAATGCACTAACATGCCATCCTCGATCTGACATGATTAACATGGGCATTTGATTACATTTTAGAAAAATGTAGCCTTCTTCACAAGAGATTGGAGTGGATGAAAAGTTCCCTAAGAAAACTTGAACTCCCTTATGATTAACCTTTAACAGGAAAGGAACATCACCTCGATATGTAGCTTCTCCAGGCATGGAAAGCATCTCAGGAAACTGATAACTTGCTCCAGGTTGGGGCCGATAGATTCTAGTGCCAAGACCTTCACTGTGTGTAGTTTCGGGGTCAAGCTTGTCGGAATCATTTTCTGAATGACAGACAAACATCTTCAAAATTAGAAATGATGTTAATTTGTAGAAGGAGAGGTAGAAGGCGGCTGTTGTACCTGAATGGGTGTGGATGCAATAACAAGTTTGGAGTACTTGTGAGAGGAGTAGCCCACCACTGTCAATTTCGGCGCAGAAATGACATTGATTCTTGTTGGACCTTCTTGATCAACTACAAGTAATCTCTCAAGTGCAGGTGTGTCCTCAATGACCATACCGTGGTACACATCTTGTGATGTCTTCCTGCTGCACCAGCAACACACATAAATAGTCCGGAGAGTCATGGAGGTGATGTGGAAGGTACTCAACCCATTGATCGCCTGAAGACGAAGGTACTCGGGTGTAGTACAACCACAAAGCAGGCGCTCCATGTCACCGTTTGAGAGGCAGACGACGACTAGCTTGAGGTGCTTCAGTTGCGGGCACGTCATTAAGGGGGGATGGCAGTTCCTGAACTTGGCGACACCTAGCGTGGGCACGAGGCAGAGTGCGGACGTTGGCAGCGATCGCATATGCCCATCATCAAAAGTGAGCTCCTCGAGCTGATCTAGGGTGGGGGATCGGAACCAATCGTCAAGCTTGGCTTGGTCCTTGCCGTTGGAATGGAACTTGCCCATTCTAAGGCCTTTGGTTGGGCCTAGGTGACTGCCGAGGATCTTGGAGAATGCATCCAAGCTTTTGCGATAACCATGGCAGAGCTCGTCGGTGTCGATGAGGTCGAGAGGGCTGGAGTTCCACAGGGGGCGCCACCGTCGGGAAAGGACGATTGTCCACGCCCCATATTTGATTGGGAGGAAGGAGATGATGACTCTCAACATATCATCGGGGAGGCTGCTGATGAAGTCTAGGCCTGCTAGAGTCGCTTGCGGTTCTAACTCGCCCCGCCTCTGCTTGTTGGCAGCCCCGTTCTCCACCTCCAGAATCTCCTTATCAGCGGCGCTTTCTGATAGAAATGCGAGTACAGGGAATATTTAGTTAAAATAGGGCAATAGAAAAGTGTATTGGTAACTAGAAGTTATTAGGTAGGAATATAGTAAGAAAAGGGAATGACAATTGGTTGCTTAAATACTACACAATTCATTTGACATTGTTGGGTAAGTCAACATGCAGATAGTTGAAAAGAAAACTTACTTCGAACAAAGTCTGGACGGAAGATTTTGTCGGGGAAGTTAGCATATATCTCATGACCAGGCCCTTTTATATGCAGTGCAATTTTAGTGCTAGCTTTCAGTACATAAAACTTTGCAATTTCTTTCCAAAATCCAGTGCCAAAATTGGAGTCACCACGTTCATCAAGTCTTATAGTAGCAACGATTGTAAATCCATGGTTTTTGTACAGTATGAAATCCGTGGAGCCTTCATCTATGTAAAGGGAAAAATTATGCACTACATAATCTGTTGCATAGCAAGGGATGTTCTGTAGAAAATGGCAGGATTGTTAAAGAAAATATGGTAACATGCAAATATGGTCCCAAATTGAAAGAACTATACAACATTTGAAATCGAAGGACAAAAATCTATAATTAAACATATAGGGTAAACATGATGTCATGGAAATATGAGAGTAATCGAAAGAACAATACATCATTAATTTGCCTAATATAGAAAGAAGAGGGGGAAATCCCCTTTGACGTATATGGTGCATGTGGCACCTTTTATCCAAATGTAGCAATATTTAGAATATGTTCAGGAAAGTAGGCCATGCCAACCGATTTAGGGTGAGATTGAACATATCGCGTGCGTCCTCAAGTTATCAGGTACAGTGAGTTGGAATCTCTGGCACGGGTCACAAAGTCCTGAAGTGTCGATGCACTATACATTATATGAATGAAAGAAAACCCTCAAATCAGCTCAAATAAAAATGAATTCACGGCGATTTCTGCCGAATGATTAAAGGAGGCAGATGAACTGGGATAAGAGATGAGATAATATCTCGTTAAATTAGTTACCTTGTCGTCCATGAGAAAGAACCCTCAGTCCGGTAGATTCCCCAACCGAGCGGAGCTGGGTCGACCACGAGCAGCGTCGAGAAAGTCGATGGTGATAGGCGGCGGCAAGCGGAAGTGGCGAAATGCGGTGGGCTTTGCCGGAAGCCTAGCGGCGGCAGGCATTGAGCTAAGTGTTTACCACCGTCATAGGCGGTGCCATGGCATAGACGCGGAGGAGCTTGTGCAGGTATGAACGGGAACGTACCGGAGGGGCCGGGGGGGTGGCGGGCGGGGTGAGGGTTTTTGTGACGTGGGGATGGTGAGGGTTTTCTTTTCTTTTTTGAATTGGGTGGTGAGGGTTTTCCGTCCCACAAAGAATTTTGGGGGTGACGGTTTGCTAGAGCGAACCGTGTGTGATTGACGCAACACGCAAAATGAAAGTCATTGCACATGGTTCCAATTTTGGGAACCGTGTGTGATTGACGTACTACCTCCGTCCTGGTTTATTGGTCCCCCTTTGTAATTTTTACCAAATTTTGACCAAAATATTTAACATACTCAGACATAGATAATACGCATACACATACATAAGCATAGTTCAACCACATTAAGAATATATACTCAAGTGTACATAGTTTGATCCATCCCACATCTCATCTCACATGTGGCCGACACGATCCTGAAGCTTCTCCAGGTACTCGGCGTACGCGTCGTGCGGCACCCTGCGACAATACTTCTGCTTGAAGGAGCCAATAGCCCGTCCTCTTGCACGCGCCAGAACACTTAGATACGTGTCATGAAGCTTCTGGTTGCAAAATGGGCATCCATAGCCACCGTTCCAGGTCCTAATACGCCTGTTATGCATTCCCGCATAAAGCTCCCTCAGGATTTGCCTGTTGTACCTCCTCTGGCCATCTTCATCCTCGCTATCCACATCATCAGACATCACCTATACAAATAGTAAAACAAATTTGGCATCAAATCAATGATTACATGTCGTGAAATAGGATTAGGAATTTATGGCTATTTATTTATACATATCCAGAGATTATGGTTCAATTTTTAAGCACAGTCGTCTATGTACAGACCAATCTTGAAGAAAATAATGGCACAAACATATGTAGGTCATTCAAATCAATTGTCAAGCCCTGGCTAGGAATTATTAGCACGAACACTAACCCTAGTCGGATTACTAGTAGAAATCATATGCACATATGAAACAACTAATCACTTATCACCTGTACCATTCAAACAATCAATACACTACACGGATCTAACAAAACTTACTCAGATTTCATGGATTGGGAGAACATAACCATAGGATTTCTATTCCAAAAAGGGGGAGGCAGGAGTAACCAGAGAAACCCTATGATCTATTTGACACATAAATGGGTATAGATGACTAACCAGCTGTCCGTCATCGTCGGAGTCGTCGCCGGAGTGGTCGTCAGAGTCGGTGTGGAACTCCGCCTCTGGCTATGGAAGCTTGACGCCGTCGACGATGTCAGGGTGCAGCAATAACTCGCCGGCGGTGACGGCAACCTCTGTCTCCATCTCCACGCCGTGCTCCGGTGCTTTAGCAGCCCCGGCGTCGCCACTCCCTCCGATGGGGCGCTTCGGCGGCATCCTCATACAATGAAGGCTTTGAGGACTAAGAGCGTCGTCGAGGATGCAAGCGGAGAGAGAGGATTGTGTGTGTCTGTAGCGAGGATGGGGGGTGCGGCCGCTCGGGTGCACCATTAATATGGAGTAGTGGGAGTTGTGGGAGAGAGGCGGGCGGCGGTCAAACCGATGGCTCGCCTCCCGGTGAGCCTGCACACCGGACTGCTGGCATGCCTACCAAAGTTTCACACAGCTACTCACACGCCTCCTGATGACACTGCGGAGCGAGCACGCCTCCGTCAGTTCACACACCTGCATGCACACCTCCCTGTCTGCTTGCGCGAGGACGCGTCCCATCAACTGACACCTACTTGCACGGCACACGGGTTGCGCGGCGACACATATATTGTTTTTCTATTTGGATGATTAATGCTGCCACTTTATTGCTTAACCGAAGCATGGCATGTATCCATTGTTGGTCTAATACTCACAGTTCGAATAAATAATCCATTTGGGATATTGGTTCGCAATTATTAATAATCTCCCGTCTATAATTAGATAAATATTACATCAAAACTGGTCTCAAATTTGACAAAAAAAGTACAATGCCACTTTGTATTGGTGTCCATATGACAACACAATAAGTTTCATGAACTTCTAATAAGTTTTGGATGTACTAGAATTTAAAAATCAAGATTCTCAATGTTTGAAATTTGTTGCACTGGGAGTAAACATGCACCCAGTGAGACACATGTGTTTTTGCAATCCATTTAGGTGCACTGTCACGTGTGCATGTAGCTCAAATTTGATTTTTGCACATTATACCCGTAGAAAATCAATCAATCAATGTACTAAAACGTCTTAATGATCTCTGTGATTTTTTTGAAATTAAAATGTCCCTCCTTTTGTAACATATATGTTCACCGCAGGATAATTAATTTAACATGCATCGTAGTTGCGGTGGATTCGCGGTGTGTGTGTGTGTGGGTGTGCGTCTGGGGGTGGTGGGTGGCTCGCAGTACACTATGAGTTGTGAGGCACCGTGTGGGTTGGCCGTTTTGTTAGGCGGGCCGGTGCCACATCAGAGTCGTGAAATCGTTATTTAAAACATTACACAACCCTTTCACACATAAATGTTTTGGACACATGCAGTCGATGGTTGTCCAACACGACACTCGATACTCGCGTGTGACGCTTTCTGTGGGCTGATGACCCACAATTGTAAGGGATCTATCATAGCCTTTTCGACAAGTAAGAGTGTCGAACCCAACGAGGAGCAGAAGGAAATGATAAGCGGTTTTCAGCAAGGTATTCTTTGCAAGCACTGAAATTATCAGTAACAGATAGTTTTGTGATAAGGTAATTTGTAACGGGTAACAAGTAATAAAAGTAAATAAGGTGCAGCAATATGTACCAATCCTTTTTGTAGCAAAGGACAAGCCTGGAAAAACTCTTATATAAAGGAAAGCGCTCTCGAGGACACATGGGAATTATCGTCAAGCTAGTTTTCATCACATTCATATGATGGCGTTCGGTACTTTGATAATTTGATATGTGGGTGGACCGGTGCTTGGGTACTGTCCTTCCTTGGACAAGAATCCCACTTATGATTAACCCCTATTGCAAGCATCCGCAACTACAACAGAATTATTAAGGTAAACCTAACCATAGCATGAAACATATGGATCCAAATCAGCCCCATACGAAGCAACACATAAACTAGGGTTTAAGCTTCTGTCACTCCAGCAACCCATCATCTACTTATTACTTCCCAATGCCTTCCTCTAGGCCCAAACAATGGTGAAGTGTCATGTAGTCGACGTTCACATGACACCACTAGAGGCGAGACAACATACATCTCACAAAATATTGAACGAATACCAAATTCACATGACTACTTATAGCAAGACTTCTCCCATGTCCTCAAGAACAAACTTAACTACTCACAAATAATATTCATGTTCATAATCAGAGGTGTATTAATATGCATCATGGATCTGAACATATGATCTTCCACAAAGTAAACCAACTAGCATCAACTACAAGGAGTAGTTAACACTACTAGCAACCCACAGGTACCAATATGAGGCTTTGAGACAAAGATTGGATAAAAGAGATGAACTAGGGTTTGAGATGAGATGGTGCTGGCGAAGATGTTGATGGAGATTGACCCCCTCCTGATGAGAGGATCGTTGGTGATGACGATGGTGATGATTTCCCCCTCCCGGAGGGAAGTTTCCCCGGCAAAACAGCTCCGCTGGAGCCCTAGATTGGTTCCTCCAAGGTTCCGCCTCATGCCAGTGGAGTTTCTTCCCGAAAGCTTGCTTATGGGTTTTTCCTCGACGAAAGACTCCATATAGCCAAAGATGGGCATCATAGGGCCACTAGGGGGCCCACGAGGTAGGGGGCGCGCCCAGGGGGTAGGGCGCGCCCCCACCCTCGTGGACGATGGGTGGCCCCCCTCTGGTACTTCTTTCGCCCAATATTTTATATATATTCTAAAACATGCTCCTTGAAGTTTCAGGACTTTTGGAGTTGTGCAGAATAGGTCTCTAATATTTGCTCCTTTTGCAGCCCAGAATTACAGCTGTCGGCATTCCCCCTCTTCATGTAAACCTTGTAAAATAAGAGAGAATATGCATAAGTATTGTGACATAATGTGTAGTAACAGCCCATAATGCAATAAATATCTTTATAAAAGCATGATGCAAAATGGACGTATCAACTTCCCCAAGCTTAGACCTCGCTTGTCCTCAAGCGGAAGCCAAAATTGAAAAATATGTCCACATATTTAGAGATAGAGGTGTCGATAAAAATAAAATACAGACATGAGGGCATCATGATCATTATTATAACAGCAACATATTTTTTTCATATGATCTCTTATGCTAAAGTAACAATTCAATCACAATTTCAAGTATGAATCATAAACTTCATTGAGAACCAACAAACTTTAATCTCAGTCATTGAGGCAATTGCAATTTATCATAACATCAGAAAGAGTCAATAAGAGCCTTTCAGCAAGTCCACATACTCAACCATCATTTAGTCTTTCACAATTGCTAACACTCACGCGATATTTATGGTTATGAAGTTTTAATCGGACACAAAGAAAGATAGGGGCTTATAGTTTTGCCTCCCAAGCTTTTACCTCAAGGGTAATGACAACAATAATAGTTCATGAAAACTCACATACAATTAGCTATATATACATGGATCTTTCCAACACATTGTGCTTGCCAAAGGATAAAATTTAAAAAGGAAAGGTGAAGATCACCATGACTCTTATATGAAGTATAAGACGAGAATAAAATATAGGCCCTTCGCAGAGGGAAGCAGAGGTTGTCATGTGCTTTATGGTTGGATGCACAAAATCTTAACGCAAAAGAACATCACTTTATATTGCCACTTGTGATATGGACCTTTACAATGTAGTCCATCGCTTTTATTTCTTCCACATCACAAGATCGTATAAAGATTATTTTCTCCATGCTAATAAATCATACATATTTAGAGAGAAATTTTTATTGCTTGCAATGATGACAACTTACTTGAGGGATCTTACTCAATCCATAGGTAGATATGGTGGAGTCTCATGGCAAGACTGGGTTTAAGGATATTTGGAAGCACAAGTAGTATCTCTACTTGGTGCAAAGAATTTGGCTAGCATGAGAGGGAAAGGCAAGCTCAACATGTTGGATGATCCATGACAATATAATTTATTTCAGATGTAAGGAAACATAACCCATTACATTGTCTTCCTTGTCCAACCTCAACTCTTTAGCATGTCATATTTTAATGAGTGCTCACAATCATAAAATATGTCCAAGATAGTATCTTTATATGTGAAAACCTCTCTTTCTTTATTAGTTCCTATTAATTGCAACGATGACCAAAAATATGCTTGTCAACTCTCAACAATTTTTATTCATCATACTCTTTATATGTGAAGTCATTACTCTCCATAAGATCCATATGATCTCTTTATTTCTTTTTTATTCCTTCTCTTTTATTTTATTCCCTCAAGATCATAGCAAGATAATCAAGCCCTTGACTCAACACTAATCTTTATTATATATAGCTCATGGACTCGATTACATAGAAGGATCATAAAGCAAAACTCACAACTAGATCATACTAAAACTTTATTCTACTAGATCAAGATATTACCAAAAGGATTGAACCAAGAAAAATGGTAAAGATAAAAGTGTTATGGTGATACGATACCGAGGTACTCCCCCAAGCTTGGCAGTTGCCAAGGGGAGTGCCCATACCCATGTGTTTATGTCTCCTTCTTTGGGGGTGGTGATGTGATATTCTTGGCGATGATGCCCCTCAGGATACGATTCTCTTCCTCGAGCTTATTAACTTGCTGCTTGAGGTCCATTATTTCCTTATGGAGCTTGCCCGTGACGGTTAAAGCTCCTTTCACCCAAGGATGTTGCATAGCTGCGGGAGAACAAGTAACACTCTTTTTCATATTTTCATAAGAAAGAAATCTAACATTGGAAGGGATGACCGAGTTTGTAATAGCCGGGCTCTGTAGTTCCCCCATAGTGAATCCCGCTCGGAAACGAGAAGTAGCTTCTTCATCCTCCTCCATGGCATCTATCCTTTTCAAATCGGCCTCCATCTCTTCCTGAGTTGATGGCCCAAAGTGGTCAGCATTGCTGTTTGCTCTTGGCCCCGGTGTCGGATGAGACACCCGACTCTCCCCGACTGACTCTTGCGAAGACATCTTGCTCGAAATCTGCAGCAGAAATAGCTCGAAACAAAGACAGAGGATATTTGTGTGATACAGTGGTCAAAACCTTCAGGAGATTATACAATGAATTTTTACCGACCAAAAGAAGTATCGTGCAAGAAAACGGAGTCCGGAGAGCACACGAGGTGCTCACGAGGCAGGGGGCGCACCCTCCACCCACGTGGATGCCTCGTGTCCTTCCCAGACTACTTCTTATTTTCCTATTTTCTTAAATATTCCAAAACGGAGAAAAATTTCCATTAGAACTGTTTTAGAGTCGGTTTACTTACCGTACCACGTACCTATTCCTTTTCGGAGTCTGAAACATTCTGGAAAGCGTCCCTTATGTATTCCTCCGGGGTTACGATTTCAATAACATTAGTTTCAACATTTATAAGATTACATGAGATATAATGTTTGATTCTTTGGCCATTCACCACCCTCGGATTAGTGCCTTCGAAGTTGTTGATTTTTATGGCACCGGAGCGATACACCTCCTCGATAATGTAAGGACCTTCCCATTTTGAGAGGAGTTTGCCTGCAAAAAATCTTAAATGAGAGTTGTATAACAATACATAATCACCTACATTAAACTCACGTTTTTGTATCCTTTTGCAATGCCATCTTTTAACTTTTTCTTTAAATAGTTTGGCATTCTCATAAGCCTGGGTTCTCCATTCATCAAGTGAGCTAATGTCAAAAAGCCTCTTCTCACCGGCAAGTTTGAAATCATAATTGAGCTCTTTAATGACCCAATATGCATTATGTTCTAGTTTAAGGGTAAGTGACATGCTTTACCATAAACCATTTTATACGGAGACATACACAAAGGATTTTTATATGCGGTTCTATAGGCCCATAATGCATCATCAAGTTTCTTGGACCAATTATTTCTAGATCTATTAACAGTCTTTTGCAAATTTAATTTAAGCTATCTATTGCTCAATTCTACTTGACCACTAGACTGTGGATGATATGGAGATGCAATTCTATGATTAACATCATACTTAGCATGCATTTTACGAAAAGCACCATGAATGAAATGTGAACCACCATCGGTCATTAAGTATCTAGGGACTCCAAACCTCGGAAAAATAACTTCTTTAAGCATCTTAATAGAGGTGTTATGATCAGCACTACTAGTTGGAATAGCTTCTACCCACTTAGTAACGTAATCAACAACAACTAAATTATGTGTATACCCATTAGAGGAAGGAAACGGTCCCATATAATCAAAGCCCCAAACATCAAATGGTTCAATAACAAGTGAATAATTCATAGGCATTTCTTGACGTCTACTAATATTACCAATTATTTGACATTCATCACAGGATAGGACAAACTTACGGGCATCCTTGAAGAGAGTAGGCCAATAAAAACCGGATTGCAATACTTTATGTGCAGTTCTATCTCCAGCGTGGTGTCCTCCATAACCCTCAGAGTGACACTTGCATAGGATCTGTTCCTGTTCATGCTCAGGTACACAACGTCTAATAACACCATCTAATCCTTCTTTATAAATATGTGGGTCATCCCAGAAGTAACGTCTTAAATCGTAGAAGAACTTTTTCTTTTGCTGGTATGTGAAACTAGGTGGTATAAACTTAGCAACAATATAATAAGCATAATCAGCATACCATGGAGCAGTACGTGAAGCATTTGTCACCGCTAATTGTTCATCGGGAAAGCTATCATCAATAGGTAGTGGGTCATCAAGAACATTCTCTAACCTAGACAAGTTGTCTGCAACGGGGTTCTCAGCTCCCTTTCTATCAATAATATGCAAATCAAATTCTTGTAGCAAGAGAACCCATCGAATAAGTCTAGGTTTCGCATCTTTCTTTTCCATAAGATATTTAATAGCAGCATGATCAGTGTGAACAGTTACTTTAGAATCAACTATATAAGGTCTGAACTTATCACAAGCAAATAGAACTGCTAAAAATTCTTTTTCAGTAGTAGCATAATTTCTTTGAGCACTGTCTAGAGTTTTACTAGCATATTGTAGACCATTTAATTTCTTATCAACTCTTTGTCCTAGAACAGCCCCTACATCATAATCACTAGCATCAGACATAATTTCAAATGGTAAATTCCAATCACGAGGCCGAACAACAGGTCCAGAAATCAAAGCTTTCTTAAGTATTTCAAATGCTTCTACACAATCATCATCGAAGATAAAAGGAACATCCTTTTGTAAAATATTAGTCAGAGGCCGAGAAATTTTAGGAAAGTTCTTAATGAACCTCCTATAAAAACCGACATGACTAAGGAAACTTCTTATACCTTTAATGTCCTTAGGACATGGCATCTTTCCAATAGCATCAACCTTAGCTTTATCAACTTCAATACCTCTTTCAGAAATTTTATGCCTCAATACAATACCTTCATTAACCATAAAGTGACACTTCTCCCAATTCAAGACAAGATTAGTTTCTTCACATCTCTCCAAAACTCGATAAAGGTTGCTCAAGCAATCATCAAAAGAAGTTCCGTAAACGGAGAAATCATCCATGAAAACCTCAAAAATCTTTTCACAAAAGTCAGAGAATATAGCAGTCCTACATCTTTGAAAAGTAGCAGGTGCATTACATAAACCAAAAGGCATACGTCTATAAGCAAAGGTACCAACAGGGCAAGTAAAAGTTGTCTTTTCTTGATCCTCTTTTGACGCAGGTATTTGAGAGAAATCAGAATAACCATCTAGAAAGCAAAAATGTGTATGCTTGGATAATCTTTCTAGCATTTTATCAATAAAAGGTAAAGGGTAACGATCCTTTTTAGTAGCTTTATTTAATTTGCGGAAATCAATTACCATTCTATAATGTGTAACAATTCTTTGTGGGATCAATTCATCTTTATCATTAGGAACAAGAGTAATACCTCCCTTCTTAGGGACACAATGGACATGACTTACCCAATGACTATCAGCAACGTGATAAATTATACCTGCCTCTAGAAGCTTTAGTATTTCTTTTCTTACCACTTCTTTCATCTTAGGATTTAACCGTCATTGCTGATCAACAACCGGTTTCACGTCTTTCTCCAATTTTATTTTGTGCTGGCAAAGAGTGGGACTAATGCCCTTAAGATCATCAAGAGTTTATTCAATAGCAGCACGGTGCTTCTTCAGAGTTTTCAATAATCTATTTTCTTCATGCTCTAAAAGGTTAGCACTAATAATAAAAGGAGATATCTCGTTCTCATCAAGATAAGCATATTTAAGAGTATCTGGTAAAGGTTTAAGCTCAAACACGGGATCTCTCTTGGGTGGAGGAGGATCCCCTAGGATTTCAACAGTCAAGTTGTGTTTCAAAATAGGTCCCTGTTTAAAGAATACTTCATCTATTTCCCTTCTTTAATTCATAAACATACCATTTTCATGGTGTAGCAAATATTGTTCTGAAGGAGGCATGGCAATAGAAGCAAGACCAATAATTTCATCTTTACTAGGAAATTCTTTATCATGGGGTTGTCTACGAAATTTAGCAAAATTAAATTCATGAGACATATCCCCTAAACCAATAGAAACAATATCTTTATTGCAGTCTATCTTAGCATTAACAGTATTCAAGAAGGGTCTACCAAATATAATGGGACAAAAGTTATCTTGTGGGGAACCAAGAATAAGAAAATCAGCAGGGTATTTAACTTTCCCACACAAGACTTCAACATCTCTAACAATCCGAACTGGTGAAATAGTATCTCTATTGGCAAGCTTAATTGTAACATCAATCTCTTCTATCTCAGCAGGTGCAATATCATCCATAATTTCTTTGTATAAGGAATGAGGTATTCCACTTACACTAGCACCCATATCACATAAGCCATGATAGAAATGATCTCCTATTTTAACAGAAATAATAGGCATGCCCACAACAGGTCTATGTTTATATTTAGTATCAGGTCCAGCAATTCTAGCAGATTCATTGCAGAAGTAAATAACATGCCCATCAATATTATCGGACAAGAGATCTTTAACCATAGCAACACTAGGTTCAACTTTAATTTGCTCAGTGGGTTTGGGTGTCTTAATATTACTTTTGTTGACCACAGTTGAAGCTTTAGCATGATCCTTTATTCTAATAGGGAAAGGTGGTTTCTCAATATAAGCAGTAGGAACAACAGGATCATTATAAGTGATAGTCTTTTCTTCAACTTTAATAGGTGCAACTACTTTTACTTCAATGGGAGGATTATATTTAAACCACTTCTCCTTAGGGAGATCAACATGAGTAGCAAATGATTCACAGAAAGAAGCTACTATCTCAGAGTCAAGTCCATATTTAGTGCTAAATTCACGGAAAGCATCGGTATCCATAAAAGATTTAACACAATCAAACTTAGGTGTTATACCCGACTCCTTACCTTCGTCGAGGTCCCAATCTTCAGAGTTGCGTTTAATTCTTTCCAATAAATCCCATTTGCATTCAATAGTCTTCATCATAAAAGATCTAGTACAAGAAGTATCGAGCATGGAGCGATTACTGAGAGAAAGCCGAGCATAAATTTTTTGAATAATCATTTCTTTTGAGAGCTCATGATTGGGGCATGAATATAACATTGACTTAAGCCTCCCCCAATCTTGAGCGATGCTTTATCCTTCGCGAGGCCAAACATTATATATATAATTACGATCACGATGAACAAGATGCATAGGATAAAACTTCTGATGAAATTCCAATTTCAATCGGTTGTAGTTCCATGATTCCATATCATCACATAGCCTAAACCATGTCAATGCCTCTCCCTTCAAATATAAGGGGAAGACCTTCTTCTTGATAACATCCTCGGGCATACCTGCAAGCTTAAATAATCCACAAACTTCATGCACATAGATTAGGTGCAAATCGGGATGTAATGTTCCATCACCTGTGAAAGGATTAGCTAGCAGTTTCCCTATCATACGCAAAGGAATTTCAATGTAAACATATTGAGTAGGTTCAGTAGGTTGAGGAGCAGATCTTTGCTCTACTGGTCGGGGTGAAGATACCCCGAACAAGCCCCTCAAAGGATTATGTTCCATAGTAACAAGTGACAGTAAATTTCAGCACACTATATAAATTTTTCCTTACCAAATTCCACCTACCAAAGGCGCTTCACTCCCCGGCAACGGCGCCAGAAAAGTCTTGATGACCCACAAGTGTAGGGGATCTATCATAGCCTTCTCGATAAGTAAGAGTGTCGAACCCAACGAGGAGCGGAAGGAAATGATAAGCGGTTTTCAGCAAGGTATTCTCTGCAAGCACTGAAATTATCGGTAACAGATAGTTTTGCGATAAGGTAATTAGTAACGAGTAAAAAGTAATAAAAGTAAATAAGGTGCAGAAATATGGCCCAATCCTTTTTCCAGCAAAGGACAATCCTGGACAAACTCTTATATAAAGGAAAGCGCTCCCCAGGACACATGGGAATTATCGTCAAGCTAGTTTTCATCAAGTTCATATGATTCGCGTTCGGTACTTTGATAATTTGATACGTGGGTGGACCAGTGCTTGGGTACTATCCTTCCTTGAATAAGCATCCCACTTATGATTAACCCCTATTGCAAGCATCTGCAACTACAACAGAAGTATTAAGGTAAACCTAACCATAGCATGAAACATATGGATCCAAATCAGCCCCTTACGAAGCAACGCATAAACTAGGGTTTAAGCTTCTGTCACTCTAGCAACCCATCATCTACTTATTACTTCCCAATGCCTTCCTCTAGGCCCAAACAATGGTGAAGTGTCATGTAGTCGACGTTCACATGACACCACAAGAGGAGAGACAACATACATCTCATCAAAATATCGAACGAATACCAAATTCACATGACTACTTATAGCAAGACTTCTCCCATGTCCCCAGGAACAAACTTAACTACTCACAAAGCATATTCATGTTCATAATCAAAGGGGTATTAATATGCATAATGGATCTGAACATATGATCTTCCACCAAGTAAACCAACTAGCATCAACTACAAGGAGTAATTAACACTACTAGCAACCCACAGGTACCAATCTGAGGCTTTGAGACAAAGATTGGATACAAGAGATGAACTAGGGTTTGAGATGAGATGGTGCTGGCGAAGATGTTGATGGAGACTGACCCCCTCCTGATGAGAGGATCGTTGGTGATGACGATGGTGATGATTTCCCCCTCCTGGAGGGAAGTTTCCTTGGCAGAACAGCTCCGCCGGAGCCCTGGATTGGTTCCGCCAAGGTTCCGCCTCGTGGCGGCGGAGTTTCTTCCCGAAAGCTTGCTTATTATTTTTTCCTCGACGAAAGATTCCATATAGCAAAAGATGGGCATCAGAGGGACACCAGGGGACCTACGAGGCAGGGGGCACGCCCAGGGGGGTAGGGCGCGCCCCCACCCTCGTGGACGGTGGGTGGCCCCCCTCTGGTACTTCTT
Source organism: Triticum urartu (assembly GCF_003073215.2). Lineage (NCBI taxonomy): Eukaryota > Viridiplantae > Streptophyta > Magnoliopsida > Poales > Poaceae > Triticum > Triticum urartu. The sequence continues at coordinate 112,901,575 of NC_053024.1, read as the reverse complement.
TCGCCCAATATTTTATATATATTCTGAAACGTGCTCCCGTGAAGTTTCAGGACTTTTGGAGTTGTACATAATAGGTCTCTAATATTTGCTCCTTTTCCAGCCCAGAATTCCAGCTGCCAGCATTCCCCCTCTTCATGTAAACCTTGTAAAATAAGAGAGAATAGTCATAAGTATTGTGACATAATGTGTAATAACAGCCCATAATGCAATAAATATCAATATAAAAGCATGATGCAAAATGGACGTATCATGGGCCTGCGAGGTCGTCGTCCATCACTTTGAGGAACAGCCGTTAGTGAGGTTAATTTGACCACCAAGGTATAATCTTTTTAGTTTGTGTTATGGTGGTATATAGTACGCGTCAAAAAGGTGGGAGGGGACTAGCATATATACTATATGTACGCGTCCGTGATCAAGTACACCTCACTCATTGTCAGGACTTTTTGGTTTCGAGGCACGTGCCACATCAAAATTGCGAAATTGGCTATTCAAACATCACACAACACCTTGTTGGGCCACATGCATATCCTAGCTAGGACACTCACGTGTGACGCTTCCATCCATGGGCCCATGAGGCCATCGTCGATGCATGCATGCATCACTTTGACCTACATCGGGAGAGGTTAATTAATTTCACCATTGATGAGGATTCTTTTGGGTTGTACATATATTACAGCAGGAGCATATAGTATGCGGTGAAGAGAGGGGAAGGGGACCATCATATGTAGTACGCTTGGTTAACCTCGCTCTGTGTGGGTGCATGGTTTATGGTTTTTCAGGCATGTGGCACATCAAAGTTGTACATTTTGGGTATTCAACATATATATGTTTTTCCCACATGCAAAGCGGTGGTGGTTGTCCTCTCGCACCCACTTAAGCAGTTATTAGCGATATCGATGCTTTCCATCTATGGGCCCGCTTGGTCCATCACAACTTTTTGCCTGACGACAAGAGAGTTTAATTTGACTTAGATGGGGATTATTATTTTTGCTCAGGGATGACGTGCATGATACAGTTTGAGCACACACACATGCATGTGTACGCATGAATCCCTCCCATCGAGTTGAAGTGGCTAGTACAACGACACATCATGAACCGATCCCGCTCTGTGTGGAGAGCTAGTGTACGATTTTTGACGCACGCGCCACATCAATGTTGTGTACTCAAACATGCATGCACGCATCACCTCCATACATATGCATGTGATAACCCACAAGTATAGGGGATCGCAACAGCTTTCGAGGGTAGAGTATTCAACCCAAATTTATTGATTCGACACAAGGGGAGCCAAAGAATATTCTCAAGTATTAGCAGCTGAGTTGTCAATTCAACCACACCTGGAAACTTAGTATCTGCAGCAAAGTGTTTAGTAGCAAAGTAATATGATAGTGGTGGTAGCGGCAACAAAAGTAAAGACAGCAAAAGTAATGTTTTTGGTATTTTGTAGTGATTGTAATAGTAGCAGCAGGAAAGTAAATAAGCGAGAACCAATATATGGAAAACTCGTAGGCACCGGATCAGTGATGGATAATTATGCCGGATGCGGTTCATCATGTAACAGTCATAACATAGGGTGACACAGAACTAGCTCCAATTCGTCAATGTAATGTAGGCATGTATTCCGTATATAGTCATACGTGCTTATGGAAAAGAACTTGCATGACATCTTTTGTCCTACCCTCCCGTGGTAGCGGGGTCCTATTGGAAACTAAGGGATATTAAGGCCTCCTTTTAATAGAGAATCGGAACAAAGCATTAGCACATAGTGAATACATGGACTCCTCAAACTATGGTCATCACCGGGAGTGGTCCCGATTATTGTCACTTCGGGGTTGCCGGATCATAACACATAGTAGGTGACTATAGACTTGCAAGATAGGATCAAGAACTCACATATATTCATGAAAACATAATAGTTCAGATCTGAAATCATGGCACTTGGGACCTAGTGACAAGCATTAAGCATAGCAAAGTCATAGCAACATCAATCTCAGAACATAATGGATACTAGGGATCAAACCCTAACAAAACTAACTCGATTACATGATAAATCTCATCCAACCCATCACCGTCCAGCAAGCCTACGATGCAATTACTCACGCACGACGGTGAGCATCATGAAATTGGTGATGGAGGATGGTTGATGATGACGACGGCGATGAATCCCCCTCTCCGGAGCCCCGAACGGACTCCGGATCAGCCCTCCCGGGAGGTTTTAGGGCTTGGCAGCGGCTCCGTATCGTAAAACGCGATGATTTCTTCTCTCTGATTTTTTCCTCTCCGAAAGCATATATATAGAGTTGGAGTTGGCGTCGGAGGGTTTTCAGGGGGCCCACGAGGTAGGGGTGCGCACTAGGGGGGGGGGCGCCCCCCATCCTCGTGAGAAGGGTGTGGGCCCCTTGGTCTTCATCTTCGGCGAGGATTTTTTATTGGTTTTTCTAAGATGTTCCGTGGAGTTTCAAGTCATTCCGAGAATATTTGTTTTCTGCACATAAAACAACACCATGGTAATTCTGCTGAAAACAGCGTCAGTCCGGGTTAGTTCCATTCAAATCATACAAGTTAGAGTCCAAAACAAGGGCAAAAGTGTTTGGAAAAGTAGATACGACGGAGACGTATCAACTTCCCCAAGCTTAAACCCTTGCTTGTCCTCAAGCAATTCAGTTGACAAACTGAAAGAAAGAAAGAAAAACTTTTACAAACTCTGTTTGCTCTTGTTGTTGTAACTATGTCAAGCCAGCATTCAAGTTTTCAGATTAGATCATGACTAACCACATTTGCAATAATCCTCAGGTCTCAAAATTACTCATATCAATAGCATAACCAACTAGCAAGTCATAATAATAAATCGCGGATGACAACACTTTCTCAAAACAATCATAATATGATATAACAAGATGGTATCTCGCTAGCCCTTTCTGAGACCGCAAAACATAAATGCAGAGCACCTTTAAAGATCAAGGACTGACTAGACATTGTAATTCATGGTAAAAGAGATCCAATCATAGTCATACCCAATATAAATTAACAGTGATGAATGCAAATGGCGGCTGCGCTCTCCATCTAGTGCTTTTTTAAAAAGAGGGTGATGACTCAACATAAAAGTAAATGGATAAGCCCTTCGCAGAGGGAAGCAGGGATTTGTGGAGGTGCCAGAGCTCGGTTTTGCAATAGAGGTAAATTGTATTTTGAGCGGTATACTTTCATTGTCAATGTAACAACTAAGAGATGGTGATATCTTCATGCTAAACACATTATAGGCGGTTCCCAAACAGAATGGTAAAGTTTATACTCCCCCTCCACCAACAAACATCAATCCATGGCTTGCTCGAAACAACGAGTGCCTCCAACATACATCAGGTCCCAGGGGGAGTTTTGTTTGCAATTAATTTTGATTTAGTTTGCATAAAGCATGGGACTGGGCATCCCGGTGACCAGCCATTTTCTCGTGAGGAGCGGAGTCCACTCCTCTTACCCGCCTAACACAGAAGATAAGGACAGTCTTGGTTGATACATGAGCTATTCGAGCATACAAAATAGATTGTTTATTTGAAGGTTTAGAGTTTGGCACATACATATTTACTTGGAACTGCAGGTAGATACCGCATATAGGAAGGTATGGTGAACTCATCTGGAATAACTTTGGGGTTTAAGGGATTGGATGCACAAGCAGTATTCCCGCTTAGTATAGGTGAAGGCTAGCAAAAGACTGGGAAACAACCAACTAGAGAGCGACAACAGCCATGTACATGCGTTAAAATTAATAAACATTGGATGCAAGCATGAGTAGGATATAATCCACCATGAACATAAATATCATGAAGGCTATGTTGATTTGTTTCAACTACATGCGTGAACATGTGCCAAGTCAAGTCACTTAAATCATTCAAAAGAGGATACCACCCCATCATACCACATCATAATCATCTCAATAGCATGTTGGCATACAAGGTAAATCATTATAACTCATAGCTAATCAAGCATGGCACAAGCAACTATGATCTCTAATTGTCATTGCAAACATGTTTATTCATAATAAGCTGAATCAAGAATGACGGGCTCATCATATTTACAAAAACAAAAGAGGTCGAGTTCATACCAGCTTTTCTCATCTCAGTCAGTCCATCATATATCATCATAATTGCCTTTCACTTGCACAACCGAACAGTGTGAATAATAATAAGAGTGCACGTGCATTGGACTAAGCTGGAATCTGCGAGCATTCAATAAACAGGAGAAGACAAGGCAATATGGGCTCTTGGTTAATTCAACAATAATGCATATAAGAGCCACTTCAACAATTTAGTTATGGTCTTCTCCTACTGACCCCCAAAGAAAAGAAAATAAATAAAACTATTTACACGGGAAAGCTCCCAACAAGCAAAAGAAGAACAGGAAATATTTTTGGGTTCTCTTTTTAATTATTACTACTACAGCAGAGAAATAAACTACTACTATTTTTTTGGTTTTTCTTAAGGTTTAACAAACACACAAGAAGAAAACAGGAAAAAAGAAAATAAACTAGCATGGATATTACAGTGAAAAAGTATGAGCACCAACATCTAGCAATGAGTGTGTGTGAACATAAATGTAATGTCGGTGAGAAACACATACTCCCCCAAGCTTAGGCTTTTGGCCTAAGTTGGTCTATGGCCACGGCTGGCCTGGTGGATATCCATAATAATAGTTGTTGGGGTCGTACTGCGACGAGGAAGAAGACTCTGACTGCCACTGGCTGACAGTCATCTCTGGATCCCAAGAATAAACAGATTGTCGTGGAGGCTCATCTTGTGGTTCCTGTTCTGGCTCCTCGACTGGTGCAGGGTTCCGGTAGGCGTGAATAGCCGTCAACGGAACAAGGTACGTGCCTGCAGTCAAATCGAACAAAGAAGGAGCAGGCAAGGTAATAGTCTCAGGATGATGTTTATTAAAGAACAATTGATATTAATGCTCCCCTGCCCTATTTTTAACAATAAAATCATGTGCCACCATACTTCTATGATCTAGATAAACACGGGGCATCACCTTTTCTTCCTTCCCAGCATGCCTAATAGGTATGTTAAAATGTGCGGCTAGGCGTGTGGCATAGATGCCTCCAAAGATGGGGCCCTTTGTACGGTTCAGACTCAACCGTCTAGCAATAATACCGCCCAAACTAAAAGTGTTATCACTGTATAAACCTTGGAGCAGAATAATTAAATCAGGGATACTAAGGTTTCCAGAATTTCCGCGTCCAATTAAACAACAACTAGCAAATAATGCAAAGTAACGCAAAACAGGAAAATGTATGCTAGTGATTCATGCATCGGAAACCTTCCTGGTTTCTCCTACACTGATATTATCAATAAACCCGGCCACATCATCATGATGTGGTTCTTTTGTCTTGCCCTCAAAAGGGACTAAACAAATCCGCCAGAAATCATAAAGTGACATCTCCTTATGCTCATCATATAAATGAAATTCCACCGTAGGTGGTGAGTTCCTAGAGTGAAAATGAAAGTTTTGCACAAAGGTATTTGTGAGTAAGAGATACTGATCGCATTGGTCGTGGAGGAAAGCGGTGAGGCCTGGGTTGTGAGCCAATTCTTGAAAATCTTCATATATACCGGCTGCTCTCAAGAAATCTTCAGAAGGCCATTCACACGCCCGAATCTCCGCGGTGCGCAGCAAATTATACTTAGGCTTCGGTGCCTTTTCCTTCGAGCTTTGGCTCGATGAGCCCCTAAAAAATCTCCTCATTATATTCTGAAAAATTCTGAAATGTTTAGTAACTTCAAAATAAAAATAAACCAAACTTAATAAAACTAATAGCAACTACTCCTACAAGTGCCTAGAGCCTAAATCAAGCATTAGAACTACTTGGAACCATATAAATTTGACATGCAAGCTCAAGAACATGGTCACCTATGCAACACAAATTTGCAAAGAATAAAGCACTAGAACAAAAACTAATTGGACCAATGGAGGAGTCACATACCAAGGAACAATCTCCCCAAGAAGTTTTGCGAGAGGTGCTTTGAGTAAGGAGATCGAAAATCACAGCAAAAGTGGCTGGAACTCGTGCTTGAGTTGGTTTTTCGGGTTTGTGTGGGATAGAGGAAGAAGATGGGTGCTGGGATAAGTGGAGGAGGGCCACCGTGGGCCCACGAGGCAGGGGGCGCGCCCTATAGGGGGGCGCCCACCACCCTCGTGGCCAGGTGGCAGCTCCTCCTGGGTAATTTTTGCATAGTAAATCCTCAAATATTCCCGAAAAAATCATATTAAATTGGCATGGCATTCTGAGGACTTTTATTTTCGGGATATTTTTATATTGCACGGATAAGTCAGGAAACAGACAAAAAAATACTATTTTTACTTTATTTAATATAAATAACAGAAAGTAAAAGTGGGGGTACAGAAGTTTGTGCTTCTAGTTTCATCCATCTCATGCTCATTAAAAAGAATCCACTAACAAGGTTGATCAAGTCTTGTTAACAAACTCGTTCCGATAATCATGAAACCGGAGAAATTTCGAATAACACTAAGTTACCTCAACGGGGATATGCACATCCCTGATAATTAGAATATCATATTTCTTTTTGACAGTAGGAAGAGGAAATTCAAAACCTCCAAATATAATCGATGGAATTTTTCCAATAGAGTTGATACTATGAACTTGAGGTTGTTTCCTCGGAAAGTGTACCGTATGCTCATTACCATTAACATGAAAAGTGACATTGCCTTTGTTGCAATCAATAACAGCCCCTACAGTATTAAGAAAAGGTCTTCCAGGAATAATAGACATACTATCATCCTCGGGAATATCAAGTATAACAAAGTCCGTTAAAATAGTAACGTTTGCAACCACAACAGGCACATCCTCATAGATACCGACAGGTATAGCAGTTGATTTATCAGCCATTTGCAAAGATATTTCAGTAGGTGTCAGCTTATTCAAGTCAAGTCTATGATATAAAGAGAGAGGCATAACACTAACACCGGCTCCAAGATCACATAAAGCAGTTTTAATATAATTTCTTTTAATGGAGCAAGGTATAGTAGGTACTCCGGGGTCTCCAAGTTTCTTTGGTATTCCACCCTTAAAAGTATAATTAGCAAGCATGGTGGAAATTTCAGCTTCCGGTATCTTTCTTTTATTAGTAATGATATCCTTCATATATTTAGCATAAGGATTTGTTTTGAGCACATCAGTTAATCTCATACGCAAAAAGATAGGCCTAATCATTTCAGCAAAGCGCTCAAAATCCTCATCATCTTTTTTCTTGGATGGTTTCGGAGGAAAAGGCATGGGTTTCTGAACCCAACGTTCCTTTCTTTACCATGTTTCCTAGCAACAAAGTCTCTTTTATCATAACGTTGATTCTTTGATTGTGGGTTATCAAGATCAACATCAGGTTCAATTTCTACATCATTGTCACTACTAGGTTGAGCATCTTCATGAACATCATTATTAATATTTTTACTAGGTTCATGTTCATTACCATATTGTGTTTCAGCATCAGACATAGATATATCATTTGGATTATCAGGTGGTTCACCAACAGGTTCACTAGAAGTTTGCACAGTTCTATCATTTTTCTTCTTCTTCTTTTTAGAATAACTAGGAACATCAATATTATTTCTTTGAGAATCTTGCTCGATTCTCTTAGGGTGGCCTTCAGGATAAAAAGGTTCCTGAGTCATTCTACCAGTTCTAGTAGCCACTCTAACAGCATAATCATTTTTCTTACTATTCATTTCATCAAGCACTTCTTTTTGAGCCTTAAGTACTTGTTCTACTTGAGTGGTAACCATAGAAGCATGTTTGCTAACAAGTTTAAGTTCACCTTTAATATTAGCCATATAATCACCCAAGCGTCTAATCATATAAGCATTTTCTTTTAATTGTCTACCAAAATAAGCATTGAAGTCGTCTTGCTTAAACATAAAGTTATCAAACTCATCCAAGCACTGACTAGCAATTTTAGTAGGAGGGACTTCAGCTTTATCATATCTATAGAGAGAATTTACCTTTACTACCTGTGTCGGTATATCGGGATCAGGAGGTTCTTCAGTAAATAAAGAATTAAGATCATATGTTTCTTCATTAGGCGGTGAATTAATACCATGTATTTCTTCAATAGGAGGTAAATTCTTAACGTCTTCAGCTTTAATACCTTCTTCTTTCATAGATTTCTTTGCCCCTTGCATATCTTCGGGACTGAGAAATAAAACACCTCTCTTCTTCAGAGTTGGTTTAGGAATAGACTCAGTAATTGGAGTAGGAGATGGCTCAGGAGGTGCCCAATTATTTTCGTTTTTCAACATATTATTCAATAGAATTTCAGCATCATCTGGTGTTCTTTCCCTGAAAAGAGAACCAGCACAACTATCTAGGTAATCTCTGGAAGCATCGGTTAGTCCGTTATAAAAGATATCAAGTATTTCGGGTTTCTTAAGAGGATGATGAGGCAAAGCATTAAATAACTTGAGAAGCCTCCCCCAAGCTTGTGGGAGACTCTCTTCTTCAATTTGCACAAAATTATATATATCCCTCAAAGTAGCTTGTTTCTTATGAGCAGGGAAATATTTAGCAGAGAAGTAATAAATCATATCCTGGGGACTTTGCACACAACCAGGATCAAGAGAATTAAACCATATCTTAGCATCACCCTTTAATGATAACGGAAATATTTTGAGTATATAAAAGTAATGCGATCTCTCATCATTAGTAAACAGGGCAGCTATATCATTTAACTTAGTAAGATGTGCCACAATAGTTTCAGATTCATAGCCATAAAACGGATCAGATTCAACCAAAGTAATTATATCAGGATCAATAGAGAATTCATAATCCTTATCAGGAACACAAATAGGTGAAGTAGCAAAAGCAGGGTCGGGTCTCATTTTATCTCTAAGTGATTCTTTGTTCCATTTAACTAATAATCTCTTAAGCTCATATCTATCTTTGCAAGCAAAAATAGCGGCAGAAGATTCCCTATCAAAATGATAGCCCTCAGGAATAACAGGCATATTTTCATCATCACTAACATCATCGTATTAAGATTCAATAATTTCTTTTTCTCTAGCCCTAGCAATTTTTTCATCAAGAAATTCACTAAGGGGCACAGTAGTATCAGGCATAGAAGCAGTTTCATCATAAGTATCATGCATAGCAGAAGTGGCATCATCAATAACATGCGACATATCGGAACGAATAGCAGAATCAGATGTAGGTGTCACAAACTTACTCATAACAGAAGGTGAATCAAGTGCAGAGCTAGATGGCAGTTCCTTACCTTCCCTCGTAGTTGAGGGATAGATCTTGGTTTTTGGATCTCTCAAGTTCTTCATAGTGTCCAGCAGATATAAATCCCAAGTGACTCAAAGAATAGATCTATGCTCCCCGGCAACGGCGCCAGAAATTAGTCTTGATAACCCACAAGTATAGGGGATCGCAACAGCTTTCGAGGGTAGAGTATTCAACCCAAATTTATTGATTCGACACAAGGGGAGCCAAAGAATATTCTCAAGTATTAGCAGCTGAGTTGTCAATTCAACCACACCTGGAAACTTAGTATCTACAGCAAAGTGTTTAGTAGCAAAGTAATATGATAGTGGTGGTAGCGGCAACAAAAGTAAAGACAGCAAAAGTAATGTTTTTGGTATTTTGTAGTGATTGTAATAGTAGCAGCGGGGAAGTAAATAAGCGAGAACCAATATATGGAAAACTCGTAGGCACCGGATCAGTGATGGATAATTATGCCGGATGCGGTTCATCATGTAACAGTCATAACATAGGGTGACACAGAACTAGCTCCAATTCGTTAATGTAATGTAGGCATGTATTCCGTATATAGTCATATGTGCTTATGGAAAAGAACTTGCATGACATCTTTTGTCCTACCCTCCCGCGGCAGCGGGGTCCTATTGGAAACTAAGGGATATTAAGGCCTCCTTTTAATAGAGAGCCGGAACAAAGCATTAGCACATAGTGAATACATGAACTCCTCAATCTATGGTCATCACCGGGAGTGGTCCCGATTATTGTCACTTCGGGGTTGCCGGATCATAACACATAGTAGGTGACTATAGACTTGCAAGATAGGATCAAGAACTCACATATATTCATGAAAACATAATAGGTTCAGATCTGAAATCATGGCACTCGGGCCCTAGTGACAAGCATTAAGCATAGCAAAGTCATAGCAACATCAATCTCAGAACATAATGGATACTAGGGATCAAACCCTAACAAAACTAACTCGATTACATGATAAATCTCATCCAACCCATCACCGTCCACAACAAGCCTACGATGCAATTACTCACGCACGGTGGTGAGCATCATGAAATTGGTGATGGAGGATGGTTGATGATGACGACGGCGACGAATCCCCCTCTCCGGAGCCCCGAACGGACTCCAGATCAGCCCTCCCAAGAGGTTTTAGGGCTTGGCGGCGGCTCTGTATCGTAAAACACGATGATTTCTTCTCTCTGATTTTTTCTCTCCGAAAGCATATATATAGAGTTGGAGTTGGCGTCGGAGGGTTTCCAGGGGGCCCACGAGGTAGGGGGCGCGCCCTAGGGGGGCACCCCCCACCCTCGTGAGAAGGGTGTGGGTCCCCTGGTCTTCATCTTTGGCGAGGATTTTTTATTGTTTTTTCTAAGATGTTCTGTGGAGTTTCAAGTCATTCCGAGAATATTTGTTTTCTGCACATAAAACAACACCATGGTAATTCTGCTGAAAACAGCGTCAGTCCGGGTTACTTCCATTCAAATCATACAAGTTAGAGTCCAAAACAAGGGCAAAAGTGTTTGGAAAAGTAGATACGATAGAGACGTATCAACATGTAGTGGTTGCCTTCGAACGATGCACTCCCTCGCATGGTTATCGGTGACAAGCCTATATTCGTGGGCCCATGTGGACATCCATGATCACCTTGACTAACAACAAGATAGGTTACCATGACAGACTCTTCATTTGGTTTGTGTTATCGTAGTATAGGTCATGGTGAGATTCAGACCTTAAGTTTGAGTGCATATACTATGCATGCATGAATCCCCGTCGTTGACTTGAATTGTGGTGTAACATACATATGCATCATCAACCTAACCCTCACTCAGTGTGGGGATTTCTAGTTCGAAATCACGGTGCCACATCAAAGTTGTTCCATTGTTACTCAAAAACACACCTCTCCATACATATGTTTGGGCCACATGCATGCAGTGGTTGTCTTCGGGGACTAGCTACTTGCGTGATTATTGGCGAGCTAGCCCATCTCCGGGGTTGCATGGATGGCCATCACTTTGACCAACAACAAGAGAGAGGTCATACGACCAAGATGGATTATTCTTGGTCCGTTTTACGATCCATCTTGGTGAGATATGCCTCTCTGGCCCGCCGACTGAAAGTGTGTGTGTGGGGGGGGGGTGTTGCTACTTCGCACTTTGCTAGGTGAACCTCGGTTGGGGGTGTCGGTGTCAAAACCGGCGGATCTCGGGTAGGGGGTCCCGAACTGTGCGTCTAAGGTCGATGGTAACAGGAGACAGGGGACACAATGTTTTACCCAGGTTCGGGCCCTCTCTATGGAGGTAATACCCTACGTCCTACTTGATTGATCTTGATGAATATGAGTATTACAAGAGTTGATCTACCACGAGACCGTAATGGCTGAACCCTAGAGGTCTAGCTTGTATGGCTATGGTAATGTCTACCCTCCGGACTAAGTCCTCCGGTTTATATAGATAGTGGGAGGATCTAGGGTTACACAAGGTCGGTTACAAAGAAAGGAATCTGCATATTTGGTCGCCAAGCTTGCCTTCCACGCCAAGGAGAGTCCCATCCGGACACGGGTGCAGTCTTCGGTCTTTGTATCTTCACAGCCCATCAGTCCGGCCCATGGCTAACAGGCCGGACGCCCGAGGACCCCTTAGTCCAGGACTCCCTTAGTAGCCCCTGAACCTGGCTTCAATGACAACGTATCCGGCGCGTAAATCTGTCTTCAGCATTGCAAGGCGGGTTCCTTCCTCCGAACTCCAAGATAGTCTTCGGACGTATTTGAACGTGTCCGAACCTGTAACACAACACCACACACAACCGCGGAGAGAATATAATATTCCACGAGTCCAATCTGATGACAACTTTTATAACGTGACGTCATGCTCGCCTGGTTTTTCGAACCGTTTCCTGTCCCGCCATTCCACATTTCGAGGCACCGTTGCTATTGGCACGCTCCGTCGAAACAAAGATCGTGTCCCCTGTTGGAAAGATCCCTTAGGAATAGGCAGGCTTTCAGGCTCAAGAGGAGGCGTTTGATCCCTTAGGAATGGGCAAGCTTTCAGGCTCAAGAGGAGGTGTTTTAACTCCTGCTGCCTTTATAAAGGAACCAAGGGCCGTCCTTTTTGACGCCGAACTTCTCCTCAGCCTCTCCAACCTCGAGTTCTAGCACCCAAGGTTTAGAATTTGTTGCTCCGAGCTCCCCCATTATGTCCGGACCCAGCCCTCAAGGCCGATGGGTGGCTTCCTCTGTTACAAAGGAGGACATTGCGAAGCTTCGAGTAGACAGATACCTAACCGCGGAAATCCACCACAGGCTCCCTGCTCAAGGGCAGGTTATCCTGACCCCCAGATCCGGCGAGAGGGTCATATTCATCTCACCCTTCCTTTGAGGGCTAGGGCTCGCTCTTGATCCCTTTGTCCGGGGGCTAATATTCTTTTATGAACTGGATTTTCACGATATTGCCCCAGAGTCTTTCCTCCATGTCTCAGTGTTCATCATTACGTGCAAGGCATTCCTCCGAATCCCCCCACACTTTGGCTTATGGCTCAAGACCTTCAATGTGAAACCAAAGGTAGTCGACGGGGAACATGTGGACTGCGGCGATGCTGTAGTCAGCCAGCTCACCAACACTCCTTGGCCAAAAGGCTCTTTTACCGAAACTTCCAATCGACGGCAGCGAGAGTGGTTTTATGTTACGAAGCCCCGCAGCACCAAGTGGGTAGCCGCACCCACATTTTGCCCTGGCCCATCGTTACAGCTTGCATCATGGGCCAACAAGGGGCTGGATTGGGGATCAATTGATGAAGTGCGGACTCTACAAAGCCGCATTCGAACTCTCCTCAAGAGGGACATCAATCTTATCAGCGTGATTCAAGTAATGTTGTTTTGCCGAATCCTACCATGCCAACGTAGGCCTCTCCGTATGTGGGAGTTCAATCTAGAAGGACAACGCACCCTCCAACACTTCTTCGGCATTACGCACAAAGGGATGTGGAAGTTGTTTTTCGAAAAATGAAAGGATACCCCGGTAAGCACTTGACTTCCAAACACCCTTTTGTTTAAGTATGCCATAATACATTACTAAGAAAACTATCTCCTTCCAGGGCTGGATAAAGAAAGCGGAGTTGATTAGGTGTCGCCCCCCCTTCCCGAAGGTTCAGCAGATCCTGTATTAACAAGGATGCTAGCCCCGGCACCGTACCAGATGCCTGTGAAGGAGGGAAAGGCAGAGAAGACCAAAGATGACCCCCATCCCGAAGGTGTGCCAGGCAAGATTCCATCGTCCAGAGACAAAAATGACGGGGAAGTCAACGTCTCTTCCCCCCATGGGAAGAAAAGGGCCGCCTCCGCAGATTGGGAGGAAAAGGCTCCTAAACGAGGCAAGATGCCTTTCTCGGGTGGCTCGGGCTTGGAGGACAACGTCATCGTGCAGTCCCATGACGAGGACAAGCCTCAGGCCAAATCGTAAGTGAACAAGGGTGTTTTAAACAATCCTCTTCTTGTAACGTCTAGAATTTTTTTTTTGCTGTTCGGCACGCAGTCTTCTTCAACAATCCTCTTCCTCGGGGGATCTTCTCCCAGAGATGATGGAAAGCGAGACGCCTCCACCAATATCCTCGCCCAACAGGGCGTACGACTTCGAGGTGTCGTCATGGAGGGTCTCTCCCGATCAACAAGTGGTGCGAGGGATGATGAAGACACAACCCGAAGGTGATACTTCGGTGGCCCAGGGTCCGGGGACCAACAATAAAGGCCCCAAACATTCCGGTCTACAGCCAGATATGAATAAACGGATCCCTTCAAAGGGTGGCCGTACTCCTACAGCAGCCTCTGAAGACCCAGAGGCGCCGGATATGTTGACGAACATGCTGCGACAGGCGTCCGTTTTAGAGGAACATCGTACCTTGATGGGCACGATGGTCGAAAAGGTCCTGGCCGTGAAAAGCGGATTGAATGAGGCCTTCGTGGGCCTGCTAAGAGGCTTCGAGGTTTGTACCGTAATATGTTCGATTGTGTTTTATTCAAGAATACACCTGTCTATAGATAGTAGCCCCTGAGACTCTGATTGGCTTCCCGAGGGAGGCAATCATAGGATCAAAAGATATGCCCGGGAAGTAATATGATTGATTGGAACACAGGTTGTGACCTCGCCAGAAACTGCCCGGACTGTAGAGATTGCGGATTTGCAACACAAGATTGATGAGGCAGATGTTGATATCGCGCTTATCAACAGGCGTCTTGACGAGTCGCAAAGGTATGTAATATACGTGTTTGTAATATAAGCGTGACGCTGAAAATTGCATACTGGAATATGCATGGCTGCAGATGGTGCCGCCGCCGTTGGGATTCTTCGGGCGGAGCTGGCCCGGGCCAAGGAGCATGCCCGGTTTAGTAATGCGGCTGCCGAAAAGGCATCGGCCGAGTTAAAGGCCGAACAAGCAGCTCGGCACCAAGACGAGGAGGAAATATCCTCGATGGCGCTCGAACTGAAAAGTGCTACCAGCCGCTGTGAATTCCTAGAGAAGGAGAATAAAGCCAAAGCGGCTGAGCTTGATAAGGCCTTGCGAGAGGCGAAAGAAGCGCGGTTATCTAGAGCGGCCCGTGAGGAGATCCGGCAAGCTGGGGATATTGCGGCTACTAAACCATTTTTATTACAGACTAAGTTTGGCGATCCGAATTATGCTCAGCTTAACCAAGTGTGGAGTTCTCCAGACGTGTTTTTGGACCTGCCGAAGAGTCCATCCGATGCGGCGCAGTTTTACCAAGCGCAAGACGGATATGCAATGGAGAAGCTTTTCTGGTCACAGTTCGGCACATCAAAACGCCCTCTGCTGCTGAATGAACATATGTCCCAATGGGCCGAGCTTCACAGGATGTCCGGCGCTGCCATGAAGAACGTCATACTTTAGCCGTGGCCGACTGAGCCGATTCCGAATAGCTATTTCGGCTTGGTGCGGCGGCTTGCTGATGCGGTGCCACATATCGACGCCGTGAAGCGGTTGGCGTGCATTAAAGGTGCATGGATGGCCTTTGCGCGAGTCAAGACATACTGGGGAAGATGAAGGTCGTCGATGTTGCAGCACAGGGTCCACCCGAGGGCAAGGACCATCACGCACCAGAGCATTACTTTGAGGACATCTTAGAGGCTGCCCGCTTGATAGAGGGTCAATGTTCGAAAGGCATAATATTCGAGTGAACTCTTTACGAATTGTAAAAGAAAATTGTTATAGTCAGTCTATATTTTGATTTTGCCTAAAGGCTTTTGTTCCTCCTGTGCGGCCATTTGTATATGAACTGAAAGTTTTCCAGTCGTCGGCTTTAGCCCCCTCATAGGAAGTACAGGGGTGTTCAAAAAATCATCTGATCACTCTTGACCCAACGTCTTGGTCCGTGAAGGAGGTGTCAATGCGGCGAACCAGGCAACCAGACTATAGGGCGTTAACACTTTTACTTAGCCATAGGAGTTTTATGGTGGGTCTACGACATAGCCCCTGGTATGTATGCGGCTTATTCATACGATGCGTTTACATATTTGACCGGAAAGAGGTCCTTCGTGTGACATGGAGGGAATCGCGAAAGATTCCTATAACTCATCGAGTGGTTGACTAGCTCTCGCCGCATCATGACAGTCAGTTTTCGGCTTTCTCTACTGAGGTGCTTAACCAGGTGAATCGGAAGCACAATCGCAGTAGTTCTCCCTTTACTACCCTAGCCGATAGAGTGGAACGTAGAATTACAAGCACAGGAGCCGGGCAACCCAACTATTGACCCAAGACATGAGTCGGAGCTAATGCATATAAGGCCAAACTCGCGACTCCGAAGTACGCTATAGAGCTGTTCGGACTTTGTCGGCAACTCATTTGTTCCCATACCGAGCCCCTGGCAAGTTATGCCGAGGTGTACGTTTGAGACAACCATAGGGGAAAAACTCGGTCCTTTTAGAAAAGAATGGATTATTTTTACTGGGATCTGAGTGATGTGCCAATCATGTATATAGATAACAAAGCCGCAACCCCGGCTATTTGATATGCCATGGGTCGAAGGTGGAGGAGAAAGGCACTTTACAGGCTCGAAATAGAGAGTGCGGTCTACAAAAAGTTATTTTGGACCTACTGTCGCACGTCTGCGCTGCCTGTCCCCGATGAAGGGACTCCTTGACGGAAATAGCCCTTGGGTGAGTGTACGAACCTGAACTCAGATAGAGTCCGAGGCCAGCCATTGCGCCACATGTGGAGGGAAACAAGAAAAAAGGAAGAAGGAAAAAAAGGTTAGAAAAAAGAGAAGGTTATGGGAGTACTTTCAGGTCCGTCCGTATTGTGCTTTCGCCGGTGCCCAGGGTATTTTAAGTGTGTAGTTATGTATGCACAGTACAGATTGTCCGGGTATATGCGGCGGACGGCGGAAGCCAAATTGCTAGTCCTGTATGGGATTCGAATGTTCATGTTGAATGAAGACTGGTGGCTTAATGGCCGACGAGGTATGCGGTGTAATTCCCCCGTTGTGTAGTTCGGCTGAGATAGCCGTAGTGTGATCCTCTACACGGAGAGAGCGCTCCATGCGTTCTCCTGTAGGGGACTGTGTTATGTGTACCATGTTCACTGTCTTTACTTCATGGGGAAACTGTTTCTAACCCCCGGTGTTTGGTTGGCGAGTTTCGTCGTCGTCGTCGGCAGGCGGCTTCTTCCCCTTGTATTCAGCATTTAACTTGCCGGCCTGTTTGAAGACCTAATATCTCCTGTTGGTGTGGTTAGCTGGTTTATTGGGGTGGCCATGAATCTGGCAGGGCCTATCCAATATATTATCCAAATTGGATAGTCTGTCTCTGCTTGCCTTGAATGGCTTCTTCCGTTGACCGGGTTTGGGTCCGCTGAATCCGGCGTTGACCGTTGTGTCATGCGCTCCCCCATTACTATTGCCACGTTTGTGCTTATTGCGTCGTGGTTTCCCATTGCCGTCTCAAACTTTGGAAGTGCCCAGGTCATTGGCATTGTTTCTTCTACGAGCGAGCCAGTTGTCTTCTCCCACGCAAAAGCGGGTCATCAGAGTGGTAAGGGCTGGCATGGATTTTGGTTTTTCCTGACCGAGGTGGCGGGTGAGCCACTCATCCCGAACACTGTGTTTAAGGGCCGCTAGGGCTTCCGCATCCGGATAGTCTATGATTTGGTTCTTTTTAACTAAGAACCTACTCTAGAGCTTCCTGGCTGACTCTCCGGGCTGCTGGGCGATGTGACTTAAGTCATCGGCATCTGGTGGCCGGATGTATGTACCTTGGAAGTTATCGCGGAAGGCGTCTTCCAGATCTTCCCAGCTGCCGATAGAGTTTTCAGGTAGACTGTTTAACCAGTACCTTGCTGGTCCTTTGAGTTTTAGTGGGAGGTGTTTGATGGAATGAAGGTTGTCTCCTCGAGCCATATGAATATGGAGAAGAAAATCCTCGATCCATACCGCGGGATCAGTTGTTCCATCATATGATTCGATATTCACGGGTTTAAACCCTGCTGGGAATTCATGCTCCATTACTTCGTCAGTGAAGCAGAGTGGGTGTGTGTCGCCTCTATATTGGGCCACGTCGCGACGTAGCTTAGATGGAGTCCGTCTGCGGTTTTCGGTCCGGGCGTGACTAGACTTTTCCCGTCCGAATAGGTAGCCGATGTTACGTGTCGAGGCACGTCCTCGCGATCCATAGATCGATCTGGTATGTCCTCCTCTACTGTCCAGGTCCTGCCGAGGGTCGTATGTATGACCCCGAGCTGTTTTATCTCTTATTTTTCTTTGGGGTGAGGTGGGCTGCTATTCGGCTTGAGTTGCCACTTTATCCCGACTGCATGGTGGTCGGTTAGCCGCATTGTCCCGACCGCGTGGTACAGGCTCTGATGCTTCCTTATCGAACTGAGGTAGCAATCTGCGCTGCGGGTAACCCTTGGTTGTGCGCCTGGGGCCGTATTCTTCAGGCACTAAGATATATGTCCATCTGTCATTGAGCAGGTCTTGGTCAGCTTAGAGTTGCTGCTATTTCTTTTTCAGGCTCCTTGCAGTGGCTAATAGCCGGCGTTTAAAGCGCTCCTGCTCGAGAGGTTCCTCAGGCACGATGAAATCCTCGTCGCCGAGTCTCTCCTCATCCTCGGAGAGCCGAAGATAGTTATTGTCCTCCGAGTCTTCGTGTATGGCCTGTTCATGCGGGCTATCGTGCCCGTCTTCCAGTTCATCCTGTTCAGATGTTGCCCCAACAGGGGCTTCATTGTCTTCAACATCGTCCGGGGTGTTGTTTTCTCCGGTGCCGGTATTATTGTCTTTTGCACGACGTGACTTAGAGGGGCGCCGCTGACGCCGGCATCTACGCTGTGTCTCAGGAGGTTCATCCTCAAATGGATATTATTTGTCATCGTTGTTAGTTTCTTTATGTGTATCCACCGTGTATACGTCGTATGAAGAAGTGACCGTCCCGCGTCCAGTGAGTGGCGGGTTTCGGCCCTGCTCTTCTTCGGCATCGTCGTCTATACTGTCGAAGTCTTCGGAGCCGTAATCGAGCATGTCGGTTAAGTCCTCGACAGTGGCTATGGAGTGGGTGGCGGGTGGGAAGCAAGATTCTTCATCATCAGCCCCTAGTTCGAACCGAACATAGTTCGACTATGAGTCCCCCGCCGAGGACAGGTTTTTCAATGAGTTTAGCATGTCGCCCAAAGGCAAGTGCTGGAAGATGTCTGCGATGCTGAATTTGGAGATCGATAAACGATCAAGTTCGGCGTCCGTGGGCTCACATGGTTCGGAACTTACGGCCGGAGACGAGTCCGGAGTTCCGGTGGCACAGGTATCGTGTGAGATCAAGTCTATGTGTGGCTCCAACGTCGGGGAATCTGTGGCCTCCATGGCGGGGTTGAGCTTCCCGTCCTTGGATGGCGCAGTCTGCTCCGGATCTAAGGCCGGAGCGGTTACGGGGGTTGTCTCCTGGATGCAGTCCGATGACAGATTTAGGCCATGTCTCTCGGAATGACCAGGAGTGGTAGCCGCGGTCTCGAATCCGGCGAATATCAAGTCTCCACGGATGTCCGCAGCGTAGTTCAAGCTCCCAAATCTGACCTGATGGCCAGGGGCGTAGCTTTCGATCTGCTCTAGATGGCCAAACGAATTGGCCCGCAGTGTGAAGCCGCCGGACGCAAAGATTTGTCCGGGGAGGAAAGTTTCTCCTTGGACAGCGTCGTTATTAACGATTGAAGGGGCCATCAAACCTTTTGGCGACAGCACAGTGGAACTCTCAATGAAAGCACCAATGTCGGTGTCAAAACCGGCGGATCTCGGGTAGGGGGTCCCGAACTGTGAGTCTAACGTCGATGGTAACAGGAGACAGGGGACAGAATGTTTTACCCAGGTTCGGGCCGTCTCTATGGAGGTAATACCCTACGTCCTGCTTGATTGATCTTGATGAATATGAGTATTACAAGAGTTGATCGATACGTCTATTTTGCATCATGCTTCTATACCGATATTTATTGCATTATGGGCTGTTATTACGCATTATGTCACAATACTTATGCCTATTCTCTCTTATTTTACAAGTTTTACATAAAGAGGGAGAATGCCGGCAGCTAGGATTCTGGACTGGAAAAGGAGCAAATATTAGAGACCTGTGCTGCACAGCTCCAAAAGTCCTGAAACTTCACGGAAGTTATTTTCAGAATATATAACAAATACCGAGCGCAAGAAGTACCAGAGGGGGGCCACCCACCAGCCACAAGAGTGGGGGCGCGCCCCCTGCCTCGTGGGCCCCCTGGTGGCCCTCCGATGCCCATCTTCTGCTATATGGAGTCTTTCGTCGAGGATAAAATCATAAGGAAGCTTTCGGGACGAGACTCCGCTGCCACTTGGCGGAACCAATCTAGGGCTCTGGCGGAGCTGTTCTGCCGGGGAAACTTCTCTCCGGGAGGGGGAAATCATCACCATCGTCATCACCAATGATCCTCTCATCGGGAGGGGGTCAATCTCCATCAACATCTTCACCAGCACCATCTCATCTCGAACCCTAGTTCATCTCTTGTATCCAATCTTTGTATCCAAACCTCAGATTAGTACCTGTGGGTTGCTAGTAGTGTTGATTACTCCTTGTAGTTGAAGCTAGTTGGTTTACTTGGTGGAAGATCATATGTTCAGATCCATTATGCATATTAATACCCCTCTGATTATGAACATGAATATGCTTTGTGAGTAGTTACGTTTGTTCCTGAGGACATGGGAGAAGTCTTGCTATTAGTAGTCATGTGAATTTGGTATTCGTTCGATATTTTGATGAGATGTATGTTGTCATCCCTCTAGTGGTGTCATGTGAACGTCAACTACATAACACTTCACCATTGTTTAGGCCTAGAGGGAGGCATTGGGAAGTAATAAGTAGATGATGGGTTGCTAGAGTGACAGAAGCTTAAACCCTAGTTTATGTGTTGCTTCGTAAGGGGCTGATTTGGATCCATACGTTTCATGCTCTGGTTAGGTTTACCTTAATGATTCTGTTGTAGTTGCGGATTCTTGCAATGGGGGTTAATCATAAGTGGGATGCTTGTCCAAGTAAGGACAGCACCCAAGCACCGGTCCACCCACATATCAAATTATCAAAGTACTGAACGCGAATCATATGAACATGGTGAAAACTAGATTGACGATAATTCCCATGTGTCATCGGGAGCGCTTTACTTCATATAAGAGTTTTTCCAGGCTTGTCCTTGATGACTGACAAGTATAGAGGATCTATCTAGTCCTTTCGATAATTAAGAGTGTCGAACCCAATGAGGAGCAGAAGGAAATGATAAGCGGCTTCCAGCAAGGTATTCTCTGCAAGTACTGAAACAAGTGGTAACAGATACTTTTGTGATAGGATAATTTGTAATGAGCAACAAGTAACAAAAGTAAATAAAGTGCAGCAAGGTGGCCCAATAATTTTTGTAGAAAAGGACAAGCCTGGACAAACTCTTATATAGGGAAAACCGCTCCCGAGGACACATGGGAATATCATCAAGCTAGTTTTCATCACGCTCATAGGATTCGCGTTCGGTACTTTGATAATTTGGTATGTGGGTGGACCGGTGCTTGGGTACTGTCCTTACTTGGACAAGCATCCCACTTATGATTAACCTCTATTGCAAGCATCCGCAACTACAAAAAAAGTATTAAGGTAAACCTAACCATAGCATGAAACATATGGATCCAAATCAGCCCCTTACGAAGCAACGCATAAACTAGGGTTTAAGCTTCGGTCACTCTAGCAACCCATCATCTACTTATTACTTCCCAATGCCTGCCTCTAGGCCCAAAGAATGGTGAAGTGTCATGTAGTCGACGTTCACATAACACCACTAGAGGAGAGACAACATACATCTCATCAAAATATCAAACGAATACCAAATTCACATGACTACTAATAGCAAGACTTCTCCCATGTCCTCAGGAACAAACGTAACTACTCACAAACATAAACATGTTCATAATCAGAGGGGTATTGATATGCATATAGGATTTGAACATATGATCTTCCACCAAATAAACCAACTAGCATCAACTACAGGGAGTAATTAACACTACTAGCAACCTACTAGCACTAATCTCGGACTTGGAGACAAGAATTGGATACAAGAGATGAACTAGGGTTTTGAGAGGAGATGGTGCTGATGAAGATGTTGATGGAGATTGCCCTCTCCCGATGAGAGGAGTGTTGGTGATGACGATGGCGATGATTTCCCCCTCCGGGAGAGAAGTTTCCCCGGCAAAACAGCTCCGCCAGAGCCCTAGATTGGTTCCGCCAAGGTTCCGCCTCGTGGCAGCGGAGTTTCGTCCGAGAAGATGGCTTCTTATTTTTTCCCGTCGAAAGACTTTATATAGCAGAAGATGGCCATCGGAGGGCCACCAGGGGGCCCACGAGGTAGGGGGCGCGCCCAGGGGGTAGGGGGCGCGCCCCACCCTCGTGGGCAGGGTGTGGCCCCCTGGTGAATCTCTTCCGCTGAGTATTTTTTTATATATTCTGAAAGCGTCTTCCGTGAAGTTTCAGGACTTTTGGAGCTGTGCAGAATAGGTCTCTTATATTTGCTCCTTTTCCAGCCCAGAATCCCTGCTGCCGGCATTCTCCCTCTTCATACAAACCTTGTAAAATAAGAGAGAATAGTCATAATATTGTGACATAATGTGTAATAACAGCCCATAATGCAATAAATATCGATATAAAAGCATGATGCAAAATGGACATATCAACTCACCCAAGCTTAGACCTCGCTTGTCCTCAAGCGAAAAGCCGAAACCGAAAAATATGTCCACATGTTTAGAGATAGAGGTGTCGATAAAAATAAAATACGGACATGAGGGCATCATGATCATTCTTAGAATGGCAACTTATATAATTCTTCTCATATGATTTCTTATGCTAGAGTAATAATTCAATCACAATTTCAAGTATGAATCGTAAACTTCATTGAAAACTAACAAACTATAATCTCAGTCATTGGAGCAATTGCAATTTATCATAACATAGGAAAGAGTCAATATATAAGAGCTTTTCAGCAAGTCCACATACTCAACTATCATATAGTCTTTCACAATTGCTGACACTCACGCAATACTTATGGGTATGGAGTTTTAATCGGACACAGAGAAAGATAGGGGCTTATAGTTTTGCCTCCCAACGTTTTACCTCAAGGGTAATTTCAACAATAATAGTTCATGAAAACTCACATCCAATTAGCCATATATACCAGGATCTTTCCAACATACTGTGCTTGCCAAAGGATAAAATGTAAAAAGGAAGGGTGAAGATCACCATGACTCTTATGCAATGTAGGAGATAAAAGTAAAAGATAAGCCCTTCGCAGAGGGAAGCAGAGGTTGTCATGTGCTTTTATAGTTGGATGCGCAAAATCTTAATGCGAAAGAACATCACTTTATATTGCCACTTGTGATATGGACCTTTATTATGCAGTCTGTCGCTTTTATTTCTTCCATATCACACGATCGTATAAAGCTTATTTCTCCCACACTAATAAGTCATACATATTTAGAGAGCAATTTTCATTGCTTGCACCGATGACAACTTACCTGGAGGATCTTACTCAATCCATAGGCAGGTATGGTGGACTCTCGTGGCAAGACTGGTTTAAGGGTATTTGGAAGCACAAGTAGTATCTCTACTTGGTGCGATGAATTTGGCTAGCATGAGGGGGAAAGGCAAGCTCAATCATGTTGGATAATCCATGACAATATAATTTATCTCAGATGTAAGAAAACATAACCCATTACATTGTCTTCCTTGTCCAACGTCAACTCTTTAGCATGTCATATTTTAATGAGTGCTCACAATCATAAAAGATGTCCAAGATAGTATATTTATATGGGAAGACCTCTCTTTCTTTATTACTTCCTATTAATTGCAACGATGACCAAAACTATGTTTGTCAACCCTCAAGAACTTTTATTCATCATACCTTTTTCTATGTGAGCTCATTACTCTCCATAAGACTCACATGATCTCTTTGTTTCTTTTTATTTCTTTCTCTTTTCTTTTATTCCCTTTGGATCATGGCAAAATAATCAAGCCCTTGACTCAACACTAATATTTATTATATAGCTTACGGACTCGATTACATAGAAGGATTATAAAGTAAAACTCACAACTAGATCATACTAAGAACTTTTATTCTACTAGATCAAGATATTACCAAAAGGATCGAACTAAGGAAAACGGTAAAGATAAAAGTGATGGTGATACGATACCGGGGCACTCCCCCAAGCTTGGCATTTGCCAAGGGGAGTGCCCATACCCATGTGATTATGTCTCCTTTGTTGGTGAAGAAGGTGGAGTTGTTGATGATGGATAGTCACACATCGAGCGTAGGAGGTCTTCTAACTTGCGGATAATGCCCTTGAGTGCGATGATATGCTCCTTCAACAAAATATTTTCACGTGTGAGATACTTATTTTGTATACGAGCTAACTCAATCATCTTGAAAGCTTCGATTTCTATTGGGGTAAGAAGATTGTGATCAAGTTGAAGGGTGTCTTCTGTTGCCGGAATTTGGTCCTCCATGGCTTTCTTGATCCCTTCATCCTTCTTGATTTCCATGGGTTCTTCTCTCTTCAGCTCTATCTTCATTATCCAAGCATCGTTTCCCTCATGGTTGCAGGAGGAGGGAGACGACATAGTGCCTGGCCTTGACAACCCTGACAGAAAACAGCTCAAAACAAAGACAGGAAACTTTTGCGTGATACGGGAGTCAAAACCTCCGGGAGATTATATATTGAATTTTTACCTACCAAAATACATGTCGTGTACGAAAATGGAGTCCGGAGAGCACACGAGGTGCCCACGAGGTAGGGGGCGCGCCCTCCACCCTCGTGGAGTCCTCGTGTCCTTCCTGGACTGCTTCTTATTTTTGCTATTTTTCTAAGTATTCCAAAACAGAGAAATATTGCCTTAAAAACTGTTTTGGAGTCGGTTTACTTACCGTACCAAATACCTATTCCTTTTCAGAGTCTGAAACGTTCTGGAAAGTGTCCCTTATGTATTCCTCTGGGGTTCGGTTTCAATAACATTGGTTTCAACATTTATGGGATTACCTGAGATATAATGTTTGATTCTTTGACCATTCACCACCTTCGGATTTGTGCCTTCGAAGTCGTTGATTTTTATGGCACCGGAATGATAGACCTCCTCGATAACATAAGGACCTTCCCATTTAGAGAGAAGTTTTCCTGCAAAAAATCTTAAACGAGAGTTGTATAGCAATGCATAATCACCTACATTAAACTCATGCTTTTGTATCCTTTTATCATGCCATCTTTTAAGTTTTTCTTTAAACAAGTTGGCATTTTCATAGGCTTGGGTTCTCCATTCATCGAGTGAGCTAATATCAAATAACCTCTTCTCACTAGCAAGTTTAAAATCATAATTGAGCTCTTTAATAGCCCAATATGCCCTGTGTTCTAGTTCGAGAGGTAAGTGACATGCTTTTCCATAAACCATTTTATACGAAGACATACCCATAGGATTTTTATATGCAGTTCTATAGGCCCATAATGCATCATCAAGTTTCTTGGACCAATTATTTCTAGATCTATTAACAGTCTTTTGCAAAATTAATTTGAGCTCTCTATTACTCAATTCTACTTGACCACTAGACTGAGGGTGATAAGGGGATGCAATTCCATGATTAACATCATACTTACCAAGCATTTTACGGAAAGCACCATGAATAAAATGTGAACCACCATCGGTCATTAAATATCTAGGGACTCCAAATCTTGGAAAAATAACTTTGTTAAGCATTTTAATAGAAGTGTTATGATCAGCACTACTAGTTGGAATAGCTTCTACCCACTTAGTAATGTAATCAACAACAACTAACATATGTGTATATCCATTAGAGGAAGGAAAAGGTCCCATATAGTCAAAGCCCCAAACATCAAATGGGTAAATATCAAGTGAATAGTTCATAGGAATTTCTTGACGTCTACTAATATTACCAATTCTTTGACATTCATCACCTGATAAGACAAACTTACGGGCATCCTTGAAGAGAGTTGGCCAATAAAAACCAGATTGCAATACCTTATGTGCAGTTCTATCTCCAGCATGGTGTCCTCCATAAGCTTCGGAGTGACACTTGCGTAGGATCTGTCCCTGTTCATGCTTAGGTACACAACGTCTAATAACACCATCTACTCCTTCTTTATAAAGATGTTGGTCATCCCAAAAGTAATGCCTCAAATCATAGAAGAACTTTTTCTTTTGCTGGTATGTGAAACTAGGTGGTATAAAGTTAGCAACAATGTAATTAGTATAATCAGCATACCATGGAGCAGTATGAGAAGCATTTATGACATTTAATTGCTCATCAGGAAAGCTATTGTCAATAGGTAGTGGGTCATCAAGAACATTCTCTAACCTAGACAAGTTGTCTGCAACGGGGTTCTCAGCTCCCTTTCTATCAATAATATGCAAATCAAATTCTTGTAGCAAGAGAACCCATCTAATAAGTCTAGGTTTAGCATCTTTCTTTTCCATAAGATATTTAATAGCAGCATGATCAGTGTGACTAGTTACTTTAGAATCAACAATATAAGGTCTGAACTTATCACAAGCAAATACAACTGCTAAGAATTCTTTTTTAGTAGTAGCATAATTTCTTTGAGCATTGTCTAGGGTTTTACTAGCATATTGAATAACATTTAATTTCTTATCAAATCTTTGTCCTAGAATAGCACCTACAGCATAATCACTAGCATCACACACAATTTCAAAGGGTAAATTCCAATCAGGTGGCTGAACAATAGGTGCAGAGATCAATGCTTTCTTAAGTATTTCAAATGCTTCTACACAATCATCATAAAAAACAAATGGTATATCTTTTTGTAATAAATTAGTCAAAGGCCGAGAATTTTTTGAGAATTCCTTAATGAACCTCCTATAAAATCCAGCATGACCAAGGAAACTTCTTATACCTTTGATGTCCTTGGGACATGGCATCTTCTCAATAGCATCAACCTTGGCTTTATCAACCTCAATACCTCTTTCAGAAACTTTGTGCCCCAAGACAATACCTTCATTAACCATAAAGTGGCACTTTTCCCAATTCAAGACAAGATTAGTTTCTTCACATCTCTGCAAAACTCGATCAAGGTTGCTCAAGCAATCATCAAAAGAATATCCATAGACGGAGAAATCGTCCATGAAAACCTCACAAATCTTTTCACAAAAGTCAAAGAATATAGCCATCATGCATCTTTGAAAGGTAGCAGGTGCATTACATAGACCAAAAGGCATACGTCTATAAGCAAAAGTACCAAAAGGGCAAGTGAAAGTAGTCTTTGATTGATCTTTGGCTGACAGAGGTATTTGAGAGAAACTAGAATAACCATCTAGAAAGCAAAAATGTGTATGTTTGGATAATCTTTCTAGCATTTGATCGATAAAAGGTAAGGGGTAATGATCCTTTTTAGTGGCCTTATTTAATTTGCGGAAATCAATTACCATCCTATAACCTGTAATAATTCTTTGAGGAATCAGTTCATCTTTATCATTAGGAACGACAGTAATACCTCCCTTCTTAGGGACACAATGGATAGGACTTACCCACTGACTATCAGCAATGGGATAGATTATACCTGCCTCAATGAGTTTTGGTATTTCGTTTCTTATCACTTCTTTCATTTTGGATTCAGCCGTCGTTGATGATCACGAACTGGTTTAGCATCTTCTTACTAATTAATTTTATGTTGACATAGAGTGGGACTAATGCCCTTAAGAACATCAAGAGTATACCCAATAGCAGCACGGTGCTTCTTCAGAGTTTTCAATAATCTCTCTTCCTCATGCTCTGAAAGGTTAGCACTAATAATAACAGGATATATCTTCTTTTCATCAAGATAAGCATATTTAAGAGTATCAGGCAATGGTTTAAGCTCGAACACGGGATCACCCTTGGGTGGAGGGGATCCCCTAGGATTTCAAAAGGAAAATTGTGTTTCAGAATAGCTTCCTGTTTAAATAATACTTCATCTATTTCCCTCCTTTCATTCATAAACATATCATTTTCATTATCTAGCAAATATTGTTCTGAAGGATCACTAGGAGGTACGGCAATAGAAGCAAGACCAATAATTTCATCCTTACTAGATAATTCTTCTTCACGGTGTTGTCTACTAAATTTAGAGAAATTAAATTCGTGAGTCATATCATCTAAACCAATAGTAACAACATCCCTTTTGCAATCTATGGTAGCATTAACAGTGTTCAAGAAGGGTCTACCAAATATAATGGGACAAAAGCTATCTTGTGGGGAACCAAGAACAAGAAAATCAGCAGGATATTTAGTTTTCCCACAAAAGACTTCAACATCTCTAACAATTCCCATTGAAATAATATCTCTATTGGAAAGTTTAATTGTGACATCAATATCCTCTAACTCAACAGGTGCAATATCATGCATGATTTCTCTATATGGGCTAATAGGTATTGCACTAGCACTGGCACCCATATCACATAAGCCATGATAACAATGATCTCCTATTTTAACAGAAATAACAGGCATGCCTGACACAGGTCTAGGTTTATCTTTAGCAGAAGGTTTAGCAATTCTAGCAGTTTCATCACAGAAATAAATAACATGCCCATCAATATTATCAGACAAGAGATCTTTAACAATAGCAATATCAGGTTCAACTTTAATTTGTTCATGAGGTGTATAAGTTTTAATATTGCTTTTACGAACCACAGTTGAAGCTTTAGCATGATCCTTTATCCTAACAGGAAAAGGTGGTTTCTCAACATAAGAAGTAGGAACAATAGGATCATTATAAGTGACAATCTTTTCTTCAAATTTAATAGGTGCAGCTACTTTTACTTCTATGGAAGGATTATATTTAAACCACTTCTCCTTGGGGAGATCAACATAAGTAGCAAAAGATTCACAAAAAGAAGATACTATCTCAGAGTCAAGTCCATATTTAGTGCTAAATTTATGGAAAACATCGGTATCCATAAAAGATTTAACACAGTCAAACCTAGGTGTCATACCTGACTCCTTACCTTTGTCGAGGTCCCAATCTTCAGAGTTGCGTTTAATTCTTTCCAATAAATCCCATTTGAATTCAATAGTCTTCATCATAAAAGAGCCGGCACAAGAAGTATCAAGAATGGTGCGATTGCTATCAGAAAGCCGAGCATAAATTTTTTGAATAATCATTTCTCTTGGGAGATCATGATTGGGGCATGAATATAACATTGATTTAAGCCTCCCCAAGCTTGAGCGATGCTTTCTCCTTCGCGAGGCCAAAAATTATACATATAATTGCGATCACGATGAACAAGATGCATAGGATAAAACTTCTGATGAAATTCCAATTTCAATCGTTTGTAGTTCCATGACCCCATATCATCACATAGCCTATACCATGTCAATGCATCTCCCTTCAAAGATAAAGGGAAGACCTTCTTCTTAACAACATCTCCGGGTACACCTGCAAGCTTAAATAATCCACAAACTTCATCCACATATATTAGATGCTCATCAGGATGTTTTGTTCCATCTCCTAAAAAGGGATTAGCTAGCAGTTTTTCTATCATACCCGAAGGAATTTCAAATCAGACATTTTCATTTTCAGTAGGTTCAGTAGGTTGAGGAAAACTCTTTGCTCTACTGGCCGGGGTGAAGATACCCCGAACAAGCCCCTCAGAGGATTACTTTCCATAGTAACAAGTGACAGTAAATTTCAGCACACTATATAAATTTTTCCTTACCAAATTCCACCTACAAAAGGCGCTTCACTCCCCGGCAATGGTGCCAGAAAAGAGTCTTGATGACCCACAAGTATAGGGGATCTATCGTAGTCCTTTAGATAAGTAAGAGTGCCTAACCCAACGAGGAGCATGTAACACCCTCGATGCGACTATATCTCCCACGTGTCGAGGCACGACTTAGAGGCATAATCGCATTGAAGGCATATGTCGCAAGTTAGGCAATCTTCACAACATCCCATGTAATATGATAATAAAAGGGGAGATAACATAGTTGGCTTACACTCGCCACGTCAATCAAGTACATAAATAACATTACATCATCCAAACACTCATGGCCCGACTACGACGCCAAAATAAAAGAAGAACCCCAAATGCGACACGGTCCCCGATCGACCCCAATTGGGCTCCACTACTAATCAACTAGAACAAAACAACACAAAGGACAAGATCTTCATCGAGCTCCTCTGTGAGCTTGGTTGCGTCATCTGCACGGTTCAACGGCACCTGCAAGCTGGTTTGGAAGTATCTGTGAGTCACGGGGACTCAGCAATCTCGCGCCCTCGCGATCAAGACTATTTAAGCTTATGAGTAAGGTAAAAGGTATGAGGTGGAGCTGCAGCAAGCGACTAGCATATATGGTGGCTAACATACGCAAATGAGAGCGAGACGAGAAGGCAAAGCACGGTCGATAAAAGTATGATCAAGAAGTGATCCTAGAACAACCTATGTCAAGCATAACTCCAACACCGTGTTCACTTCCCGGACTCCGCCGAAAAGAGACCATCACGGTTACACACGCAGTTGATTCATTTTAATCAAGTTAAGGTTCAAGTTATCTACAACCGGACGTTAACAAATTCCCATCTGCCCATAACCGCGGGCACAGCTTTCGAAAGTTTAGATCCCTACAGGGGTGTCCCAACTTAGCCCATGACAAGCTCTCACGGTCAACAAAGGAATAGACCTCCTCCCGAAACATTCCGATCAGGCTCGGTATCCTGGTTCTACAAGACATCCTCGACAATGGTAAAACAAGTCCAGCAAGACCACCCGCTGTGCCGACAAATCCCGATAGGAGCTGCACATATCTCGTTCTCAGGGCACACCGGATAAGCTAAGCGTACAGGAGCCGACGTAACCCAAGTTGCC
The DNA here is from genome assembly GCF_003073215.2 of Triticum urartu. Taxonomy (NCBI): domain Eukaryota; kingdom Viridiplantae; phylum Streptophyta; class Magnoliopsida; order Poales; family Poaceae; genus Triticum; species Triticum urartu. The sequence goes on along the minus strand of NC_053024.1, from coordinate 112,870,897 downwards.
AAGGGATGGCCCTGCACGGTGCTCTGGGTTGGACCAACACTCAGAGGAGCACTGGCCCGGGGAGGGGGGGTTAAAATAAGATGACCCTTGGGCTGGCCTAATCCAAGGGAAAAAGAGGCTAGGTGGCAAATGGTAAAACCAAGGTTGGGCCTTGCTGGAGGAGTTTTATTCAAAGCGAACTGTCAAGGGGTTCCCATTATAACCCAACTGCGTAAGGAACGCAAAATCCGGGAACATAACACCGATATGACGGAAACTAGGGCGGCAAGAGTGGAACAAAACACTAGGCATAAGGCCGAGCCTTCCACCCTTTACCAAGTATATAGGTGCATTAATTAAATAAAATATATTGTGATATCCCAACAAGTAAACATGTTCCAACAAGGAACAACATCTCCATGTTCCAACAAGGAACAAACTTCAATCTTCACCTGCAACTAACAACGCTATAAGAGGGGCTGAGCAAAGCGGTAACATAGCCAAACAACGGTTTGCTAGGATAAGGTGGGTTTGAGGCTTGGTTCAACAATATGGGAGGCAAGATAAGCAAGTGGTAGGTATCGCAGCATAGGCATAGCAAAAGAGCGAGCAACTAAGCAAGCAAAGATAGAAGTGATTTCGAGGGTATGATCATCTTGCCTGAGATCCCGCAAGGAAGAAGAACGAGTCCATGAAGAAGACAAACGGACATAGTCGAACGAATCCTCACAACACGACGTTATCGGAACCAACCCGAAGAAGCAACACCGGAAAGAAGCAAACAATCATGGTGAACAAACATCACATAAGCATGGCACGATGTGCAAACAAGTATGATGCATGTCCGGTTTAATGATAAATGGCATGGCAAAATGCACAAGCAATACTACAAATTAAGTGGAGCTCATATTGACGAAACACCACGTGACTTATTAAGTTCGATCTTGTTTATGTACCCAACAATATTAAATGTTGTTAAACATGGCAAGAGGGTGAAGCAAAGAAAACTACCCATCTAGTCAAGTTTAAATGAGGCCGGAAGCAACGAACAACATTTCCGGAAACTCCTCATGAGCATACTTTGGTTATGGTACTGTTCTGCCCTAAATCAAATTTTATAGTTGTTAAACATGCAAAGTTATGCCACCATGTTAAACTAGGCAAAATTCCACCCCATTTACATATAAAGATTATTAAAATCCGAGTTACGGTTATTTAGTTATGAAATAAAGCATTTTAGCATGTCATAAGAGTAAATCTACACAAACAGCAATTTAATCATTTTAACCATGGAAGAAAATTACAAATTATTAAACTAGATGCAATTCTAAGCATTTTCATATTAAGTTTATTTTAGTATGATGCATCGTTTGTGAGTTACAATATGCATGATCATGAAGGGGTTTTCTGCAAAACTGCAGTCTCAGGAAATTAGCAAAATTCACAGGACCAGGAAAAAAACACAACGGGCCGAATCTGGAACAGAGCATGGGCGCAGGATAGTATGCAGCGCACAGGCCGAGGGAAAATGGTGGCTTCTCACACTGGGCCAACGGGCCGAAGGGGAAGCAGAGCGGTGGGCCGGCGGATCTGGCGAAGAGGAGCTGGGCCTTGGAGACCGAGCAGGGAGCTGGGCCAGGCCAGGGCGTGCGGTGGCCCATGCGGGCGAGAGGGGCGAGCGTCGGCATCGTCCTTCTCTCGTGCGCCTCACGGGCAGAAGAACAAGGCGGCGGCGTGACAAAACTCCGGCGACGGCGGGGTTCGGCGAAGCTGGAGAGGCCGGGAACGGGTCGCAGGGCCCCGGATCCGGTGGATCCCGGCCGGATCTGGCGAAGACGGGGCCAACGACGAGCTCCCTGGGCGGCGGCGGCGGGCACCTGTGAGAGAGAGGGAGAATTAAGAGGGAGAGGCCGAAGGAGGGAGGAGAAGGAAGTAGAGAGGCAGGGCGGCGAGGCTGGCTTTCTGGAGGTCTGCGATGGGCGGCGCTCGTCGCCGGCGAGCGCGGACGACGGGGCAACGCGGCGGAGGAGCTCGGATCGGGATCTCCCTCTCCCGATCTGGAGCTCGGGGAGCAGGGAGCGGCGCGGTGCGGGCCTCAGAGCCCAGATCGGGGCCCGGGAGGGCCTGGAGCGGGCCTGGCGACGCGGGGCGATGTGGGGCGCGGGGAGGCGATGTGGCAGCTTCCCATTGGCTGCGGGCGTCCTGCGTGGTGGCGGCTGGCCACCAGGATGGCACCAAGTGGCAGGGACGAGGTGGCCGGCGGTGGAAATAGAGGAGAGGAGGTGGGAGGCGGCTGGCTAATGATTGGGGGCGCGGATTTCAAGGAGGAGGAAGGAGAAGGCCAAAAATGGCAAGGGGGCTGCTATATATAGCAGGAGGAGCTAGGGTTGGGGGTTTTAGTCTGTTCCAGAGCCGTTCGATCTCGATCGGAGGACCCGGAGTGGAGGGGGGTTAGATAGGTGGGCTAGTGGGCTGTGAAGAGAGGTTGGGCTGAGATGAGAGGAGAGGAGTGCAGCCCGGCAACTGTTTCCGGAGACCGAAAACGTCCGACGTTTGCCCGGCTATAATGCCGCTATAGTTTAACGGTTGGGCTATCAAACGAACTCCAAATGCGATGAAACTTGACAGGCGGTCTATCTACACTATAATAAGACCACACGCCAACTTTCAACCCAATCCGAGAACATTTCCGGCCACTTATAAAATAATATTTCGGACATGCCGCGGGCGCATGCAAGTGTGTCTGGGCTCAGAACGGACAACGGATGGAACGAGGAGACCGGGACGGATGCAAGTTTCGAAAACATGATGATGCAATGCACATGATGACATGACAAGATGCAACACGCAAGCAAAAGACATGGCAACAACAGCGAATAACTGGACGACACCTGGCACATCGGTCTCGGGGCGTTACAGAGCAGAAGGAAATGATAAGCGGCTTCCAGCAAGGTATTCACTACAAGTACTGAAACAAGTGGTAATAGATAGTTTTTTGATATGATAATTTGTAACGAGCAACAAGTAACAAAAGTAAATAAAGTGCAGCAAGGTGGCCCAATCCTTTCTGTAACAAAGGACAAGCCTGGACAAACTCTTATATAGGGAAAAGCGCTCCCGAGGACACATGGGAATATCATCAAGCTAGTTTTCATCACGCTCATATGATTCGCGTTCGGTACTTTGATAATTTGGTATGTGGGTGGACCGGTGCTTGGGTACTGTCCTTACTTGGACAAGCATCCCACTTATGATTAACCTCTATTGCAAGCATCCACAACTACAACAAAAGTATTAAGGTAAACCTAACCATAACTTGAAACATATGGATCCAAATCAGCCCCTTACGAAGCAACGCATAAACTAGGGTTTAAGCTTCTGTCACTCTAGCAACCCATCATCTACTTATTACTTCCCAATGCCTTCCTCTAGGACTAAATAATGGTGAAGTGTCATGTAGTCGACGTTCACATAACACCACTAGAGGACAGACAACATACATCTCATCAAAATATTGAACGAATACCAAATTCACATGACTACTAATAGCAAGACTTCTCCCATGTCCTCAGGAACAAACGTCACTACTCACAAAGCATAAACATGTCCATAATCAGAGGGGTAATAATATGCATATAGGATCTGAACATATAATCTTTCACCAAATAAACCGATGAGAGGAGTGTTGGTGATGACGATGGCGATGATTTCCCCCTCCGAGAGGGAAGTTTCCCCAGCAGAACAGCTCCGCCAGAGCCCTAGATTGGTTCCGCCAAGGTTCCGCCTCGTGGCAGCGGAGTTTCGTCCGAGAAGATGGCTTCTTTTTTACCCATCGAAAGACTTCATATAGAAGAAGATAGCCATCGAAGGGCCACCAGGGAGCCCACGAGGTAGGGGGCGCCCCCCCCCACCCTCGTGGGCAGGGTGTGGCCCCCCTGGTGAATCTCTTCCGCTGAGTATTTTTTTATATATTCTGAAAACGTCTTCCGTGAAGTTTCAGGACTTTTGGAGCTGTGCAGAATAGGTCTCTAATATTTGCTCCTTTTCGAGCCCAGAATCCCAGCTGTCGGCATTCTCCCTCTTCATATAAACCTTGTAAAATAAGAGAGAATAGGCATAATTATTGTGACATAATGTGTAATAACAGCCCATAATGCAATAAATATCAATATAAAAGCATGATGCAAAATGGATGTATCAGTCCTTTGCTACAAAAAGGATTGGGCCATCTTGCTGCACCTTATTTACTTTTATTACTTGCTACTCGTTACAAATTACATTATCACAAAACTATCTGTTACCGATAATTTCAGTGATTGCAGAGAATACCTTGCTGAAAACCGCTTATCATTTCCTTCTGCTCCTCGTTGGGTTCGACACTCTTACTTATCGAAAGCACTACGATAGATCCCCTATACTTTTGGGTCATCAAGACTCTTTTCTGGCGCCATTGCCGGGGAGTGAAGCGCCTTTGGTAGGTGGTATTTGGTAAGGAAAAATTTATATAGTGTGCTGAAATTTACTGTCACTTGTTACTATGGAAAGTAATCCTTTGAGGGGCTTGCTCGGGGTATCTTCACCCCGACTGGTAGAGAAAATTGTTGCTCCTCAATCTACTGAAAATGAAAATGTTTACTTCAAAATTCCTTCGGGTATGATAGAGAAACTGCTAGCTAATCCTTTTGCAGGAGATGGAACATTGCATCCCGACTTACACCTAATCTATGTGGATGAAGTTTGTGGGTTATTTAAGCTTGCAGGTATGCCCGATGATGTTATCAAGAAGAAGGTCTCCCCTTTATCTTTAAAGGGAGATGCATTAACATGGTATAGGCTATGTGATGATATGGGATCATGGGACTATAAGCGATTGAAATTGGAATTTCATCCGAAATTTTATCCTATGCATCTTGTTCATCGTGATCGTAATTATATATATAATTTTTGGCCTCGCGAAGGAGAAAGCATCGCTCAAGCTCGGGGGAGGCTTAAGTCAATGTTATATTCAGGCCCCAATCATGAGCTCTCAAGAGAAATGATTATTCAAAAAATTTATGCTCGGCTTTCTGACGGCAATCGCTCCATGCTCGATACTTCTTGTACTGGTTCCTTTATGATGAAGACTATTGAATTCAAATGGAATTTATTGGAGAGAATTAAACGCAACTCTGAAGATTGGGATCTCGATAAAGGTAAGGAGTCAGGTATAACACCTAAGTTTTATTGTGTTAAATCTTTTATGGATACCGATGTTTTCCGTAAATTTAGCACTAAATATGGACTTGACTCTGAGATAGTAGCTTCTTTCTGTGAATCCTTTGCTACTCATGTTGATCTCCCTAAGGAGAAGTGGTTTAAATATAATCCTCCAATTGAAACAAAAGTAGTTGCACCTATTAAAGTTGAAGAAAAAACTATCGCTTATAATGATCCTATTGTTCCTACTTCTTATGTTGAGAAACCACCTTTCCCTGTTTGAATAAAGGATCATGCTAAAGCTTCAACTGTGGTTCGTAAAAGTAATATTACAACTTATACACCTCCTGAGCAAGTTAAAGTTGAACCTAATATTGCTATTGTTAAAGATCTCTTGGTTGATAATATTGATGGGCATGTTATTTATTTCTGTGATGAGACTGCTAGAATTGATAAACCTGGTACTAAAGATAAACATAGACCTGTGGTAGGCATGCTTGTTATTTCTGTTAAAATAGGAGATCATTGTTATCATGGCTTGTGTGATATGGGTGCTAGTGCTAGTGCAATACCTATTTCCTTATACAAAGAAATTATGCATGATATTGCACCAACTGAGATAGAAGATATGGATGTTACCATTAAGCTTGGTAATAGAGATACTATTTCACCAATTGGGATTGTTAGAGATGCTGAAGTCTTGTGTGGCAAGATTAAATATCCTGTAGATTTTCTTATTCCTGGTTCCCCACAAGATAGCTTTTGTCCCATTATATTTGGTAGACCCTTCTTGAATACTGTTAATGCTAAGATAGACTGCAATGAGGATATTGTTTCTGCTAGTTTAGGGGATATGTCTCATGAGTTTAATTTTGCTAAATTTCGTAGACAACCCCATGATGAAGAATTGCCTAGCAAAGACAAAATTATTGGTCTTGCTTCTATTGACGTGTCTCCTAATGATCCTTCAGAACAATATTTGCTAGACCATGAGAATGATATGTTTATGAATGAAAGAAGGGAAATAGATGAAGTATTCTTTAAACAAGGACCCATTCTGAAACACAATTTGCCTGTTAAAATACTAGGGGACCCTCCTCCACCCAAGGGTGATCCCGTGTTTGAGCTTAAACCATTACCTGATACCCTTAAATATGCTTATCTTGATGAAAAGAAGATATATCCTGTTATTATTAGTGCTAACCTTTCAGAGCATGAAGAAGAAAAATTATTGAAAACTCTGAAGAAGCACCGTGCTGCTATTGGATATACTCTTGATGATCTTAAGGGCATTAGTCCCACTCTATGTCAACACAAAATAAATTTGGAAAAAGATGCCAAACCAGTTATTGATCACCAATGACGGTCGAATCCTAAGATGAAAGAAGTGGTAAGAAAGCTAATATTAAAGCTCCTTGAGGCAGGTATAATTTATCCCGTTGCTGATAGTCAGTTGGTAAGTCCTGTCCATTGTGTCCCTAAGAAGGGAGGTATTACTGTTGTTCCTAATGATAAAGATGAATTGATTTCGCAAAGAATTATTACAGGTTATAGGATTGTAATTGATTTCCGCAAATTAAATAAGGCTACTAAAAAGATCATTACCCCTTACCTTTTATTGATCAAATGTTAGAAATATTATCCAAACATACACATTTTTGCTTTCTAGATGGTTACTCTAGTTTCTCTCAAATACCTGTGTCAGCTGATGATCAAGCAAAGACCACTTTTACTTGCCCTTTTGGTACTTTTGCTTGTAGACCTATGCCTTTTGGTTTATGTAATGCACCTGCTACCTTTCAAAGATGCATGATGGCTATATTCTCTGACTTTGTGAAAAGATTTGTGAGGTTTTCATGGACGATTTCTCCGTTTATGGATCCTCTTTTGATGATTGCTTGAGCAACCTTAATCGAGTTTTGTAGAGATATGAAGAAACTAATCTTGTTCTGAATTGGGAGAAATGCCACTTTATGGTTAATGAAGGTATTGTCTTGGGGCATAAAATTTCTGAAAGACGCATTGAAGTTGATAAAGCTAAAGTTGATGCTATTGAAAAGATGCCATGTCCCAAGGACATTAAAGGTATAAGAAGTTTCCTCGGTCACGCCGGTTTTTATAAGAGGTTCATTAAGGACTTCGCAAAAATTTCTCGGCCTCTGACTAATCTATTACAAAAAGATATTCATTTCGTCTTTGATGATGATTGTGTAGAAGCATTTGAAATGCTTAAGAAAGCATTAATTTCTGCACCTATTATTCAGCCACCTGATTGGAATTTACCCTTTGAAATTATGTGTGATGCTAGTGATTATGCTGTAGGTGCTGTTCTAGGGCAAAGAGTTGATAAGAAATTAAATGGTATTCAATATGCTAGTAAAACTCTAGACAATGCCCAGAGAAATTATGCTACTACTGAAAAAGAATTTTTAGCACTTGTTTTTGCTTGTGATAAGTTCAGACCTTATATTGTTGATTCTAAAGTATCTATTCACACTGATCATGCTGCTATTAAATACCTTATGGAAAAGAAAGATGCTAAACCTAGACTTATTAGATGGGTTCTCCTGCTACTAGAATTTGATTTGCATATTATTGATAGAAAGGGAGCTGAGAACCCCGTTGCAGACAACTTGTCTAGGTTAGAGAATGTTCTTGATGACCCACTACCTATTGATGATAGCTTTTCTGATGAACAATTAAATGTCATAAATGCTTCTCGAACTGCTCCATGGTATGCTGATTATGCTAATTACATTGTCGCTAAGTTTATACCACCTAGTTTCACATACCAGCAAAAGAAAAAGTTCTTCTATGATTTGAGACATTACTTTCACCTAGTTTCACATACCAGCAAAAGAAAAAGTTCTTATATGATTTAAGACATTACTTTTGGGATGGCCCACATCTTTATAAAGAAGGAGTAGATGGTGTTATTAGACGTTGTGTACCTGAGCATGAACAGGGACATATCCTACACAAGTGTCACTCCGAAGCCTATGGAGGACACCATGCTGGAGATAGAACTGCACACAAGGTATTGCAATCCGGTTTTTATTGGCCTACTCTCTTCAAGGATGCCCGTAAGTTTGTCTTGTCTTGTGATGAATGTCAAAGAATTGGTAATATTAGTAGACGTCAAGAAATGCCTATGAATTATTCACTTGTTATTGAACCATTTGATGTTTGGGGCTTTGATTATATGGGACCATTTCCGTCCTCTAATGGGTATACACATATTTTAGTTGTTGTTGATTACGTTACTAAGTGGGTAGAAGCTATTCCAACTAGTAGTGCTGATCATAACACCTCTATTAAGATGCTTAAAGAAGTTATTTTCCCAAGGTTTGGAGCCCCTAGATATTTAATGACTGATGGTGGTTCACACTTTATTCATGGTGCCTTTCGTAAAATGCTTGTTAAGTATGATGTTAATCATAGAATTGCATCTCCATATCACCCGCAGTCTAGTGTCAAGTAGAACTTAGCCATATAGAGCTTAAATTAATTTTGCAAAAGACTGTTAATAGATCTAGAAAGAATTGGTCCAAGAAAATTGATGATGCACTATGGGCTTATAGAACTGCATATAAAAATCCTATGGGTATGTCTCCGTATAGAATGGTTTATGGAATGTTTTCCCGAGGTTTGGAGTCCCTATATATTTAATGACTGATGGTCTTTCACATTTTATTCATGGTGCCTTTCGTAAAATGCTTGCTAAGTATGACATTAATCATATAATTGCATCTCCTTATCACCCACAGTCTAGTGGTGAAGTAGAATTGAGTAACAGAGAGCTCAAATTAATTTTGCAAAAGACTGTTACTAGATCTAGAAAGAATTGGTCCAAGAAACTTGATGATGCATTATGGGCTTATAGAACTGCATATAAAAATCCTATGGGTATGTCTCCGTATAAAATGGTTTATGGAAAAGCATGTCACTTACCTCTCAAACTAGAACATAAGGCATATTGGGCTATTAAAGAGCTCAATTATGATTTCAAACTTGCCGGTGAGAAGAGGTTATTTGACATTAGCTCACTTGATGAATGGAGAACCCAAGCCTATGAAAATGCCAAATTGTTTAAAGAACAAGTTAAAAGATGGCATGATAAAAGGATACAAAAGCGTGAGTTTAATGTAGGTGATTATGTATTGTTATACAACTCTCGTTTAAGATTTTTTGCAGGAAAACTTCACTCTAAATGGGAAGGTCCTTACGTTATCGAGGAGGTCTATCGTTCCGGTGCCATAAAAATCAACAACTTTGAAGGCACAAATCCAAAGGTGGTGAACGGTCAAAGAATCAAACATTATATCTCAGGTAATCCCATAAATGTTGAAACCAATATTATTGAAACTGTAACCCTGGAGGAATACATAAGGGACACTTTCTAGAACGTTTCAGACTCCGAAAAGGAATAGGTATGTGGTACGGTAAGTAAACCGACTCCAAAACAGTTGTAATGGCAATTTTTCTCCATTTTGGAATATTTAGAAAAATAGGAAAATAAGAAGCAGACCGGAAAGGACACGAGGCTTCCACGAGGGTGCAGGGCGCGCCCCTGCCTCGTGGGCACCTCGTGCACTCTCCGGACTCCGTTTTCTTGCACGATACTTATTTTGGTTGGTAAAAATTCATTATATAATCTCCCGAAGGTTTTGACTACTGTATGACGCAAATATCTCCTGTTCTTGTTTCGAGCTGTTTTTTGTCAGGGTTGTCAAGGTCAGGCATCATGTCGTCCCCCTCCTCCAACAATGGTGACAACTATGCTTGGCTAATGAAGATAGAGCTGAAGAGGGAAGAACCTATGGAGATCAACAAGGATGAAGGGATCAAGAAGGCCACGGAGGACCAAGTCCCGGCAGCAGAAGACATCCTTCAACTTGATCACAATCTTCTTACCCCAACTGAGATCGAAGCTTTCAAGATGATTAAGTTAGCTCGGATACAATACAAGTATCTCACACATGAAAATATTTTGTTGAAGGAGCATATCATCACACTCAAGGGCATTATCCGCAAGTTGGAGGACCTCCTACGCTCGATGTGCGACTATCCATCGTCAACAACTCCACCTTCTTCACCAAAAAAGAAGAACTGAGTATCTGGTATGGGCACTCCCCTTGGCATCTGCCAAGCTTGGGGGAGTGCCCCGGTATCGTATCACCATCACTTTTATCTTTACCGTTTTTCTTAGTTTGATCCTTTTGATAATATCTTGATCTATTAGAATAAAGTTTTAGTATGATCTAGTTGTGAGTTTTGCTTTATGATCCTTCTATGTAATTGAGTCCGTGAGCTATATATAATAAAGATTAGTGTTGAGTCAAGGGCTTGATGATTTTGCTATGATCTTGAGGGAATAAAATAAAAGAGAAGAAATAAAAAGAAATAAAGAGATCATATGGATCTTATGGAGAGTAATGAGCTCACATATAAAGAGTATGATGAATAAAAGTTGTTGAGAGTTGACAAACATAATTTTGGTCATCGTTGCAATGAATAGGAAGTAATAAAGAAAGAGAGGTTCACATATAAATATACTATCTTGGACATCTTTTATGATTGTGAGCACTCATTAAAGTATGACATGATAAGAGTTGACGTTGGACAAGGAAGACAACGCAATGGGTTATGTTTTCTTACATTTGAGATAAATTATATTGTCATGGATCGTCCAACATGTTGAGCTTGCCTTTCCCTCTCATGCTAGCCAACTTCTTTGCACCAAGTAGAGATACTACTTGTGCTTCCAAATATACCTAAACCCAGTGTTGCCATGAGAGTCCACCATATCTACCTATGGATTGAGTAAGATCCTTCAAGTAAGTTGTCATCGGTGCAAGCAATAAAAATTGCTCTCTAAATATGTATGACTTATTAGTGTGGGAGAAAATAAGCTTTATACGATCTTGTGATATGGAAGAAATAAAAGCGACGGACTGCATAATAAAGGTCCATATCACAAGTGGCAATATAAAGTGATGTTCTTTCGCATTAAGACTTTGTGCATCCAACTATAAAAGCGCATGACAACCTCTGCTTCCCTCTATGAAGGGCCTATCTTTTACTTTTATCTTCTAACTTACATAAGAGTCATGGTCATCTTCACCTTTCCTTTTTACATTTTATCCTTTGGCAAGCACAATATGTTGGAAAGATCTTGATATATATAGCTAATTGGATGTGAGTCTTCATGAACTATTATTGTTGACATTACCCTTGAGGTAAAACGTTGGGAGGCAAAACTATAAGCCCATATCTTTCTCTGTGCCGATTAAAACTTCATACCCATAAATATTGCGTTAGTGTTAGCAATTGTGAAAGACTAAAAGATGGTTGAGTATGTGGACTTGCTGAAAAGATCTTATATTGACTCTTTCCTATGTTATGATAAATTGCAATTGCCTCAATGACTGAGATTAGACTTTGTTGGTTCTCAATGAAGTTTATGATTCATGCTTAAAATTGTGATTGAATTGTTACTTTAGCATAAGAGATCATATGACAATATATATATATATATATATTGTTGTTCTAAGAATGATCATGATGCCCTCATGTCCGTATTTTATTTTTATCGACACCTCTATCTCCAAACATGTGGACATATTTTTCGATTTCGGCTTTCGCTTGAGGACAAGCGAGGTCTAAGCTTGGGGGAGTTGATACGTCCATTTTGCATCATGCTTTTATATCGATATTTATTGCATTATGGGCTGTTATTACGCATTATGTCACAATACTTATGCCTATTCTCTCTTATTTTACAAGGTTTACATAAAGAGGGAGAATGCCGGCAGCTGGGATTCTAGGCTGGAAAAGGAGAAAATATTAGAGACCTATTCTGCACAGCTCCAAAAGTCCTGAAACTTCACAGAAGTTATTTCCAGAATATATAAAAAATACTGAGAGCAAGAAGTACCAGAGGGGGCCACCCACCAGCCACGAGGGTGGGGGCGCGCCCCCCTGCCTTGTGGGCCCCCTGGTGGCCCTCCGATGCCCATCTTCTGCTATATGTAGTCTTTTTTTGAGGAAAAATCATAAGGAAGCTTTCGGGACGAGACTCCGCCGTCACGAGGCGGAACCTTGGCGGAACCAATCTAGGGCTTCGGCGGAGCTGTTCTGCCGGGGAAACTTCTCTTCGGGAGGAGGAAATCATCACCATCGTCGTCACCAACGATCCTCTCGTTGGGAGGGGGTCAATCTCCATCAACATCTTCACCAGCACCATCTCATCTCAAACCCTAGTTCATCTCTTGTATCCAATCTTTGTATCCAAACCTCAGATTGGTACCTGTGGGTTGCTAGTAGTGTTGATTACTCCTTGTAGTTGATGCTAGTTGGTTTACTTGGTGGAAGATCATATGTTCAGATCCATTATGCATATTAATACCCCTCTAATTATGAACATGAATATTCTTTGTGAGTAGTTACGTTTGTTCCCGAGTACATGGGAGAAGTCTTGCTATTAGTAGTCATGTGAATTTGGTATTCGTTCGATATTTTGATGAGATGTATGTTGTCATCCCTCTAGTGGTGTCATGTGAACGCTGACTACATGACGCTTCACCATTGTTTGGGCCTAGAGGGAGGCATTGGGAAGTAATAAGTAGATGATGGGTTGCTAGAGTGACAGAAGCTTAAACCCTAGTTTATGTTTTGCTTCGTAAGGGGCTAATTTGGATCCATATGTTTCATGCTATGGTTAGGTTTACCTTAATAATTTTGTCGTAGTTGCAGATGCTTGCAATGGGGGTTAATCATAAGTGGGATGCTTGTCCAGGTAAGGACAGCACCCAAGCACCGGTCCACCCACATATCAAATTATCAAAGTACCGAACACGAATCATATGAACGTGATGAAAACTAGCTTGATGATAATTCCCATGTGTCCTCGGGAGCGCTTTACTTCATATAAGAGTTTTTCCAGGCTTGTGCTTTGCTACAAAAAGGATTGGGCCATCTTGCTGCACCTTATTTACTTTTATTACTTGCTACTCGTTACAAATTACCTTATCACAAAACTATCTATTACCGATAATTTCAGTGATTGCAGAGAATACCTTGTTGAAAACCGCTTATCATTTCCTTCTGCTCCTCATTGGGTTCGACACTCTTACTTATCGAAAGGACTACGATAGATCCCCTATTCTTGTGGGTCATCATTGATCTACCATGAGATCATAATGGATGAACCCTAGAGGTCTAGCTTGTATGGCTATGGTAATGTCTGCCCTCCAGACTAAGTCCTCCGGTTTATATAGACACCGGGAGGATCTAGGGTTACACAAGGTCGGTTACAAAGAAAGGAATCTACATATTTCACTACAAGAAACTTGTTAATACATGACGGTCTTTGTCCATCACAGATCAGCCAAAAACTGTCATGCGCATCCATCCATGACGGACTTGAAATCGGTCATGTATATCGCGTCATAATTTCACATCGTACCTTCCATGACGGTAGTTGGCTGTCATGGATCTGTCCCAGGCCCGCCCAGCCCAAACTAGGCTATGACGGAACAAATTGTCACTGATTTACATGACGTGGAAGCAACGTGGACCTGACATGGCATCTGTGTGGTCCTGACGTGGAGGCTAGCGTGGCTCATGTAGTAACCAGCCCAATTAGTGTCTTGCCCAATAATTTCAGTCCAGTCCAACCCATTTGCTATTATTTTGCTCCTGCCCATTAGCCTACCAATTTTTTAGTCCAACAAATTAGCCCCTTTTCTAGTCCAGCTTGTTTTCTTAATGCAGCACAGTTTACAACAAGACAACCAAATTATATTCATTCATAAATTAACATTTGTTCACATCATAATACAAAGTATCAACAATTTAGTCTGATTTCACAAAACAAAGCTTAATATCGAATCAGCACAAGCATATCTAGAAAGAGCTATGAGAACTTTTTTGAGTAACATGACTTCCATGAAAAAATGTCCTAGCTGATTTTAGTCTCCAACACCAGCACCCTTCCAGGAAGCTATACGGACCGAAGTAATTCCTGCTAAAAGACTTCAATCTCAAGTAACACGGACTAACCACCCAACCTGCATGGAATCCAAAAGACATACAAAATTATAATAAGTTATAACAGCAAACTCCCATATGAATCTATAGAGTAATAATATTAGTTTATTTTCCAAGAAATCATCCGATAGACACCACTACTATATTAAGGTACCATGAAAATGTGGGCAACACACACTAAAAAAGCAGACTATATACAAGTTTAAAAAAATGTTTCATTTACAATTCCCTTTAAGGCATTTAAGCATATGTCGCCATGCTCATTATTTGAAATTAGCGTATAAAACACACTTGGCTTGTTCAAAAGCCCACGGTTAAAGTTGGTAGCAAAATAAACAAAGTACAGTAAATCTGCTACATCCTATACAAATCTGTACTGGTTTTACATGCATGTAATTATTAGATGTTCTTTGGACATCTTATCAATTCAGGTATATATCTAAAAAAATTTCCTCCACTCCACACATCCCAGCGGCACTCCTTTTATCATAGTTTAAAATAACTATATAAATTTAACGTGTTCGCCGGTGAACTGGAGATATTGGGGGTGTCAAATGTGATAGACTATGATAACAATTCAGAACAAATATTGTTCGTGTGTGTGATTGGATGCAGATCACTTCACAAAATCAGAAACAAAACTGATATAAATATAGCTGCCAGAAATACGTAGTACAATGTGATCACTTGAGAAAAAATAATTTTGAACAACATCTACATACTAACTACAATCTAGCAGTACTTTGAGTAATAATAATCTTCAAACATATGAAAAGTAGCTGTGTAAAGCTTATTTTTACCAGCCTTACAACTTTAACAGTGAGCTATAACATTTAGAAGTAGACATGATTAAAGAGTACCAACACGCACCTCCTTTCTGAAATAAAACTTACTACAGAAATAAGTTGGATCAAACCGGCTGCTATTCTACTTTTTCACTTGATCAATAATCATGATTCTTTGCAAGGAATAATGGGTATTTCACAACCAATTAATTCAACAAAAGTTACAAGATATGGTGAAAAGAGAAGGCTAGTTAGTACTTGATGGTAAGAATAACATATCTTGACCGAAGATTATTTCATCACACATATGCCATAGTGATATGCTACTGATGGGATAATTGGAGGAAGAGACACGGTGCGTACCTTGCACCGGCATGATGCCGATATCCTTAAAGTATCAATAGGATGGAAAATTGGTTGAACATATCAGCCTACTACAGATAAATTCTTACATATACATAAGAACTGTAACAAAAGAACATCACCTTTAGTCCTGGACTTGAAATTTTTTTGGTATAGATTTTGCACCAATTCCCCCAGGGAAGAACAATGTAGCACCTTAAATTTGAATGTATACATACAAATCAGAATCCATTCCCAAATGTGCTTTTTTCTCTTAACATAAATCTAGAATCAATTGAAACTTCATGAAATACAAAACTTAAAGATCAATTAGAAACGTAGAAGAATAAGGAGGAATAACCCACTATCCCAGTGATAGCAAACAGCAAAGCATACCAAGCAGAGGAGTAAATCAATCTAACCATCCTCGTCACGCAGGCCAGCCATGGACAGATGTACAGTGCAAGATATTACTGCAATTACTTTGCACATGTGTGCAGTGCAACATCGATGTCACAACATCCATCAGTTTTACCCGTTGCTCTTTAGGGGCGTGTGGTTTCCTGGCAACAGCAGCAGCATGACAGGAGGGTCGATTTTTCGACCTTGAGAAGCAAGAGTGCGAGGCCAGGCAAGTAGTGGTGTGCAGTTTTTTTTCAGGAAGGAGGACAGCCCATTAATACAATCTTTAGGAGACTACGATTAGCTTGGAACTCAATTTCTGAATTAGGTGGAGATGGTTAAGAACCTACATGTTTAATTCCAATTATTGGATTTCTTGCACTGTCGTACTAACAGCCAACAACATTTCAATCCGGTGAAGATTGAAGTTGTAGAAGTGGACAAATCCCATAGCCAACATCCAGCAATGGAATTCAAACAAAATTCTAAAACTGCACCCCTAAAATACATCTGGAGCCCAAGTAAAACAAATCCATTTGCCGAGCTGCACTCACAATTTGATGAAATTGATGCGGCTGATGCCGTTGTCTAGCGTGAAGGGCACATCCGTGTTCAGCTCCGCCTTGCCGCTCACCATCCCCACGAGACTGGCCTGCAAATCCCCCAAGCCAAATAAGAAGCTGTGTAAAAACTCAACCCCGATGAACAAATAGCAGAGGAGAAGCATGTGTGTGGCCTGTTGGGGGGAGGAGAGGGTTGATTCCTCACTCATGTTGGCTCGCCGCAGAGCTGGATCCGTGCCCGCCGTCCCCGACCTCGGGGGGTTCCAAACCCGCCAGTCAGTCCCGCGTCATCTCGAGAGGCAGGATTGGGCCGCCGCAGCTCGAGGGCGCGACCTGAATGGGAAGGGGCATGGGGTGGGGTAGACGGGGAGGGATCCGGTGAGAGATAGATGGAGGGGGCTGGCGCCAGCGGCGGCGACATGAAGCGATGCAGGGAGGGAAAGTGGAGTGGCGGCGGCGGCTGGTTGGGTATGGGAGGAGACGGGAGAAGGGCAACTAGGGTTAGGATGGTGTGGACTCTGCCTGTTAAATGGGCTGGCTCGAAAATTTTCACTCCCCGCGCTGGCGACTTAAAATCGCCCTTCTCGCGCGCGCTCTTCGTTTCTTTTTTTTCCGTATTCACTGTTGCATTCGACTGACAAATAGGCCAAACAAAATGGCACACACAGCAGGAGCCACCCGTGACGGTCCAAATGGTGTATAAATAAAAAAAGTGAGGCCTAGCTGGTTGATCAGTGATGGTTTTTGTGAGGTCCATTGTTGTCCATCATAATGGGTTAATCGTCTTGAGGCCCATTCGCATCTTGCAGACCCATGACGGTTTCCGTGACAATTTGTGAGAACGTCATGAGAAATCCGTCATGGATTAACAGTTTTCTTGTAGTGCTTGGTCGCCAAGCTTGCCTTCCACACCAAGGAGAGTCCCATCCGGACACGGATGCATTCTTCAGTCTTCGTATCTTCACAACCAATCAGTCTTGCCCATGGCTAACAGGCCGGACGCCCGAGGACCCCTTAGTCCAGGACTCCCTCAGGGGGGCATGCATTCATAGCTTGGGATTCCCTTCATGGCGACACAAGGGGTGGGGGTGGGGGGATGCTAGCTACTTTGCACTTTGCTAGGTGAACCTCGGTTGGGGGGAGGGGGCATGCATTCATAGCTTAGGATTCCCTTCATGCCGACACGAGGAGGGAGGGCTGCTAGCCACTTCGCACTTTGGTAGGTGAACCTCGGTTGGGGGGCATGCATTCATAGCTTAGGATTCCCTTCGTGCCGACACGAGGGAGGGGGGCTGCTAGCTACTTCGCACTTTGCTAGGTGAACCTCGGTTGGGGGGCATGCACTCATAGCTTAGGATCCCCTTCGTGCCGACACGAGGGAGGGGGCTGCTAGCTACTTCGCACTTTTCTAGGGTGAACCTCGGTTGGGGGGCATGCATTCATAGCTTAGAATTCCCTTCGTGCCGACACGAGGTAGGGGGGTTGTAGCTACTTCGCACTTTGCTAGGGTGAACCTTGGTTGGGGGCATGCATTCATAGCTTAGGATTCCCTTCGTGCCTACATGAGGGAGGGGGATACTAGCTACTTCGCACTTTGCTAGGTGAATGAACCTCGGTTGGGGGGCATGCATTCATAGCTTAGGATTCCCTTCGTGCCGACACGAGGGAGGAGGGGGCTGCTAGCTACTTCGCACTTTGCTAGGTGAACCTCGGTTGGGGGGAGGGGCATGCATTCATAGCTTAGGATTTCCAATTCGTGCCAACACGAGGGGGTGGGGGCAAGCAATACCGTGCGCTTTGCAAGAGAGGTGCCACATCGAAGTTGCATTTGGTATTTGAAAATCAAACCACCCTTTTGATACATAAATTTGGTCCACAAGCAAGTGTATTCGTGTTCTGACCCTCTCCCGCGTCATTTTTCGCCAAATTTATGAACATTAGACAAGTCGGATAACGCAACAGACACGGTTCACTAAAATTAACCGTGTGCCAAGTTGGTGCCCCTGTCACGCACACATCTGCACAGTACATTGGGCTCCACGAGGCTCCCCCTCTCAAAAATATATGCCTGCCTCGAGGGTTTTTCTGTTTCATAACACACGGTTGTTATCTCCGGACCGTGTGCGATGTTTCTTGTTCCCAATCCCGCCTGCATCCCTAGAAAATATCTACCCGCCTCGAGGTTTTTTCTGTTTCATAGCACACGGTTGTTATCTCCGGACTGTCTGCGATGTTTCTTGTTCCCAATCTCACTTGCATGCCTAGAAAATATCTGCCCGCCTCAAGGGTTTTTCTGTTTCATAAGACACGGTTGCTATCTCCGGACCATGTGCGATGCACTATCATCAAAATTTTCAATAGCCCGACATTTCACTCCCGCGTTTGACTCCCGCGTAGTAAAATTTTCAGTACCCGCGTCATTTCCTCAAACACCCCGCCCCCCTCCACAGACACAACACACACACACACACACACCAAAACCTCCTCGGGCATGCGCACACAAACACACACCCTCCCTCGCTCGAAATCCTAGCAAGCTCCCCGGCGCCGCCGCAAGGCCTCCATTGTCAACATATGTCGGTTTGGCTGTGCAGCTTACCCATCGATATCCATACCCAGGCCGCCCTGAGTTTCTTAGATGACGCCTGCCAAACACCCCCTTTCCCATAGATCCCCATCCCCCACTCCAAAGCGTCGCAGCCTAAGCCCGGCTACGCTTCCCATGGAGCTCGAGGAGCGACTGGCCCAAAAGAAGTGTATAGTGGTCTCTTCGCCCAACGTCGCCGAGGAAGCTGACGACCATTACTGGCGGCAGACACTCAAGCAACGGGGTAGAGTTTGTGGGCATGTCTCAGCCGCCAGCTACGATATTGAGGTCATCGATAGCGATGACCTGAGGCGGGCTATGTCACAGGTTAAGGTGCCCACCCCCAACCCCTCGGGTTCAACCGCCCTCGATCTCATCCATGGCCCCATCGCTAATCTCCTCTGGCTCGTTGTCAACAATTTGCCATTCCACATCGCCATCGAGCCCCGTTTGTCATTTCTGAAGGACACGTTATGCGACGCTGGCTTGGGATCCACAGCTTCCAAGTCAGACCTCATCGACAGCAATGACGAGGATGGCACCCTCTCTGACTCTTCCAAGGGGAAAGAGCCCAGCTGCTCTTCCAAGGGGAAAGCGCTCGTCTGCGACATTAGGGAGGGCACCCTACAGCCGTGCTCTTCCAAGGGGAAGGAGCCCATCTGCGACACAATGGAGCGCATCCAGGGTTCGTGCTCTTCCCACAGGAATGAGCCCATCTGTGACAAGTGAGGAAACCCATGATTTGTTTTGCCGTGCCTCTTCACAGGAGGAAACCCATGATTTGTTTTGTCGAGTCCCTTTTGTAGTGTAGTGAGAATATGTCCAGTTTTAATTGCTATATCTGGTTCTTTGCAGTATGCCTTGTTTATTTCAGTTGTTCACAATGTGATGCTCTATATGTGCAATTATTTACTGTGTAGTACATTTCATCAATCCAGTTTTAAACATACCGATAGGAATACATATATTTTCTTGTTGTTAAGCCTGTTATAGCTAGCATATGCCTCTTTTAAAGTTTATTGATTGTTCAGTTGTTTGTAGTTAGCATATGTCCAGTTTCAAATGCTATCTTTGGTTGTTTGTAGTATGTCTTGTTTATTCCAGTTATTCACAATGTGATGTTCTATATGTGCAAGTATGAATTATTGTGCTTAACATGCTTCTTGATGTATCTACATAGGACAATTTTGGGAATGACTGCTGTTTTCCACCGAGGTTAGTTTCATCCCATGGCTTATATCTACTCACTGTTCAGGATATCGGTAGCTGGTACCATATAGTCCGGCGGCTGATAAGGGACTAATCGGTGAGTCGGACTTTTAACTCAATATATCTGCAACCCATTTATCGTTAGGTTAACTAGGGCCATATGTAATATATCTGAGGCTACATAGCAACATGCATTGTACTTAATGTCTAAATATGCAATCCTAGGCTACATAGCAACAAGGAAGAGTGTTACATTAATGTTCTAATGATGTCTAGATATACGTAGAAGAGCAGCAGCAGCAACAACAACAACAACAACAACAACAACAACAACACAACCCTGTTTGGATACTCAACTTAGCTAGAGGTTAGAGTTAGTTTCTAGCTCATTACTAACCCTGAACTAACTCCATCCAAAGAGTTGTTTGGATGGCAGGGTTAGATTGACAATAAATGCACTAGGAGAACTAGCTCCAATTAGCACCTCTTGGGTTGGATAGTTTTTTTGGGTGGGTTATAGATGCAACTAGCTCAAACTAGCCCTCATGTTTAGATATACTTTAGGGATATTTGAGCCCAAACTAGCTCAAACTAACTGTAACCCCTGGATACAATAGGAGTTAATCAGCCGATAATTTGTAAGAATGCACTAAACTCCTTCCGACCCATAATATAATATGTTAATTCATATAATATGTGAGTATATTGGATGTTATAAGATACTCCCTCCGTTCCTAAATATGTGTCTTTTTAGAGATTTCAAATGCACTACCATATACGGATGTATATAGACATATTATAAAAGAGTGTTCTACTACTTCATTGTGCAATTGCTGTTTAGCTTCCAATATTAACTCGGTGCTTTTAGGTACATATATCAATGGTAAAGATCCACGCTTCAACCCTTTCTGCGTATGGGGCAATGAGATATTGATGAACCAGCATCAAGTGAGGAAGCTGATAAAGGTTGTTAGTAAAATGGGTCAAAAGATGGCAATTAAACTATTTGTTTACACTTTATCCAAGACAACAGCGAACTGCATGATGGTAAGTAGAACTCTGCAGCCTTCTTTTTACTGCCCATAATGAGTTGTGTTAGATGACAATGTCTGAATCTTTTTCCTTTGCAGTGGTTGCCAAAGCAGTTTACTCAAGATTACCTCTCAAACTACATGATTGATGGGCATGCAAAGGTTAAAGTATTTCTACCAGAACACGATGATTATATAGATTTTTTCATGGAGATTGTGAAGGATGGGCGGTCGGCCATCACAAGGGGTTGGACTAGAGTCGTGTGTGCCATCTGCATGGAGGAGGGCACAATATGGGCATTCCGCTTCACCTTGTTCAGCAACCAGAATATAGTTCACCTTTTCTTTACCGTCTTTAATAGTACAAGTATACAACTATGGTTCATCATTCTTTATTTGGTTCTTATGTAATTCTTGAACATATGCACCTATGAATCGAATAATGCATTGGTTGTTTTAACCTGATGGATATGAAGAAAGCTGTAGCATACATTCAAATTCAAATTCAAATCCGGTACAATTTGAAATAGCAGCAATTAAATTACGGTGAAATTATGCTCTCTGGGTTGTTATGGCACACACGGTTGGTAAAACATAAACATTTGCGATATACACCATAATCCGAGATGGTTCATAGAGAGGAAACGTGTGCAAGCATGCACACAGTTGCCGTTTCCAAAAGCGTGTGTGATGTCATACAATATCACAAATGGTGCAGGCAAACTAAACGTTTGTGTTAGTTGCCTTATCATACACGATTCGCAACCATGAACTGTTTCTAATGATGTATGCTTCGTAAACATTGCACCACGGAATAGCATGTGCGATAGTTGTCGTGTACGATGATGTTACGACGGTCTGATGTTTCGTAATCCTGTCCGACACTCGTACGACGATTAGCTAATCTTCTTAACAGTGAACCATTTGTGATGGGCCGCACATCATACACGTTCTATAATAGTGAGCCATTTGTGATGGGGCGCGCATCGTAAACGTAGCACCATAGAATACCAACTGCGATGGCAATGCGAGCAGAAACGAGTACGAGTACTGTAGGGACCCTATCCCCGACGATTTCTGGGTCATGTGGGAAGGACCCCCCTATCGCCCACACTCACTTGGCGACGGTTCGAAATGCCGTCGCGGAAAGGGGTTAAAAACCGTTTGTTTAGACCGACGTGCATGAGTGAAGAAGTAGAGATAGTCGTAGAGGCAATAGTTGGCGAGACGACAAAGATGCTACGATGGAGATCAAGGTGTCAAGCCGGTGACGATGGTGATCATGACGGTGCTTTGGAGATGGAGATCAAAGGCACAAGATGATGATGGCCATATCATATCAATTATATTGATTGCATGTGATGTTTATCCTTTATGCATCTTATTTTGCTTAGTTCGGCGGTAGCATTATAAGATGATCTATCACTAAATTTTAAGGTATAAGTGTTCTCCCTGAGTATGCACCGTTGCTACAGTTCGTCGTGCCGAGACACCACATGATGATCGGGTGTGATAAGCTCTACGTTCACATACAACGGGTGCAAGCCAGTTTTTGCACGTGCAGAATACTCGGGTTAAACTTGTAGAGCCTAGCATATGTAGATATGGCCTCGGAACACTGAGACCGAAAGGTCAAGCATGAATCATATAGTAGATATGATCAACATAGTGATGTTCACCATTGAAAACTTCTCCATCTCACGTGATGATCGGACATGGTTTAGTTGATATGGATCACATGATCATTTAGACGGCTAGAGGGATATCTATCTAAGTGGGAGTTCTTAAGTAATATGATTAATTGAACTTCAATTTATCATGAACTTAGTCCTGATAGTATTTGCATATCTATGTTGTAGATAAATTGCTCACGTATAGTTTCCTCATTTTTATTTATGATATGTTCCTAGATAAAACTACTCCCTCCGTTCCCAAATATTTGTCTTTCTAGGCATTTCAAATGGACACAACATACGGATATATGTAGACATATTTTAGAGTGTAGATTCACTCATTTTGCTCCGTATGTAGTCACTTGTTGAAATCTCTAGAAAGACAAATATTTAGGAACGGAGGGAGTTTGTTGAAAGATGTTAGTAGCAACGATGCGGGCTAGCTCCGTGATCTGAGGATTATCCTCATTGCTGCACAGAAGAATTATGTCCTTGATGCACCGCTAGATGGCGGACCTATTGCAGGAGCAGATGCAGACATTATGAACATTTGGCAAGCTCGGTATGATGACTACTTGATAGTTCAGTGCGCCATGCTTTACGGCTTAGAACCGGGACTTCAAAAACATTTTGAACGCCACGGAGCATATAAGATGTTCCAAGAGCTGAAATTGGTATTTTAGACTCATGCCCGAGTCGAGAGGTATGAGACCTCTAACAAGTACTTTGCCTACAAGATGGAGGTGAATAGCTCAACCAGTGAGCATGTGCTCAAAATGTCTGTGTACTACAATCTCTTAAATCAAGTGGGAGTTAATCTTCCAGATAAGAGAGTGATTGACAGAGTTCTCTAGTCACTATCGCCAAGTTACTAGAACTTCGTGATGAACTATAATATGCAAGGGATGACGAAAACGATTCCCGAGCTCTTCGTGATGCTGAAATCAACGAAGGTAGAAATCAAGAAAAGCATCAAATTTTGATGGTTGACAAGACCACTAGTTTCAAGTAAAAGGGCAAGAAAGGTAACTTCAAGAAGAATGGCAAGCAAGTTGTCACCCCCATGAAGAAGCCCAAAGCTAGACCCAAGCCTAAAACTGAGTGCTTCTACTGCAAAGGAAATGGTCACTGGAAGCGGAACTGCCCCAAATAAATTGGCGAATAAGAAGGATGGCAAAGTGAACAAAAGTATATATGATATACATGTTGTTGATGTGTACTTTACTAGTGTTCATAATAGCCCCTGGGTATTTGATACTGGTTCAGTTGCTATGATTAGTAACTTGAAACAGGAGTTACAAAATGAACAGAGACTAGTTGAGGGCGAGGTGACGATGTGTGTTGGAAGTGATTCCAAGGTTGATAAGATCACCATCGCACACTCCCTTTACCTTCGGGATTAGTGTTGAACCTAAAATAAATGTTATTTGGTGTTTGCGTTGAGCATAATATGATTGGATCATGTTTATTGCAATACGGTTATTCATTTAAGTCAAAGAATAATTGTTATTCTGTTTACATGAATAAACCTTCTATGGTCATACACCCAAGGTGAATGGTTTATTGAATCTCGATCGTAGTGATACACATATTAATAATATTGATGCCAAAATATGCAAAGTTGATAATGATAGTGCAGCATACTAGTGGCACTGCCGCTTAGGTCATATTGGTGTAACGCTCCATACGGATGGACTTTTGGAATCACTTGATTATGAATCATTTGATGCTTGAGAACCATGCCTCATGGACAAGGTGACTAAGACTTTGTTCTCTGGAACAATGGAGCGAGCCACTGACTTATTGGAAATAATACATACAGATGTATGCGGTCCGATGAGTGTTGAGGGTCGTGGTGGGTATCATTATTTTCTGATGTTCACAGATGATTTGAGTAGATATGGGTATATCTACTTAATGAAACATAAGTCTGAAACATTTGAAAAGTTCAAAGAATTTCAGAGTGAAGTGGAAAATCATCGTAACAAGAAAATAAAGTTTCTACGATCTGATCGCAGAGGCGAATAGTTGAGTTACGAGTTTGACATTCATTTAAAACGATGTGGAATAGCTTCGCAACTCACACCACCTGGAATACCACGGCGTAATGGTGTGTCTGAATGTCATAACCGTACTTTATTAGATATGGTATGATCTGTGATGTCTCTTACCGATTTACCACTATTGTTTTGGGGTAATGCATTAGAGACAGTTGCATTCACGTTAAATAGGGCACCATCTAAATTCGTTGAGATGACACAATATGAATTGTGGTTTAGCAAGAAACATAAGCTGTCGTTTCTTAAAGTTTGGGGTTGCGATGCTTATGTGAAAAAGTTTCAGCCTGATAAGCTCGAACCCAAATCAGAGAAATGCGTCTTCATAAGATACCCAAAGGAAACTGTTGGGTACACCTTCTATCACAGATCCGAAGGCAAGATCTTTGTTGCTAAGAATGGATCCTTTCTAGAGAAGGAGTTTCTCTCGAAAAAGTGTAAAGGTGGATCATATTAAGAATTCTTGGAACGCCTTCTAGGTAAAGGTGGATCATATTCAGTCCCATCATTATCAAGATTCATATTGCAAAAAAAGATTTAATAGGGGACACATCAATAACTTTTAGATCTTCATCATTATTTTCATAGGAACCAGAAGAACACGCTTTTATAAAGGCATCTTTCTTAGCACGCATCCTAGAGGTTCTTTATTTGCACTCATCAATGGAAATTCTCATGGCTTTGAGAGACTCATTGATATCATGCTTAGGTGGAATAGATCTAAGTTTCAAAGAATCAACATCAAGAGCAATTCTATCAACGTTCCTAGCCAAATAATCAATCTTAAGCAATTTTTCTTCAGTCATAGCATTAAAATTCTTTTGCGAAGTAATAAATTCTTTAATATTAGAATCAAAATCAGAGGGCATCTTATTATAATTTCCCTAAGAATTGTTGTAGGAACTACCATAATTATTAGAGGGATTACTAGGATAAGGCCTAGGGTTGAAATTTCCTCTATAAGCGTTGTTACCAAAATTGTTCCTACCAACAAAATCCACATCCAAAGATTCATTATTATTCTCAATCAAAGTAGACAAGGGCATATCATTAGGATCAGAAGAAACACTCTTATTAGCAAATAAATTCATAAGTTCATCCATCTTTCCACTCAAAACATTAATTTCTTCTATCGCATGCACCTTTTTATTAGTAGATCTTTCACTATGCCATTGAGAATAATTAACCATAATATTATCTAGGAGTTTAGTAGCTTATCCAAAAGTGATTTCCATAAAAGTGCCTCCCGCGGCCGAATCTAAAAGATTTCTAGAAGCAAAATTCAATCTGGCATAAATTTTTTGTATAATCATCCACGAATTTAAACCATGAGTAGGGCAATTAAGTATCATTAATTTCATTCTCTCCCAAGCTTGTGCAACATGTTCATGAGCAAGTTGCTTAAAATTCATAATGTCGTTTCTAAGAGAGATGATCTTAGCGGGAGGAAAATACTTAGAGATAAAAGCATCTTTGCACTTGTTCCATGAATGATTACTATTTTTAGGCAAAGACGAAAACCAAGCTTTAGCACGATCTCTAAGCGAAAAAGGAAATAGCTTCAATTTAACAATATCATTATCCACATCTTTCTTCTTTTGCATGTCACACAAATCAACGAAGCTATTTAGATGGGTAGCGGCATCTTCACTAGGAAGTCCGAAAAATGGATCTTTCATAACAAGATTCAGCAAAGCGGTATTAATTTCACAAGATTCAGCATCGATAAGAGGAGCAATCGGAGTGCTAATAAAATCATTGTTATTGGTATTGGTGAAGTCACACAATTTAGTATTATCTTGAGCCATCACGACAAGCAAGCAAACTAACACACAAGCAAACAAAAAGCTAGCGGGCAAGAAGAGGCAAATAGAGAAAGAGAGGGAGGATAGAGAGAGAGGGCAAATAAAACGGCAAGGGTGAAGTGGGGGGAGAGGAAAACGAGAGGCAAATGGAAAATAATGTAATGAGGGAGGTAGGGTATGTGATGGGTACTTGGTATGTTGACTTTTGCGTAGACCTCCCTGGCAACGGCGCCAGAAATCCTTCTTGCTACCTCTTTTAGCACTGCGTTGGTTTTCCCCGAAGAGGAAGGGATGATGCAGCAAAGTAGCGTAAGTATTTCCCTCAGTTTTTGAGAGCCAAGGTATCAATCTAGTAGGAGGCTACGCGTGAGTCCCTCGCACCTGCACAAAACAAATAAATCCTCGCAACCAACGCAAATAGGGGTTGTCAATCCCTATAGGGCCACTTACGGGAGTGAGATCTGATAGATATGATAAGATAATATTTTTTGGTATTTTTATGATAAAGATGCAAAGTAAAATAAAGGCAAAGTAAATAGCAAAGTAAATAACTAAGTAGTAGGAGATTAATATGATAAAGATAGACCCGGGGGCCATAGGTTTCACTAGTGGCTTCTCTCGAGAGCATAAGTATTCTACGGTGGGTGAACAAATTACTGTTGAGCAATTGACAGAATTGAGCATAGTTATGAGAATATCTAGGCATGATCATGTATATAGGCATCACGTCCGATACAAGTAGACCGAGTCCTGCCTGCATCTACTACTATTACTCCACTCATCGACCGCTATCCAGCATGCATCTAGAGTATTAAGTTAAAAACAGAGTAACGCCTTAAGCAAGATGACATGATGTAGAGGTATAGACTCATGCAATATGAAGAAAACCCCATCTTGTTATCCTCGATGGCAACAATACAATACGTGCCTTGCTGCCCCTACTGTCACTAGGAAAGGACACCGCAAGATTGAACCCAAAGCTAAGCACTTCTCCCATTGCAAGAAAGATCAATCTAGTAGGCCAAACCAAACTGATAATTTGAAGAGACTTGAGAAGATAACCAATCATACATAAAAGAATTCAGAGAAGATTAAAATATTATTCATAGATAGACTTGATCATAAACCCACAATTCATCGGTCTCAACAAACACACCGCAAAAAGAAGATTACATCGAATAGATCTCCACAAGAGAGGGGGAGAACATTGTATTGAGATCCAAAAAGAGAGAAGAAGCCATCTAGCTACTAACTATGGACCCGTAGGTCTGAGGTAAACTACTCACACTTCATCGGAAGGGCTATGGTGTTGATGTAGAAGCCCTCCGTGATCGATGCCCCCTCCGGCGGAGCTCCGGAACAGGCCCCAAGATGGGATCTCGTGGATACAGAAAGTTATGGCGGTGGAATTAGGGTTTTGGCTCCGTATCTGATCGTTTGGGGGTACGTGGGTATATATAGGAGGAAGAAGTACGTCGGTGGAGCAACAGGGGGGCCCACGAGGGTGGAGGGCGCGCCCCCCTACCTCGTGGCCTCTTGTTGTGTGCCTTGACGTAGGGTCCAAGTCTCCTGAGTTGTATTCGATGAGAAAATCACGTTCCCGAAGGTTTCATTCCGTTTGGACTCCGTTTGGTATTCCTTTTCTTCGAAACCCTAAAACAGGCAAAAAACAGCAATTCTGGGCTGGGCCTCCGGTTAATAGGTTAGTCCCAAAAATAATATAAAAGTGGATAATAAAGCCCAGTAATGTCCAAAACAGTAGATAATATAGCATGGGGTAATCAAAAAATATAGATATGTTGGAGACGTATCAGGCGCCGATGACGCCGGTTCATGGATTGCTTCTCGGGGGGGTTATCCTCCGTCGCCTTATTGCCATCGCTTTCTTTGGGGGTGCCCACCATGTATATATCATACGATGAGGTGGCAGTCCAACGCCCTGTGGGCGGTGGTTCCTGTTCGTCTCCCGCATCGTCGTCCATACCGTCGATGTCTTCGGAGTCGAAGTCGAGCATGTCGGTTAGGTCGTCGACAGTGGCTACTAAGTGGGTGGTGGGTGGCTACTAAGTGGGTGGTAGGCCCACTCGAGCCGGACATAGTTCGGCCAAGGTCTCCTAACAAGGAGAGAGACCGTAATGAGTTTAGCATGTCGCCTAGGGGCGAGTGCTGAAAGATATCCGCAGAGGTGAACTCCATGATCGGTGCCCAATCAGATTGGATGGGCACGGACGCGAGCGGTTTGGAGTCTGTGGCCGGGGACGAATCCGAGTGTCCAGCAACATAGGTCTCATAGGAGGTGAAGTTGGTATTTGTCTCTATCGACGCAGAGTATGCGGCCTCCGTGGCGGGGTCCATCCACCCATCCTCGGACGGCGCGATCTGTTCCGGATTGAGGGCCGGAGTAGCTACAGGTGTGATCTCCCGAACACTGTCTGATGGCCGAGCTAAATCATGCTCATCGTGACTGTGCGGCGCACCTGACATAGGTTCGAATCCGTCGAAGATCAAGTCTCCGCGGATGTCGGCGGTATAGTTCAAGCTTCCAAACCTGACCTGATGGCCAGGGGCGTAGCTCTCGATCTGCTCCAGATGGCCGAGCGAGTTGGCCCGCAGACGAAGCCGCCGAATACGAAGATCTGTTCGGGGAGAAAAACCTCACCCTGGATCGCATCGTTGCCGATGATCGAAGGAGCCATCAAGCCTTATGATGACGACACAGTGGAACTCTCAATGAAAGCACCAATGTCGGTGTCAAAACCGGCGGATCTCGGGTAGGGGGTCCCGAACTGTGTGTCTAAGGCAGATGGTAACAGGAGGCGGGGACACAATGTTTACCCATGTTAGGGCCCTCTCGATGGAGGTAATACCCTACTTCCTGCTTGATTGGTCTTGATGATATGAGTATTACAAGAGTTGATCTACCATGAGATCGGAGAGGCTAAACCCTAGAAGCTAGCCTATGATATGATTGTTGTTGTCCTATAGACTAAAACCCTCCGGTTTATATAGACACCAGAGGGGCTAGGGTTACACAGAGTCGGTTACAAGGGATGAGATCTACATATCCGAATCGCCAAGCTTGCCTTCCACGCAAAGGAGAGTCCCATCCGGACACGGGACAAAGTCTTCAATCTTGTATCTTCATAGTCCAACAGTCCGGCCAAAGTATATAGTCCGGCTGTCCGAGGAACCCCTAATCCAGGACTCCCTCAGTGACCTTGTGTCTCACTACATGATCACCAAGTCCATCCTCTCCTGTTTATCCATCCAGTGTAACCTGAGTTCAGCCAGTGCTAGATGTAGTTTTGGTTACATCAACTCCTTCCACATGTAGATTCACTTTCGTGCACACCGCCACAACATATTAGACCGAAATACCAGAGTTTCCGCGAGATTTGTGTGCTTAGGTGTGCATCCATATTATTGTTGTGAGTAGCAGTAATATGTGATGTTGCTTGATTATTTATTATTTGTAGGCTTTGTGTGCTTTTGTTCTCGTCATTTCTTTTGCTTCTTTCTTTGGGCGTTCGGTGTTGCCATATCTTCCCCTTATTAAAGTCGCTCACCAACCGACACTGACCCGAAGAATCAGTAAGGAGTTCAAATATTTGGAAACTCAGCAAAAACAAAATGGACTTCTCAGTCGACCATGGTGAAATGGGGAATATCTGATCGTGATGTTAATAATCAAGTTTGCATTACTGTGCACTGCTCACAATAGTACGGATAATCAAGTCTCCCTCAGTGTGCACTCATCATAGCAGTACTGATCAAATCAACAAGAAGATATATGGTGTGTGTCGTGGTTTTGTCACGGCAGATGTCCTAGAGAAAGGACTTAGTCGTGGAGCCATCGCGACGGGTTAGCTTGAAGGGGTTAAAGAGGACACAAGGACGCAAGAGAGTTTATACTAGTTCGGACCCTTCGATGAAGGTAAAAGCCTACGACTAGTTGTGATGGGATTGATGGGGTTTCGATGACTAGGGAGCAAACAAGCTTTGCCTATGTCTCAAGTTGTTGTCTCTTGTCTGAACCGCCGCCGGGTCGTCCCCTTATATACACGGGTGACGCCCGTCGGTTCACAAATTCCCAATACCGGCTCATAGATGTGTCCGGTTTGGTCTCTACTTATTCCTAACTTACAATACAAGTTACATACCAACGCCGGTTTATGGCTACAGGCCTTGAACCGACTATGGGCCTTGAGCCCTCATCTGCCTTCTTGGGTTTCAACATGATTAACTACTGAAGAAGTTAACCCGTCCCAGATAGGCCGGTTTACACCCAGTAGTGATATCCTCAACATTAGGACCCAGATTGATTTGAACAGGTTCATGCCAATCCTTAGCAAAAATCTTCATCTTCAACTCCTTATTGTAATTTGTTGAATCGCCGTGACGTCATCTTCTCTGGTCGTTGTAAACCGACGTGACGTCACCTTTTATAAAGAAAATTATCCATGATACCTTTTTTGTTTAATAGGTCTGCGACAATCGAGGCGACAGCTCCGTTTCCAGACCCACGGTTCCTTGATTTTTGCGCCTGACACATGCCCCTTGCCTTATAAATAAGACCGAAGCGTCATTTCTTTTTCCCCTTCGTGCCCTTCTGCTTCGTCTTCCTCGCGTCGTCCAGCTTCGGAGCTCCGCCGTCGTCGACGACCTCTGCTCCAACCTTGGCCGCTGCATCACCCTGATTGTACCAGAGCATCGCGACGACTTTCTGTTTCTTCCTCGGCTCCGGTGAGTTCTTCACCTTTTCCTCCGTAGATCCATTGTAGGGTTTCCAAGTTCTTCAGTGTTCATTGTCTGCTTCGTACTCATATGATAGATCCTAGATGAACCTGTGAACCTTTGCTCTGTGTAGCGGTAGTTCTTAGCATCCGCCTTTACTTATATGCCTCAAGACCATAGATCTACCTGTATCTCTGCCCATTGATTCGGTACTGTTCTTTTTTGAACCTTGAATATTTTCCTTCTTTTCTGAACTTGCTTCAGATCCGTCGCTGTAGAGAAATTTTGTGAAATCTGTTTCTGTACACTTATCTATCCGCAATCTCAACTATTTCAATGCTTAGATCCGGCGGTTTAACTTTGTAGAAAAATTGTCCAACCGGTATATACCATTAGTCCCCTTGTTGAACCGCTAGACGTTGTTGCTTCATAAAACTCCGGTTTAGATAGAGCTGTCTCCGGTTTAACATTGTACATACCAGTGCACTTTAATCAATGCATTCTTGAACCGGAATTACCTATCTTGTAGATTTCATCATGGCCAAGCAAGTATATGAGTGCAACTGGGTTCCTTCTCGTGTCATAATTTAGTGCTGATCGGCACTTTAGGCAGCAAAAACACCATCCATTGGAGAGCCCCTGGCAAAGAATGTCCTCCCACACCTCAAGAAGGAGAGGTTGTCGTTTTCGTAGATCACTTAGCCCGGGGCTTTAAACCGCCTGGTTCTAAATTTTACCGGGACGTTTTAGCCGATTTTCAACTCCATCCACAAGACACTGGCCCCAACTCTGTTACAAACATGTGTCACTTCCAAGTGCTCTGTGGGGTGTTCTTTCAAGAGGAACCCACAGTGGAGTTGTTCGGAGACTGTTTCCATCTAAAACGCCGTACTGAGTTTTCTGACGGTTCCAATACGGAATTGGGAGGTGTGGCGATTCAGAAGAGGAAAGAAGTCACATACCCTCACGCCAAGTTGCACAGCCACCCCAAAGAGTGGAATCAAACATGGTTCTATTGCAAAGACACCTCCCCTGCTGGTGAAAATCCTTTGCCTGGTTTTCGTCCAGAGCGGCTTAGCAATACACACCCCTTTCCGCAAAGGTTGACTGCCAAGGAGAGAAGCAAATACGCTCCTCAACTGTCCAAGCTCAGAGCCTTCATGGCCAATGGTTTAACAGGAGTTGATCTCGCTCGTTGTTGGATATCGTGGAGCATACTGCCCCTTAGTCAGCACTCCGGTTTGATGTGCGAGTATACTGGCAGTGTTGATGACCCACTGCGACATGCTAACATCCAGCTTACTGACAAAGAAATCACAAAGGCTGTGAATAAAATGCTGAATGAACCGGAACACGTCTGTGCTCAAACCGGCCTGCTTCCCTTCTGTGCCACCAACAAACTGCCAGCTGTAAGAGTTTGATTGTTCTTTTTTCTGAACCTATTATTGATATATCTGGTCATTGTTTAATATCAATGCCTGTTTAAACAGGGCAATGATCCATTTTGGAGCAAGAAACTGCCGCAGGAGAAACCAGAAAAACCAGACAAACCGGAAAGATCAATCCGGCAAAAGACTAAAGCTGTGAAGAAGACTACCCACAGGAAAAGAACCACTGCATCCTCTGATCCGGCCGCTGATGATGATGTGGGTAACCCGGACCTTGAGGTAGAACTTGATTCACTTGGCTTATTTTTCATGCGCCTTATTGATGATGATATTTGTCAGGATGATGCCGAAGCCAGTCATGCTGATGTTGCAAAGGTAATTATTCTTTCCTCCGATTCAGATCCTTTGCCTTCACTAAAAATCCTTCAGGCAAACCGGAAGGTTAAATTTTCTCATCCTCTTGCTTACTTGGATCCCAAATTTCTTATGAAGACCCAACAACACGAAGCTCACCGCACGACCCGACATAGTGGCCAGGTAGTTACCTTCGCCGGTTTACCGAATAGTCCGGTTCGGAAACGCCATTCAGAGGTCTCTAATTTGCCTGTCAGTACTTGTCCTAAAATGGGCTGTTTTCGTCAACCTCTTAATCCGTCTGACTCCGATTATCAGGTCACTTCCCATTCATCATCTGGCGAGTCATCAGCTACCCAGCTGCCGCCGCTCAAAATGGTGCTTGGGTAAGCCATACTTATCATAATGCTTCTGGTGTATTACTTTGTAGCATATACTGTACTGACCTTTGTTACTCCTTTCAGGGCCAAGCCTAAGCCAAGAAAGAAGGCTCGCCTAGATAAAGCGGCTGAAGAATATGCTATTCCTGAACCGGATAGAGTACTCAAGCCTGAAGCGGCCATCCGTGAGGATGTGCCAAATGACCCACCACCACAAGATGATGATTTTATTGCTTAAGAGAGACATGTTGATACCTCCGGTCCTGTTGATCAGCCCAGAAGCTCCATCCGGATTGAGAAATCCACCAGTCCATCCAAGTCTACTGATAAACTGACGGCCCCAATGCAAACCGGCGACGCCAAGGATGATGAAGTTGTTATTACTGGTATTGGCCATATAGAGCCAAGCAATCCCGTCGCTTTGTCTAAACATACTGCCAAGGAAGAATTTGCTGCCTTTGGCAAGGGCAAGTGGAATATTGATCTGGCGACTTACGCTGCTCTGAACGCCCAAGACATCCATTCCGGCTATCTAAACCGGTTGTATACCAGTCGTGACTATGAAGCCGGTCTGGTTAACATGATGAAAGATAAATATGAGGTAACTTCCATATGCTCTTTCCTGCTTGTATGCTTCAATTCTCGCTGACTCACCTAGCCCCCAAGGACCGGTTTGTAACCTTCTTTCAAACCAGGACTTAGTAATATAAATCTTAAAGCCTCGAAATTCGCTGATGTAGCCCCCAAGGGCCGGTTCAACTTAGTGTAGTTAAACCGGGACTTAAGTAATTAATATTGCCGCATCAGAACTTATTTGAACAAATAGCCATTAGCCCCCAAGTGCCAAGTTGAATACTTGTATTGAGCTTGGGACTTTATAATCAAGTGAAATATGAAGATCAAATAGGCATTATCCCCCAAGCGCCAAGTGCATAACTTGTTATGTGGTTGGTGCTTCAATTCTTGCACTGCTTGCTGAATCATATAACTGTCTGTATGCAGGCTGAGCTGAAGACAAAAGAGACCCAAATCGCCGATCTCCAAGAAAATCTGAAGTCCCAACAGACTAAAACCTCAAAAGCAAAAGAGGAGTTGACCAGCGCCTTAAGCGTCATGGAACAGCTTAAGAAGGATTTCAAGAAGGAGCGGGCGGATTGGGCTACTGAAAAATCCGCTTTAACCAAACGAGCAGAAAACGCCGAGGCTGCACTAAAACCGGTGGTGGATGAACTGACCAGCATAAAGCGGCACGTGCATGCCATGACCGCTGCTATCTTTGGTAAGCCGGTTTGATTTCTGAATTGATTCTGCCGTCTTACAGAGCTGCCTGTTTGTTAACCCTTTGTGATATTTCAGGGACACGCATTGGTCATTTGGGGTCAGATGTGCGGAAGAAATTGAAAGCCGCCTATACGTTGATCGAACAACTGTACACTGGTGCACAACGGATCATCTGTACTGCATCCCACAACAAGTCGGCGCCCACTTTGATTCAGGACACTCTGCAGAAACTGTCGGTGCTTCCTGCCCGGGTTGAAGAGCTGAAGAAATCTGCTGCTCGAACCGGTGCGATCAATGCCTTAATCCGGGCAAAAGCTTGGGTGCCGGATTTTGATCCTATTGAAGCGGCTCAGGGCTATCCCAGCTTGAAGGAAGACGGGTCAGAGTTTAGTGAAGCGGATCTGCGAGCAATAAACCGGGAGGTGCGTCCGCTAGCTTGTCAATTGGCTGAAGAAGCAGACTTATCTCATTATCAAGCCCAATATGACAATCAAAACAAGCGAGTAGCTGCACCAATTCATGAAGCGGAAAATCTTATCCCTCCAATCCGTAAGCATACTTACGCTCCCGATATTGAACCGTCGTTGTTGATCCATGATGAAGCTGTCTTTCAAGCATTAATGGGAATCGACTAGACAACTGTTGATTTCCAGCCGCTGGGTAGAGAAACTGAAGTTGAAGCGGCGCGGGATGACCCACAACCATCAGGCCAGGCTGGTGACCAAGCTTGAACCGACAGTCGGTTTAAACTGCTTCTCCGTTGAAAAACAATGATCTTGTTTTGGGCACCGTGTTGCGTTGTAATAGGCTAGCTGATACTCTTGATCTTAATATGCCTTCGTGCATAACCACTACAACTTGTGCTTTCTTTGGGTGATGAACTTTCCAAAGTATTTTCTACAACATAAAAATCTTAAAGTGCCACCGCGATTGTACCGTCAGGCGGAGTATGATGTCTCCATATATAAAATCAAAATATCTGAAATTTAAGCATATGATCAAATCTTTGAGATACATAATACCTGCCATCGTTGGGCATGAAGTTGGCTTAGCCAATCTTGAAGCGGAGGTTTCATAAACCCACACTGTTGGAGGAGATAGCAGCTCTTGTATATATATAATGCCGGTTTACCATGTAAACCGTGCCGGGTTATAAAACACCATGTTACTCTATAATAGGATGTTAACAAAAAATCAAACCGGGCAAATAGTCTCCGGATTAAAAAATGAACCGTGTTCCGTCAATTGACAGTGTGAACCGGTTTTAAAATTTTGTCGGTTTAAAAAACGAAACAAAAAGAAAGAAATATCTATCAAAGAAAATTGTGAAGCAAAGGCAATGATAAAACCATTTGCAAAAAGAGGCTTATTTGAGCTGATCAGATGGCGTTACCATGGTCGGACATGACCAAGCTCCCGATAGGTGTAGCTATGGTTCAAGTCAGCCAGGTCCCCAAATGAAACCATGGCATTTATGACGATCAAGAGGCGTGGCAATGGTTCGGATTCGACCAAGCCCCCAAGTGATTCTGTGGCCTTAGGCCGATCAAGAGGCGTGACTGGTTCAGACGTGACCAAGTCCCCAAGTGATCTGGTGGCTCTCGCCTATCAAGAGGTGTTGCATTGGTTCGGACACGACCAAGCCCCCAAGTGATATAACATGATGCTTTTGAAAAGCTAACTCAAGGGGTAAACCGGAGGCCGCTTTAGAACAACTCCGTGTAACCACACATGATGTAACAGAACAGATACCCCGCTTTAGCTGAGGGTCCGGTTTATTATATTTAACCATAATATATACATCGTCGTAATATGTACATAAGTAGAGCCAATGGCTCAGGTATAGTAAGGCCGAAGATGAGCTATGTTCCACGGCCTGTTGGTCTCCTCCTCTGATGTACGTGAGTCTTTATGCTCTCGAATATCGATCAGATAGTATGACCCGTTGTGCAGATTCTTGCTGACCACGAAAGGTCCCTCCCAAGGTGGGGATAGCTTATGCGTATCAGTGTGATCTTGGATGAGCCGAAGCACCAAATCTCCTTCCTGAAAGGTCCTGGTTCTGACTCGGCGACTGTGATAACGACGAAGATCCTGTTGGTATATCGCCGAGCGGGCGGCTGCTATGTCACGTTCTTCATCCAACAGGTCCAAAGCGTCTTGTCGTGCTGTTTCATTGTCCGCTTCAACATAAGCCGCCACACGAGGTGAGTCATGATGGATGTCACTGGGGAGAACCGCCTCTGCTCCGTAAACCATGAAGAACGGTGTGTATCATGTTGATCTGTTGGGTGTAGTATTGATGCTCCATAACACAGATGGTAATTCTTCTACCCAACAACCCGGTGTTCTCTGCAAAGGAACCATAAGCCGGGGCTTGATGCCTTTCAAGATCTCTTGATTAGCCCTTTCTGCTTGACCATTGGACTGTGGGTGTGCCACTGATGAAACGTCAAGCCGGATGTGCTCCCGTTTGCAGAACTCCTTCATGGCACCCTTGGACAAATTGGTACCATTATCTGTGATGATACTGTGTGGAAAGCCAAACCGGAAAATCACTTTTTTGATGAACTGAACCATCGTGGCCGCATCACACTTGCTAACAGGTTCTGCCTCCACCAACTTTGTAAACTTGTCAACCACCACCAGGAGGTGGGTCTTCTTATCTTTGGACCTTTTGAAAGGCCCAATCATATCCAGCCCCCAAGTCGCAAATGGCCAAGTAATTGGAATCATTCTCAATTCTTGAGCCGGCACATGAGCACGTCTTGAAAACTTTTGGCAACCGTCACATCGTCTGACCAGATCCTCCGCATCAGCATGAGCAGTTAACCAATAGAAGCCATGGCGAAACACTTTAGCTACCAAAGATTTTGAACCGTCGTGGTGACCACAATCTCCTTCATGGATCTCACGCAAAATTTCACAGCCTTCTTCAGGAGACACACAGCGTTGAAACGCCCTTGATACACTTCAATGATGCAACTCGCCATTGACAATAGTCATGGACTTGGACCGCCGGATTATCTGTCGGGCCAGAATCTCATCCTCTGGTAACTCGCCCCGGTTCATGTACGCCAGGTAAGGAAGCGTCCAATCCGGAATGACATGAAGAGCTGCCACCAATTGAGCCTCCGGATCAGGAATAGCCAAATCCGCTTCACCAGGGAGCTTGACCGACGGGTTGTGCAGTACATCCAGAAAAACATTGGGCGGGACCGGTTTGCGCTGAGAGCCCAGCCGGCTTAAAGCGTCCGCCGCTTCATTCTTCCATCGGTCCACGTGGTCCACCTGATAGCCTTTAAAGTGACCTGCAACAATATCCACCTCACGACGATATGCTGCCATGAGTGGGTCCTTAGAGTCCCAAGTGCCAGATACTTGTTGAGCCACGAGGTCCGAGTCACCGAAGCACTTAACTCGACTTAGGTTCATCTCCTTAGCCATCCGGAGACCATGGAGCAAGGCTTCATACTCAGCTGCATTGTTAGTACAAGGGAACATTAAGCGGAGAACGTAACAAAACTTATCACCTCGTGGGGAAGTTAATACAACTCCAGCCCCCGAGCCTTCCAATTGCCTGGATCCATCAAAATGGATGGTCCAATATGTGTGATCCGGCTTTTCTTTAGGTGCTTGCATTTCCGTCCAATCATTGATGAAATCAACAAGTGCTTGAGACTTAACCGCCGTCCGAGGCACATACTTCAATCCGTGCGGCCCAAGCTCTATAGCCCACTTGGCAATCCGGCCAGTCGCTTCCCGGTTCTAGATGATATCCCCCAAAGGAGCAGAACTGACCACCGTAATTGGGTGCCCTTGTAAGTATTGCTTAAGCTTCCGGCTTGCATAAAAACTCCGTACACCAGCTTCTGCCAATGCGGATACCTCTGCTTGGACTCAATGAGTACCTTGCTGATATAATAGACCGGACGTTGAACCGGATGCTCCTTACCTGCCTCCTTTCGCTCCACCACAATAGCCACGCTGACCGCACGAGCATTAGCAGCAACATATAGCAGTAACGGCTCCTTGTCAATGGGAGCGGCGAGCACAGGTGGATTGTCCAATTGCCGCTTTAAGTCCTCAAATGCTTCATCAGCAGCGGAACTCCAGATGAACTGATCCATCTTCTTCAACATATGATACAAAGGGATTGCCTTCTCACCAAGGCGGCTGATAAACCGGCTCAACGCGGCAATCCGGCCTGCCAGGCGTTGAACATCATTGATACACTTCGGTTTAGCCAGGGAGGTGATGGCTGTGATCTTCTCCGGATTAGCCTCAATTCCCCTGTTGGACACCAGAAAACCCAATAATTTTCCTGCCGGTACACCAAAGACACACTTGGCCGGATTAAGCATCATCTTGTACGTCCTCAAATTATCAAAGGTTTCCTTCAAATCGTCAACCAGAGTCTCCTTCTCCCTGGACTTAACCACAATATCATCCACGTAAGCATGTACATTACGGTCAATCTGCTTGTGAAGACAATTTTGTACACACCATTGATAAGTTGCCTGGGCACTCTTGAGCCCAAAGGGCATAGACACATAGCAGAAGGCTCCAAAGGGAGTTATGAATGCCGTCTTCTCCTGGTCCTTAACTGCCATTTTGATCTGATGATAGCCAGAATATGCATCCAAAAAACTTAAACGCTCGCAACCCGCCGTAGCATCAATAATTTGATCAATACGGGGGAGGGCAAAAGGATCTGCTGGACAAGCCTTATTAAGGTCGGTGTAATCCACACACATGCGCCAGGTGCCGTTTTTCTTAAGGACTAGCACCGGATTAGCAAGCCACTCAGGATGAAAAACTTCAACAATAAAGCCAGCTGCTAAGAGCCTGGCTACCTCTTCTCCAATCTCCTTGCGTCTTTCTTCGTTAAACCGGCGGAGGAACTGTTTCACTGGTTTGTATTTAGGATCCACATTAAGGGTGTGCTCAGCGAGTTGCCTCGGTACACCTGGCATGTCAGAGGGCTTCCATGCAAAAATGTCCCAATTCTCACGGATGAACTCGATGAGCGCGCTTTCCTATTTCGGATCCAAGTTGGCACTGATGCTGAACTGCTTGGACGAATCGCCAGGTACGAAGTCAACAAGCTTAGTTTCTGCTGCCGATTTGAACTTCAGGGCCGGATCATGCTCCGTAGTTGGCTTCTTTAATGGAGTCATGTCCGCCGGATCAACATTGTCCTTATAATACTTCAGCTCCTCGGTGGCACAAACCGACTCTGCGTAGGCTGCATCTCCTTCCTCGCACTCCAAAGCAATTTTATGGCTTCCGTGAACCGTTATTATCCCCTTGTGACCTGGCATTTTGAGCTGCAAATACACATAACAGGGTCGTGCCATAAACTTGGCGTAGGCCGGTCGCCCAAACAGGGTGTGTTATGGACTTTGGATTTTCACCACTTCAAACGTCAATGTTTCTGACCTAGAATCATGATCATCTCCAAAGGCCACTTCCAGAGCTATCTTACCAACAGGATATGCTGACTTGCCAAGTACCACACCGTGGAACACCGTATTAGACGGTTTGAGATTTTTATCTGTTAGTCCCATACGACGGAAGGTCTCATAATACAAGATATTAATGCTGCTCCCTCCATCCATGAGCACTTTGGTGAACTTGTAACCTCCCACCTGAGGTGTCACCACCAGAGCCAACTGACCCGGATTATCAACCTGGGGAGGGTGATCCTCTCTGCTCCATATGATTGGCTGTTCAGACCAGCGTAGATAACGGGGTACGGCCGGTTCAACAGAGTTGACTGCCCGCCTCTGAACCTTCCGGTCTCGCTTGTCCAAGCTAGTGGTGAAGACATGGTACTGCCCACTATTCAACTGCTTTAGGTTGCTCTGGTAACCTGACTGTTGCTGCTGTTGGTTGTAACCACCCTGGATGTTTTGATTATTTTGATTATTATGTCCGCCTGGATTACCATTAAATCCTGAACCGGAATTTCCTCCACCGTAACCCGGCCCGGATCCTGAGCCACCGCCGGAGCCGTGATCATACCGGAAAGCATTAGAATTCTTGAACTCCTGCATAATGAAGCAATCCTTCCAAAGGTGGTTTGCTGGCACCTCCTTCGTTCCATGTCTTGGACAGGGCTGGCTCAGTAGATAATTTAGGCTGTCCGGGTTAGGGTTGGGTGCTCCATCGCGATTTGGCGGTTTACCCCTGCATCGCTGGCCCTTGTCTTGCGCGTTGGTGTTAGCCACAAAGTCCATGTTACCATCCGCTTTACGCTTGCCTCCACCACCATTGCCTGCCAAGTGATGCTGCTGACCTTTGGAATTGATGTTCCTCTTTCCCTTCCCTGCCTTGTCGTCATCAGATTCGGGATCCTTGGTACTATCAGAATCAGCATACTTTACCAAAGCAGCCATGAGGGTCCCCATGTCAGTGCAATGGCGCTTCATCCGTCCCAATTTCAGCTTTAGGGGCCCAAACCGGCAGTTGCCTTCTAGGGTTAAGACTGCGGTGTCAGCGTTGATGCGGTCTGATGAATGCAACACTTGTGAGACCCGGCACACCCAATGAGTCGTCGATTCTCCTTCCTCCTGGACACAGGCAGCTAAGTCTACTATCGACATGGGTTGCTTACATGTATCCTTGAAATTACTGATAAACCGGGCTCGTAATTGGGCCCATGAACTGATAGAATTGGCCGGTAAGCTTTTTAACCAAGTGCGGGCCGTTCCTTCAAGCATCATGGTGAAGTACTTCGCACATGCCGCATCATCCACATCAAGCATCTCCATGGCCATCTCATAGCTCTCCACCCATGTCTCTGGGGGTTGATCCGCCATGTAATTTGGTACCTTGCGCGGCCCCTTGAAATCCTTGGGCAGGCGCACATTGCGTAAAGCGGGGACAAGGCAAGGCACCCCCAAAGAGCTAGAAGTAACACCGGGTTCGACCGAAATAGTTGGACGAACCGGCGTAAGCTGCCGAGCCTGATACTGTGCGGCTAATTCGGCCTCCCTGCGCGCTCGGGCCCGGTCCACCACTTCCTGAGCGTTATCAGCACCACCCGCCGGGTTGTTGCCGCGGGGTGCTCCTCGTCGTTCATTACTTGACACTGCTGGTTCATCCATACGCCTACTATAGCTCCGGCTTGGACGAGGGGTCGAGTGGATCCGGTCGCGGTTGTAGGAGTACGCTTCCTGTTGGACCAAAGCTGTCCTAAGAAGCTCCTTGACCCGTCGTGTCTCTACCGCCTGCGGCGAGTCACCTTCAATTGGAATGGCCTCCAGCTGTGCAGCAGCGGCAACGAGATTGTCCATTGGGTTGGAGTAGTGACCCGGAGGTGTTGAAACAGCCTGAGGTATAACAGTGTTTTGACGAGGCGGATTCATCGGACGGGGCTGAACCGGCGCACCGGTCCCCGGAGCTTCCGGCTGGTTTCCCTCCAGCGGATTGCTGGTTCCTGCTCCTGGGGTGTTGAAAAGGTCTCTGGCCTCGAAAACCGAAGGCAAACGGGATCGGTACTTCCTCCTCATGACTTCATGCGACGCGTTCTGGTCCAACATGAGCCTGTAGGCTTGTGCGTCTAAAGCGGCCCGCTCTGTGGTCATCCTGGCATTCTCAGCTGCCAGGTCCACCTTGGCCTGGGTGATCTGTTCCTTCACCTTTCCAATCTCCGCGTTGTGGACTTCCTGATCCGCCGGATTAGCTTCTGCCATAAGCGCAGCCAATGCATTAAATAGATCTGATAGAACCTGAGTCGGCGGGTGTGCAGAGCTTCCTACCCCGGCAGCTGTCGCTGCTACTGAACCGGAGGTTATTGGCGCAGCGGTCGAAGAATGAAGCGCTGCTTGTGTGCCGACCATGAATATTCCAACTCGGTTGGGTTGATCAGAGGGGTCCGGAATACTGTCGCCATCTGAACAGCCCCCAATCCGGCCATCTTGTAGCTGATATAGAGATTCGGTTTCTCCGGTTGATGACTCGTCGCCGGAATAAACGACGGTCTCGCCGCGAGATTCCGATCCATCCTTGTAACTTCTTCCATGGATGACTCCCACGAAGGCACGCTTCATGGCCGGTTTAACCCGGGCGGACCGTGCACGCTGAGCCGTTTCGACGAGTTCGGTGCAGATGTTCGGCTCAGGGCCCGGTTCACCGATCTTGCCG
This sequence comes from Triticum urartu, assembly GCF_003073215.2. Taxonomy (NCBI): domain Eukaryota; kingdom Viridiplantae; phylum Streptophyta; class Magnoliopsida; order Poales; family Poaceae; genus Triticum; species Triticum urartu. The sequence continues at coordinate 112,827,929 of NC_053024.1, read as the reverse complement.
ATGAAAACGTGTATGCCACCAAAGGGGACCCGGTACCCATACTCAACTGAGCCGGCCTCGGGTCCCCAGCCTGCATCATCAATGTAGAGCTTGCCGCGACGACTCTTAGTCATCCGGCCCATAGCGTAGCCCTTGAGTCCTTCAAAGCGGCCCTCCAAGAACTTGAAACCATCGTGCGATAGCCCCATGGTGGGCGCGAACTGTCGTGGTTTTGTCATGGCAGATGTCCTAGAGAAAGGACTTAGTCATGGAGCCATCGCGATGGGTTAGCTTGAAGGGGTTAAAGCGGACACAAGGACGCAAGAGAGTTTATACTAGTTCGGCCCCTTCGATGAAGGTAAAAGCCTATGTCTAGTTGTGATGGGATTGATGGGGTTTCGATGACTAGGGAGCAAACAAGCTTCGCCTATGTCTCGAGTGGTTGTCTCTTGTCTGAACCGCCGTTGGGTCGTCCCCTTATATACACGGGTGACGCCCGTCGGTTCACAGATTCCCAATACCGGCTCATAGATGTGTCCGGTTTGGTCTCTACTTATTCCTAACTTACAATACAAGTTACATACCAACACCGGTTTACGGCTACAGGCCTTGAACCGACTATGGGCCTTGAGCCCTCATCTGCCTTCTTGGGTTTCAACATGATTAACTACTGAAGAAGTTAACCTGGCCCAGATAGGCCGGTTTACGCCCAGTAGTGATATCCTCAACAGTGTGCACTATCGACAGTATGTTATCAGTCAAAGGTATGGTACAGACAACATTTGATTCTGCTACGAGGATGATTTTGAAACATGATATACCTGGAAGAAAGCAAGAATGTGTCATGTATTCAATGCTCAGAAAGGAGGATAGTCCAACAAACCCCGTTTCATGCAAGTAATCAACAATAGAAATATTAAGGTGATATGTATATGTGGTAATCGGTCCGCATATCACAATGAGAAGCTTCTGGTGTAAGCAACTCAGTCTTCCCTCGCAAGCTACCGGAGAAGCTTCTAGTGCAAGATTCCTCTATCTTCCTCAGTACGATATATGGATGACTTCCCGTGCAAGATATTATGTCTTCTGCAATAAGAAAATGCAAAAGCTACCGACATAAGGTGCCGAGTCCTTCCCTGACAAGTCTTTAAGGGGGGAAGCTTGTGAAGCACGATACCCAGTCTTCCTCAGCAAGATACTCTTGATGATTTCCAGTATAAGCCATCCAATCCTCCTCAGTACGGTATTGTTGTAAGAGATTACACTGTGAGTTGACAGCTTATGGTAGTGCATCCCAGGAATCAGATCCGCAATAGTTTGGTCAAAAGCAAGAATCAGTCAGAACACCAGTCCGCCTCAAAAATCAAATTCTCATATATATATATATATATATGTTATGAAGCATGTTGCCAAGATATTGCAAGTCACTCGAACAAGGATCTGACAACCACATGAGGATTGTTAAAAGAAGGAAGTCAGTTATACACCTCAGTGTGACAAAGGACTATGAAGATTGACGACAACACTGAGCTCTATATACAAGTACCTGTGAACCTAGAATATGATCCTGATGAAACCTTGTCTACTTTTCTCCGGTAACGGCACCACGCCTGTGTTCTGAGCTGTTTTTGGCCGACCAGGGTGGATGCCGACTTTATATTTCTCTATTAAACAACTGTCACGAGTCCTAAGCTGCTTTCCGGTCATCTCATACAGTTGTTGAGTTTCTTTTTGTGACAGTGGCCCTATGCTCTGAGCTGCTTTCCAGCCGCTTTCTTCTTATCAACACGGTCTCATGCTCTGAGCTGCTTTTTGGCCGTCTTGAGCCGTGGTTGAGTTATTTCCGTGATGTCCCAGATCTGAGTTGTAAAGACCATTCTGGTGGCTACTTATTTATTTGCCGATTTCTTGCAAGGGTTCGGATGATCATTTCCCTACGGTTAACACTTGAGAGACGATGAACCTGCAATTTGAATAATGCTACCATGACAGGAGATGAGGATAAAAGTACGCATGTCGGACTATTGCACCCAATAGTATCTATGGTCACACGAAGAAGCATTATGACCAAGCTCTTTCAGGAAAGGATCCAGACAAAGAGAACAATAATGAAGAAGCAACACCGGTGATGCAGGTATAAAAATTGTTGCATGAACCACATGGTGCAGATACCCGAACAGTCTGAGTCAGCATCGATCACCATGAATACTCACCTTGGCCGGGTAGGATGGCCTAAGCCTTGTGTGCCTGTTGTTGTTGTAAGGATCCTTGTCCCCGTTTGGGACCATTTCTGTTTTGCCACGACAGTGGTTGTTGATGCCTTTGGTAGGCATGGGGCCACCCATAACCTAGCCCAGAGGGGAGTTGGTCAGAGTGGCTAGGAGAGTGCAATGGTAGTACATCGGTTTTGTCGGAACACCGTTGGTCCACCCGAATGGGAGTGCGAGGCCATGGGTTCCGTGGTGTGGGTACAGTGTGCTAACCTCTGCAGAGTGTGTATTCAATTTATCGATAGCCACGCCCACGGATATGGTCCCAGTTCGTAGTTGGTCACACTATGGGTCAACCGTAATAATAATAATGTGCTTAATAATAACCCTGGTTCGATGATGAGAAAGCCGTTGATTGTGATCATGAGATGATCACTGTGGTATCGAGGATATCGAGTTGTTGGATATTTGTGGTGTTATGTGAGAGTCAAGGGTTAAGGTCAAGCTCCTTGTGGTCATTAATGATTACTACGACATTGTAATACCAAGCTTGATTGGATCCTGAGATGATCGTGTGATGGTAAGTGATGTATGCAATGGTTATGAGGTAACCCGAGTAGAGTAAGTTGGTGCATGAGAGTGTCATCATGTTTCATGTTAGTATCATTATGTTCATATGTTCGTGCCATGCTCGTATTGTTCTAGCTGTATCATGTTGTTCATGCCATGTTCTTTTGATAGTATCATTGCTAAGTAACCTGTAATTGCCATGTCGTTGTGTGTCTTGATTGCTCTTGGTTGCTGTGAGCTTGCAAGTACATTCAATGTACTGATCTGGCGTGTCATGCCAGTTTGCAGGTCATGCAGGATTTGAATGCTTGTTTGCCGTGGATTCCTTGTTTGCGAGCTAGGATAAGAGTTCCAGCCAGAGTCCCTGCGGAGTGAGTTCATCACCGTCGTTGCTATTCTGCTGCCAGTAGTTATTCCGCTGCTTCGTGTTCTTCTGCTGCTTGCATGGAGCAACAGTGGCAGGCGTAGTGTCGCTATGCCGATGTAATTCCCTTGTACCCATATAGATGGTAATAAAGAGCTGATTTGTTCTATGCTAAGTAGTGGCGTATTCCAGAAGACTTCTCCTTGATCTCTGGGCTAGAATATGGGGTGTTCCGGTTTCCCTAAGCAGGGGTGCCACATAATCTATGCATAGGGTTGATGCACGTTTTCGTCCAATTTCTCCAATAGAAACTTTAGCATGATTCTTTGTTGCATGTTGAGGGATTGTTATGTGATCTAATTATGTTATCATTGTTCAGAGAACTTGCTGAAGGAAATATGCCCTAGAGGCAATAATAAAGTTGTTATTTATATTTCCTTATATCATGGTAAATGTTTATTATTCATGCTAGAATTGTATTAACCGGAAACTTGATACATGTGTGAATACATAGACAAAACAAAGTGTCCCTAGTATGCCTCTACTTGACTAGCTCGTTAATCAAAGATGGTTAAGTTTCCTGACCATAGACATGTGCTGTCATTTGAGAAATGGGACCATATCATTAGGAGAATTATGTGATGGACAAGACCCATCCGTTAGCTTAGCATAAGGATCGTTAAATTTAATTGCTATTGCTTTCTTCATGACTTATACATATTCCTTTGACTATGAGATTATGCAACTACCGAATACCGGAAGAATACCTTGTGTGCTATCAAATGTCACAATGTAACTGGGTGATTATAAAGATGCTCTACAGGTATCTCCGAAGGTGTTTGTTGGGTTGGCATATATCGAGATTAGGATTTGTCACACCGAGTATCGGAGAGGCATCTCTAGGCCCTCTCGGTAATGCACATCTTGATAAGCCTTGCAAACAATGTGACTAATGAGTTAGTTATGGGATGATGCATTACGGAATGAGTAAAGGGACTTGCTGATAACGAGATTGAACTAGGTATGAAGATACCGATGATCGAATCTCGGGAAAGTAACATACCGATGACAAAGGGAATAACGTATGTTGTCATTGCGGTTTGACCAATAAAGATCTTTGTAGAATATGTAGGAACCTATATGAGCATCCAGGTTCTGCTATTGGTTATTGATTAAAGATGTGTCTCATTCATGTCTACATAATTCTCGAACCCGTAGGGTCCGCACGCTTAACGTTCGATGACGATTTGTATTATGAGTTATGTGTTTTGGTGACCGAATATTGTTCGGAGTCCCGGATGAGATCACGGACATGACGAGGAGTCTCGAAATGGTCGAGAGGTAAAGATTGATATATTGGATGATAGTATTCGGACACCGGAATGGTTCCAGAGTGTTTTGGGTATTTATCAAAATAACGGGAGGTTACCGGAACCCCCGGGGGGAAGTAATGGGCCACATGGGCCATAGGGGAGAGGCAAGGCAGCCCATAAGGGGGTGGCACCCCTCCCCCCCCCCATGGGGAGTCCGAATTGGACAAGGGGAGGGGCACGGCCCCCCTTTCCTTCTCCCTCTCCCTCTCCTTCCCCCTTTCCCCCTTCGATAGAAGGAAGGGGGCGAATAGGACTAGGAGTCCAACTGGGTTTCCCCCCACTTGGAGCACACCCTAGGCCGGCCTCCTCCCCTCTCCCTCCTTTATATACGGGGGCAGGGGCACCTCTAAGGCACATCAGTTGTTCTTAGCCGTGTGCGGTGCCCCCCTCCACCGTTTACTCCTCCGGTCATATTGTCATAGTGCTTAGGCGAAGCCCTGCATGGATCACTTCACCATCACCGTCAGCACGCCGTCGTGCTGACGAAACTCTCCCTAGACACTTTGTTGGATCAAGAGTTCGAGGGACGTCATCGAGCTGAACGTGTGTAGAACTCGGAGGTGTCATATGTTCGGTGCTTGATCCGCGGAATCGAGAAGACGTTCGACTACATCAACCGCGTTAAGCTAACGCTTGCTCTTTCGGTCTACGAGGGTACGTGGACACACTCTCCCCCTCTTTTTGCTATGCATCTCCTAGATATATGTTGTGTGATCGTAGGAAATTTTTTGAAATTGCATGCTACGTTCCCCAACAGTGGCATCTGAGCTAGGTCTATGCGTAGATGATAGGCACGAGTAGAACACAAAGAGTTGTGAGCGATCATAATCATACTGCTTACCACCAATGTCTTATTTTGATTCCGCGGTATTGTTGGATTAAGCGGCCCGGACCAACCTTACATGACCATGTTCATGAGACCGGTTCCACCGACAGACACGCAACTTGTTTTGCATAAAGTTGGTTGGCGGGTGTCTATTTCTCCAACTTTAGTTGAATCAGATTTGACTATGGCTGGTCCTTGTTGAAGGTTAAAACAACAAACTTGATGAAACATCGTTGTGGTTTTGATGCATAGGTAAGAACGGTTCTTACTAGAAGCCTGTAGCAGCCACGTAAAGCTTGCAACAACAAAGTAGAGGACGTCTAACTTGTTTTTGCAGGGCATGTTGTGATGTGATATGGTCAAGACATGATGTGATATACGTTATTTTATGAGATGATCATGTTTTGTAAAATTTATCGGCGACTGGCAGGAGGCTTATGGTTGTCACTTTATTGTATGAAATGCAATCGCCATCGCCATGTAATTGCTTTACTTTATGACTATGCGTTAGCGATAGTTGTAGAAGCAATAGTTGGCGAGATGACAATGACGCTATGATGGAGATCAAGGTGTCAAGCCGGTGACGATGGAGATCATAACGGTGCTTTGGAGATTGAGATCAAAGGCACAAGATGATGTTGGCCATATCATGTCACATATTTTTGATTGCATGTGATGGTTATCTTTTATGCATCTTATTTTTCTTAGTACTACGGTAGCATTATAAGATGATCCCTCACTAAAATTTCAAGGTATAAGTGTTCTCCCTAAGCATGCACCGTTGCGACAGTTTGTCATGCCGAGACACCACGTGATGATCGGGTGTGATAAGCTCTACGTTCACATACAACGGGTGCAAGACAGTTTTGCACGTGCGGAATACTTGGGTTAAACTTCACGAGCCTAGCATGTACAAACATGGCCTCGGAACACTGATACCGAAAGGTCGAACGTGAATCATATAGTAGATTGATCAACATAGAGATGTTCACCATTGAAAACTACTCCATCTCACGTGATGATTGGACATGGTTTAGTTGATATGGATCACGTGATCATTTAGATAACTCGAGGGATGTCTATCTAAGTGGGAGTTCTTAAGTAATATGATTAATTGAACTTAAATTTATCATGAAGTTAGTCCTAATAGTTTTTGCATATCTATGTTGTAGATCAATGGCCCGTGCTACCATTCCCTTGAATTTTAATGCGTTCCTAGAGAAAGCTAAGTTGAAAGATGATGGTAGCAACTACACGGATTGGGTCCATAACTCAAGGATTATCGACATTGCCGCACAGAAGAATTACGTCCTTGATGCACCGCTAGGTGCAAGGCCTGCTACACGAGAAACTGCTGACATTGTGAACGTCTGGCAAGCTCGATCTGATGACTACTCGATAGTTTACTGTGCCATGCTTTACGGCTTAGAATCGGGACTTCAAAGACGTTTTGAACATCATGGACCATATGAGATGTTCCAGGAGTTGAAGTAAATGTTAGAAATTGCCGCATTTTATTATTATGCATGAAATCTGGCAAATGGGAGTCAAAACTGCATTCCTTAATGGATTTCTTAAAGAAGAGTTGTATATGATGCAACCAGAAGGTTTTTTCGATCCTAAAGGTCCTAACAAAGTGTGCAAGCTCCAACGATCCATTTATCGACTGGTGCAAGCATCTCGGAGTTGGAATATACGCTTTGATAGTGTGATATTATATGTGTATGACATATTATTGATTGGAAATGATATAGAATTTCTGGATAGCATAAAAGGATACTTGAATAAGAATTTTTTCAATGAAAGACCTCGGTGAAGCTGCTTATATATTGGGCATTAAGATCTATAGAGATAGATCAAGACGCTTAATTGGACTTTCACAAAGGACATACCTTGATAAAGGTTTTAAGAAGCTCAAAATGGATGAGTCAAAGAAAGGGTTCTTGCCTGTGTTGCAAGGTGTGAAGTTGAGTCAGACTCAATGCCCGACCACTACAGAGATAGAGAGAAAATGAAAGTCATTCCCTATGCCTCAGCCATAGGTTCTATCATGTATGCAATGCTGTGTAACAGACCTGATGTGTGCCTTGCTATAAGTTTAGCAGGGAGGTACCAAAGTAATCCAGGAGTGGATCACTGGACAGCGGCCAAGAACATCCTAAAATACCTGAAAAGGACTAAGGATATGTTTCTCATTTATGGAGGTGACAAAGATCTTGTCGTAAATGGTTACGTCGATGCAAGCTTTGACACTGATTTGGATGACTCTAAGTCACAAACTGGATACGTATTTATATTGAATGGTGGAGCTGTAAGTTGGTGCAGTTCCAAGCAGAGCGTCGTGGCGGGATCTACGTGTGAAGAAGAGTACATAGCTGCTTCGGAAGTAGCAAATGAAGGAGTCTGGATGAAAGAGTTCACATCCGATCTAGGTGTAATACCTAGTGCATCGGGTCCAATGAAAATCTTTTGTGACAATACTGGAGCAAATGCCTTGGGGAAGGAATCCAGATTTCACAAGATTATTGACTCTAGTGCAAGTGGGAGATTGAAGGAAATATGCCCTAGAGGCAATAATAAAGTTGTTATTTATATTTACTTATATCATGATAAATGTTTATTATTCATGCTAGAATTGTATTAACCGGAAACTTAGTACATGTGTGAATACATAGACAAACAAAGGGTCCCTACTATGCCTCTACTTGACTAGCTCGTTAATCAAAGATGGTTAAGTTTCCTAGCCATAGACATGTGTTGTCACTTGATGAACGGGATCACATCATTAGAGAATGATGTGATGGACAAGACCCATCCGTTAGCTTAGCACTATGATCGTTTAGTTTATTGCTATTGCTTTTTTCATGACTTATACATGTTCCTCAGACTATGAGATTATGCAACTCCCGAATACCGGAGGAACACCTTGTGTGCTATCAAACGTCACAACGTAACTGGGTGATTATAAAGATGCTCTACAGGTATCTCCGATGGTGTTTTTTGAGTTGGCTTAGATCGAGACTAGGAATTGTCACTCCGTGTATCGGAGAGGTATCTCTGGGCCCTCTCGGTAATGCACATCACTATGAGCCTTGCAAGCAATGTGACTAATGAGTTTGTCACGGGATGATGCATTACGGAACGAGTAAAGAGACTTGCCGGTAACGAGATTGAACTAGGTATTGAGATACCGATGGTCGAATCTCGGGCAAGTAACATACCGATGACAAAGGGAACAACGTATGTTGTTATGCGGTTTGACCGATAAAGATCTTCGTAGAATATGTAGGAACCAATATGAGCATCTAGGTTCTGTTATTGGTTATTGACCGGAGATGTGTCTCAATCATGTCTACATAGTTCTTGAACCCGTAGGGTCCGCACGCTTAACGTTCGATCACGATTTGTATTATGAGTTATGTGATTTGATGTACCGAAGTTTGTTCGGAGTCCGATATGAGAGCACGGACATGACGAGGAGTCTCGAAATGTTCAAGAGGTAAAGATTCATATATTGGAAGGTTGCATTTGGACATCGAAATGGTTCTGAGTGGTTCATGCATTTTTTCGGAGTACCGGGAGGTTACCGGAACCCCCCGGGATAAGTTATGGGCCTTATGGGCGATTAGAGGGAAGCACACTATCCCACAAGGGGATGGTGTGTCCCCCTAGGGCAGGAGGTCGATTAGGACTAGGAGAAGGGGGCGCCCCCCCCTTCCTTCTCCCTTCCCCCTTTCCTACTCCGTGTGGGAGGTGGAATCCTACTAGGACTAGGGAGTCCTAGTAGGACTCCACACCTTGGCGCGCGCCCCTAGGGCCGGCTGCCTATCCCTCTCCCTCCTTTATATACGGAGGCAGGGGGCACCCCAAGGACACACAAGTTGATCTTTTAGCCATGTGTGGTGCCCCCTCCACAGTTACACACCTCGATCATATCGTTGTAGTGCTTAGGCGAAGCCCTATGTCGGTAAATTCATCATCACCGTCACCACGCCGTCGTGCTGACAGAACTCTCCCTCGGCCTCAACTAGATCAAGAGTTTGAGGGACGTCAGCGAGTTGAACGTGTGCAGATCGCGGAGGTGCCGTGTGTTTGGTACTTGGATCG